>NW_026623264.1:819939-914176 GCF_030028575.1 Malurus melanocephalus
TTTTCATTCTGGTGAGTTGTGGAAACCTTCTCTTAAAAATATTGACAACTAAATTTTTTTTTTAACTCAGCAGGACTTCTGAAGTTGTCATTTTAAGAAAATAAAATGGCACAAGAGGTGAGCTAGAACCTGGAGCATTGACAGCTCTGCCCTTGTCCAGCRCACAGGAGCTGTGTGGGGACAAGAYATGCTYAAGGCCTGGAGGAWCCTTGGAAAATTTGGCTGCCAGGGTTCAGCTGACTGTCCAGAGCRTGTAGCAATGTGTTTTCCAGAGCTGTCTCCATCAACAATTTAATTGACATTGATTTTTGTAGGAAGACACCTCCTGAGTACATTAATTTCTCTTCTCCAAGCTGCAAGGATAACAGACTTCCTTCACGAAGCAGCTGGAAGGATTTTTTACATGGACAGCACCATTTTAACCTTGATACTACTCCTGGAAATGGATGAAGCAGTGAAGATGACACTATGTAGAAGAACTCAGCCTGAAGTGACCAAACAATGTGACATCAGGGTGAACAACTGAAATATGGCAAACTTCAGAGCAGATCAAAATAAAAGTTAGTGGGGTAAGAAATTGGGCAATGAGGCATTGTTACTATTCATGTTTAACATGAGGTGAACTTGGGGATTCTAATTAATTTATTCCATATTTGCTTTAAAGTTTGTTTCAACACCTAGCTACATATTGATACAATGAAACTATGTTTATATGCAACAGTTATTGGATTTAAATATCTAATTTTAATTATGTGTCTAAAAGAATCTCTTCTTTCCTATTCAAGGATGTTATTCTTATTTTAAACCCCATATTTAAATGTAATTTCAGGACATTATCTCATCGTAGAATTCTGGATTATACAACGATATCTTTCTGATTAACAGTACTACTCAAAAACTCATTTTAGTATATAACAATTGGAAACAAAGATACTCGGTATTAAGAATAGCAATTATTTTTGCTTTTTGGCAGTTTTGGCTCCAAATTATGCCCTGTCACTTTGGAGAACCTCCTTTACTGAATGGGAGTTGATAGCTTCAAGAATGGAGAAAAAGGGGCAAGATACACTTGACAAGCTTCAAATTTAAATTTCTTSATTGTTTTCTATTTATTTTTATACAGATCTGAATTAGGTTGGTAATTAAATTTCTTCATATATTATGGATATCACAGGYTCATTTACAATCCAGTGTTTGAAAACTGTGGAATCTTTGAAATGATGTTGGGCCAAGCCCTACCCTATCACGCTGGACTAAACCCAAAACAATTCCATGAAGAGAATGAACATTTGAAGGAAAAGACCTGGAATTCAGACTTAGCCCAATGAACTCATTTCCAGATTCACATTAAGGAAAGGCTGTCAGCCCAGTAAAGTATCTAGCTGTGAATGCAATTTAATGAATAAAACCASGGTTCAAATTAGGCAGTAGGAGGACTTAACAGATGACTGTTGTGCTGCTTGCGTCCCATTTGTATTATATTCCAAACACGACTTTCCTTTTCTGCCTCACCTCCGAATCTGTCCCAGATATAGAATACTTGAACCTTTGTATTCTATAAACCTGCAGTTAGAGCTCTCATAAACTGCGAAGGATTACATCAGTCTTCTGCACACAACCCTTAAAGCTATTGAATGCCTACAGTATGCTGCACACAAGTGATAAAAGYGAGCACGTGTGACACTATGTCTGCTTGGTGGCGGAAAAGGAGAGAGAGATGCTGAAATACCCAATTCTACTATTAAATAATGACTTGCTTATGAGACTCACTGACCTATTAAATACAAACATCTGGTTTAGGTGTTCAGGATCCAAATGAATTACCCACCAAAGATTAACCAGGCATATCAGACCTCAACTCACTCCCAACAACCAAATCACCCAATATTTCACTTGTGGAAAAAGTCAATGTTTTGTTAAAGTGGGGCTAGTCACATAAAAGTTTTTTCCAGTACAGACAATAAGGCTTTATGATTTGTGTTACTGTATTTGTCAGCTGTGTTCTGTTGCCATTCTCCCAAACTTAACAAAAGCTTCAGTTTTCTCATGACTTTCCTCATTCACACTGTGATCCCATCATGTTTGATAATTTATGATACRGTCTTGTTGGAACTGGGAAGGAACAAAACTCAGAACTATGGAGAAGGGCTTGTTTATCTCTTGAATTTAAGATATGCTTTTGTGTGAGTCAGTATTAAACAAGAACTGGTGTTGAAGGAGTTGTGATAAATGTGAGTGCCAAAGACTTTACAGATATTAAATCTGAGACCTGATTACTTGTAATTGTTCTATTTTTATTGCTYTAATGGCATATGTCAAACTTGGTTCACCACTTACATGGCTTGTTGAGGCCATACCACAGAAGATTCAACATCGCCCTGTGACAGAACAGCTCAAATCTCTGTGCCTGATGACAGCTAAAGAYGAAAAATTATCAGTATGTCTCTCTTTGCTCTTACCTTGTCTGATATCCATTCTCAGCACAGTGCTTTGTTGCTGCTCCATGGATCACTGAGAGACCATTAGCCTTGCCTTTGGRAAGGCAGAAATCTGACCACTGGCTCTGTGTTGCAGAGAACAAAGAAGAAAGTGTGTGCCACTGCTGGGTCTTTGGCACTTGATGAAATGCTGTTTTCTCAGAAGCCTTCATTGAGCCTGCCTCCCTGGCAGGGGAAAAGCTGTGCCTGTGTGAAAACCAGGTGGCTGCAATTCCTGTCTAGCCATGCTTAGGTCTCAATTATCCAGTAAGGCATCTGTGTCTCCTGTGGTCAGGGTCCTTTGACCCAGGGGAGAGACTGGGTTGTTCAAGTTAGAGAACATGAGCTGGCTGCAGTAGTCACAGCAAAACTGCCTCCAGCAGGTGAGCTGAATGGCTTTTTCTAACAGGAGCAGCAGTTGGATCCTGGCACTACTTGCAGAATAACATCTGCTAGGAGACTGGCAGAGARCAGTGGGAAGAATTGGCTCTGCGGATTATAAACCTTGGATGCCTTTTTACCCAAATTTTGTCACTTTCTCCTGCTAGTGAGCCAAGTGTTGCTTAAAGAGAAAGGASTATGTTCCCTCACAGAAAAGTCATSCCTGGAAGGAAACTCTTAACCCTGATGTTGACACTGTTAAGCTTTCCTTTGTCCTGGTGCAGGAATACAGAGCTGTGTGTGAGGATGTGAGGATGGGGAATGGAGAACAGGTGGAAATACACTTTAGCAAATGCATGACATCTGCCTGCTCACATGTTCTCTAAGTGAGAGGTGCTTTGACAATGACTGTACATAATTTTCTTTCMTCTTCCACCCCCACCCATCTTCCTCCCGACCTCCACAACTTATTCTAATCCTTAAATTTCCTCTTTTGACAATGCTTTGCAAAGATGGTCTGGATGTTCACTAGTCTATAGGGGAGCAACTTGTAGAAAAGTGGATGAGAAAGAACAATGTGAACAAGAAAAAGGTCATTGATCGTTGGTACTGCGATACTAACTATTTCCATCTTCTCTTTATTTTTATTTATAGTTTTATCCACTATAKTTTATCTTTATTTTAGATTGCTGGGATGCAGGAGCACAAAACTGCATTTTACTATGGCTTTTTAAAATTACACTGAAATTGCAAAGAAAACAGTTTGCATGAATCAGAAAACATGAAAATTTATTATTTCCCAAAGAGGGACCACACTGTGGGTTTTTTTGGGACCTCAGGTAAATTTTCTGTTACTAAACCAATCAAATCTAGGATGTAATGGAAAATTAGCAATTAATTTTCAAAAAAACTTTTGCCTAAGAGTGGAGCCATAGTTATGAAAGCTTTAAACTCCTCACAGTCAATTGTCATCAATGKCAGTGCAAAAATGACTGTATTTACAGACAGGAAAACTTTTCAGATAAACACATTAATAGCTGTTAAACATTTCCTGTTGATGTTGTTCCTGTTTTCCAGTTACTCTTCAAACAAGTTAATTTGAAAATGCTAATARGTGGCTTAGCATTGTGCCACAAAATGCTGTACAAGGTCCCCAAACATAAATATGTAAGGCTAAGYTAGTTTAGTAACCTAATTTAATAACTTATATTTAAATATACTTATGGACAATGCAATTAACCTAAACAATTCACATACTAGAGCTGTTTATCCTGCATGAATCTGTTTTCAATAGCTGACTTGTTTAACCAACATAAACAACTCCCTTATTGAATCATGTATAATTTTGGAACTTGGGTTAAAACATTCCCACAGTATTTGGTGCAGATGTTGTCAAGTTGTAAAAATCTGCAAAATACTCAGTTTTAAAGATGGTTATTTTAGGATTAGGAACAAGATGGGTAAGCGGAATGAATGTTGAACACACTATAAATTATGAAAATATTAAGCAACTGCTTTTTACCTTATTTGCCTTTGTGCTGAGGGTAATAAGTACTAGGACTGGGAATCTKCTTTATCACACATCACCTGACAAAGAATTTTGAAATATTATGAAATAATGTCAAACACTGAATGCATACAAAGTCATTCTACAAAATTGTTGTTCTGTAGGTACCACATTTTGTTAGTTATCCTCAGYGTTTCCTCTTGTGTGATTTGAGTTTATTCAGTGTTTACATGCCCAGTGTTTACATGCCCAGAGATACTCCAGTTCCTGCATCTGCTGCTTCACCAGGTGAGGTTTGAAGATTGTGATGTGATRATAAATTGAATTGAGCAGCCTCACATTTTGTGCTGTGTTCCTGTGGCTGGGCAGGGTGGAGAGGGGTCATGCAGTTTGTCACTGATGCTGGGATATCCTTGAACTGTGGTGTAGCTTCAATTATGTTTGGAATATGATAATTTGTAAAACTGCCTTTGAAAATATTGACTGAGTAAACAGTGAAAAATTGTTTATGAGCTCTGCACATYAGGGAGCACAAGCTCTGAGATCTGGGGCTGTCTGTAAGATTTTATTTGGGCCGTTTCTGTGCCTGACCTAAAATTTCTTTACGAGCTTCCAAGGGGAGATCCAATGTCATAGACTATGTACCAAGGGAGAAACTTAAGGAGCTTCAGCTGAAGTGGTAGCCTGGTCAGRGGCCTTGGCAAATGAAAAAAACACCAGGTACTAAGATAACATCTCAAAACAAATAGTGATTTTGGTTTTCAGTTTAAACACTTCTGTATTTTGATAAATCATTAAGAAAACATAAACCCTAAATCAGAATGTGTCCTTTTTCCCCTGTGACCAGGTATGGGGGTATCACATGTGGAATAAATAAAAAGAAAATACTCTGCAGGCCGTGTGGGTGATTCACTTTACAACTCCCAAGTTACAGAAAGACTAAATTTGAACATCCATTTCCCTCTAACTTTGTCCCACACATACCATAAAGGAACAGATGAATTATGATTATGAAAATCCAGCGTCTGTGGGGCAGTCTGTCAGTCTGTGTAAACCCATGGTAAGGGCACAAATGTACAAGGGCTGCTGGCTCTGAATCTGCAAGCGGGAGCACAGGTACACGCTCCTTCTACATGACCAAGCATTGGATTTTTCTTCTATAACTGAAATAGCTGAAGGCCCCAGAATGTCTCAAACACAAATTTTGGCAATTCTTGCCTTTGGCAGCCTGTTCTGTTTATATGTTACACTAGTGTCCTCAAAGATCCCCCAGATAAATGAGTGGGAATAGCTGCTTGGGGTTAAGCAATGCCCRTGCTTTCTCTCCTCCCATCTGCTGGCCTTTGCCCAATTTCTCCTAAATCCCCTTCCCTTAGCACACATTCCTAAGTTTTCCCTTCTGTCTGTCAGGAACATGCTTAAAACAAGTTTCTTCCTCTTTCCTGCCTACTCCATCAAGTGGAGATCCTACGAGAACCAGTGAGTGTGAGGACTCCTGAGCAGTATTTAATGGATGTGCTCACATTTACTGCTGCCAGCTGTTCTGGAAGTTACGAAATACAAGCACCACCACTGATCCCTCAATTCTTGTGCTTCAGAGAAACTTGCTGACAATGGCCTGAAGGGTGGCCATTTCCCATTGTGCTCCATGACAGTAAAGCCAAGTGCCCCCGGGGAGAAGGGTGACCTCGAAGCTGGTGAGGAGATGGAAACAAGAGAATCCCATTAAGAACAAAGAGATAGAAATAGCACTTGCAAAATCACAKCCCACTGAGGCAGCTGGGAAAGAATGAGGGGAGATGGCAGCCATGTTGAAAGGCATCTTCAACAAGGCTTTGTTGAATTTCTCCATGGATTGACTTTGTCATGTAGCTTGTTTGTTGAACAATTTGATGAAAAATTTACACAATAACTATCAAAATCACTGAATTTTAGAGTGGTTTCAAAAACATTTTTTGAGGTGTTTTTTAGGTTTTTTTAATTTTTTTTTGTTTTTGTTTTTGTTTTTGTTTTTGGTTTTTTTGTTTTTTTTTTTAACAAATGTGTCACTCTGATGAGTCCCTGGCAGTGAGTGAAATTACTCAGGGGTAGCCAAACTACTATAAAAGTGTTTCTTGCAAATAATGTGCACTATACATCAAAACCTAAAAAGTGTGTTTTATTCCAACTAATGCATCTATCTCAAATAAAACAAAAAACGGCATCCTGAGACACTGAGAGACAGTGAATAAATTAATTTGTCGGGACAAAAAAGAAAGAAAAAGATGGAAAGACATGACMATATTGTTTATGTTATAACTTTAAAGAACTGATCAGAAAATAAAAATCAACAATTTTGTTTGTTGTTTAGCTTTTATAGTGGAAATTATGCTTTATTTATAGGCCTGCCACCARCTGCTGCTCGAACCTAGTGTTCCTTCTCAAAATTAATACCTATAAATAACTGACATTTGGAAGAATAAAATCCAGACTCTTGTGTACATAGCATTTGTACATCTTCTTTACTTATTTTCTTTGTGTTTAGACCTAAGTAATTTTCCTCTAGATGGCTAGACAAATTTAACTTCAGGAAATTAAAACTTGAGATGACGTTTATTTCTGTTAAGCAAATACATAGGTTTGAGGACATAACTAAATATGAATTACAACTGCAGTGTACTAAGACACATACTTGCTTGACAGAAATAAATGTTGGCTAGAATTAAATTGTGAAACTCAAAGTGTAGTACCTTAACAATAACTAATTAAAAGCCTAGATAATTTCTTTGAGTGTGTTAAACCAGGATAAAATGAAATGCATCTTTTGTGTAATTGTATTAGCTTTCACACACTTATTTGTGATTTTCACAGAGGGGGAAAAAAATCAGGAATACTGTTAAAAGCATCTGCTAAGCAGATACTTGTAAAATACTATGAATCATTTTTGTGTACAGTACACAGCTTTAAAGGAAGATTTTGGATGCATTAAATGTTGATCCTTCTAATCCTAGTTATCCTTCCATGTCTCAGCTGTTTATTTCTAGTCACAAGGTCATTCAGCTCTTTTTGTATCTCACGTTGAATTTTACATTAGAACCATGAAACATTCATTTCCCTTTATTTTAGCTGCACAATTTATTTTTTTAAAAATCCCTAAAAATATAGGTGCAAATTATTTTGAGCTCTAAGAAAAATCTTAGTGATATTGGGAAAAAAAAAGCTTTGACATTTTTCTGCCTGAAATCTTGCTTCCCATGATACAGATTATGACTTGGCTTTCAGGGCCATCCTTATTTAACCATGTTGTTTTAAGTCCAATATTGAGATAAATTTGGAGCTTTTCCCACTTATTTCACGGAGACATAATCTGCTCCTTGTTGCAATAATTTTTTTTTTTTTTGCCCTGAAAATCAAATTTTCTTCTGTGAGAATTTTAAAATAAATTTTAAATGTTAAGTTAGATGATAACAAATCTGTGGTCTTACCCAAGCAATGAGCTTGTACAGCAGTAACATTTTTTGTTTGTTCCTGAAAAAAAAAAAAAAAATGTTTTGCCAATATTGCAGGAAGTTTGTGTTTTTCTTGTTACTTTTAGCTCCAGAAATTTAAGCTGCAATCCTGAGAGCTGCATTTGCTCTACATCTGAATGATGCAATTACCTTAACTGGGACCACTCTCTTCTTTATCTAAACAGCTCCCTAAGTGTGTTTGCAAGATTGGAGTCCTAGAATATTTTGATTTTAAACAACRTGATAACATCAATCCGTAATGGTGACTTGGTGCTGTCATTCAGTTAGAGAAATGGAATCTAAATTGTTTCAGCCAGGGCTAATCTTTCTCTTGAATGAAAACAATGRGTTTGGCTTTTTGTCATCCACGGTGTTGTTTTAGAAGAGCGCTTGGTCACTTTTTGAGAGGGATTATTTGTCATATTGTCTATGATAGCACTGGACTYAGTATGATGACTTTGAAGACCCCCTTGGGTCTTGTGCTTATATATGAACCCGTTCAGTGTTATTGCTTCTGTTTTGATGGATATTTTTTGCAATGTCCAAAATTGTAGTCGGTGTATTGCCCCACACAGCAGCACGAGTGTTACACTGAAATTGTAGGCTGAGAATTCTACAAAAGTAACCTGCTATAAGAGAAATTCTGTGATTAAAAAATTTACTAGTATATTCCTGCAATGACAAATAGAGAACACAACTGTATCCACTGCTTTTTTCTCTTTTTTTCTCCCTACGTTATCCTCTTTAAAAAGTGTACCCTGTAGGTGTTCATGTTAGCTGGTATTTCCTTTCAGTGTCTCCAGTAAGTTATCCTTTCATTGTGGGTAAGTAAGAGTTTGCAAAACTTTGCACCCTTATTCTTAAATTAAATACTGACAAGGAATGGAAGTGTAAAGCATGCTAATAAGCAAGACCTCCCTGTGGGAACCTGTGATAGAAGACTGTTTCACATTGAGAGGCAGACAGCGCTGTTGACACAGGCTGTCAAAAAGGCTTCATGTCTTTGAAAGAAAATCTTAATCTTCTTTATTCATGTGTGAACAGGTCCAGGCCTTCATCCCGTAGCTCATACGCATTGACTGTTTAAACTGTGCGTTGCTAGGCTTTGGGTAGGGTTTGTTTGCTTGTGTCTACATTGTACGAATGGATGAGGACTGAAAATTAAAATCTGTCTGACACAGAGCACTGCTTTTCTGTCTCTGTTTGAAGAGACATGGCAACCCAGGGCGAAATGAAAAGGAATTTTATTGAGCGCAAAAACCGCTCAGTGTTTAAATGTTGGACGCAAGGACTGAATGGTCAATTTGGGAGGCTTGTAGGTTGTTTATAGACATTGGGATGGCTGTCAATCACAGCACAATGGTGAAATTTGTGTTGGAAAAAAAGTGCTTTTTAGTGGCTGAACTCCTGTTTCCTGTTAAAATGCTCACATCAACAAACAAAAAGAGGTTTTGTCTGAAGTTTACAAGCAAGAAAATTTCAGAATAACAGAGATGCTGCTACTGTTGTGGCATCTTTTGATCACTGTGGCACTAACTATTTAACATTTAAAACCAAATTTTACAGAGAAAGATCCTATTGCTCTGTGGATCAGATTCTGATCTACTTCTGTGGCTTATAAATCAGGACTAAAATTCAGGAATATGACAATTAAATGAATGGCATTATGCTACTGAAAAGCACTATGACACTGGGTTCTGAGACTTCGTGTGTCTGTGCTGTTAAAAACTTTACTTAGATATGTTTTACATGTTCTTTATTCGTTTATAAATCAAGAACAAGGAGAAGCAGAAGATAACACCCATAGAAAAGTAATCTCTCCCAGCAACTGTTAGTAAGAAGTAGAGGAAAGGGTCTTTGTTTCAGAAGCAACTTTCTCCTTTCCATTTATTGTTAAAGCTAACTGGAAGCATTTTGCTACATCATTTCATAGAAGCTTGTATTATCTCAGCTATAAAATTTCATGCTGAAACTTGGCCAAATGTCAAACTTGCCACTATAGGTTTTAGAATAATTAAAAAAAAAAAAAAAAAAAAAAAAAGAAAAAGCAAAGAAAAGAGAGAACTGAAGGAAATAGAAATAAACCTGTTTTTAACAGAATAAAATTTAAAATATTAATGTTGTTGGCTTTTTCTGTTTTTTTTTAACATGAAAAAGCATGTTTTACAGAACACTGGCTGAGAACTCAGCCCTCAAAATCTGATATAAAATGTGGTTTCTGGGCCCCTGTGGGATTTGTAGGAGGAAAATAAAAGAAGACMGTTTCTTCCATTGTAATTCTTTCACCTCCGAGTATTGCAGCCCCCAACCCTAGATCTTTTTGCTTCAGTGGCAGGAGGCTCAAGAGGACCGAGGCATGGCAGATCAGCCAAGTGATAGTTCATATTAAATTCTTCCTCATCTTATGAGCATTCAGCCTTTATGTTTTCCATAATCACTGGGAGCTCGCAGAGCGTGGTAGGAGATGTTGTGCCGTTTTCTGGTTCTGAGCCACAGGGCTCTTCCTTTGTGTTCACCTTCATATTTTCACTAGCTTCCTCAATGTGYATGTTTGTGTTTGCAGTACTGTTCATGTCTTTCTGAGCAGGTTTTCATTGGCATGTGCATTAATAACCTACTTGCCATTTTGCACAGCAGATGTGTGTGTATAGTTAATCCTGAAATAGCTACCTCCTTCATGTGTATCAAATGTTGTCTTGATTACTTGTTTCATCCTCCTTCTCCTTAAATATATAGCTTTAAAAATCTATAATATAGATAGCAACTGAAGTGTTTATCATGAGGAACTCGTCTCTGTAATTTTTAGATGAGAGGGTACAKCTGAGGACAGAGTCTCAAAACTAAATTTCCTATCACTTTGCATATTTCTGAGATTTGTTTTCTATTTATCTCTTGGAATCTTTGCGTAATTCCTTCAGTAGCTTAAGTTACAGATCTCATGCAAAACACCAAAAGTTAATCATATCACTGCTTTCCAAACCAGAGTTGGTTTTTGAGATCAATCTCTTTCTTTCAATTCAAATTTACCTTAGTAAACAATATACAGCCTAAATTAGTTATTTAATAATTGGTTATTACTGTAACTCCCTCTCTTTTCAGGTTTTGTTGTCTTGACAACAAGACCTGAGATAAACCAATGTGAGCAACTGAAAAAACAAAGAAAACTTGAGTTTACATTTGGAGGGAGAGTGAATTTTTTTAGTACCTGTGTTATATACAGGAATTGCACAGGCATTCAACCTGCTCAGTGGAAATTCATAGAAGGATGTCTCACCTGGAAGTTCATTTTCTCTTCTCAAGTATCCCACACTGCTTGTTGCAAAAGAGCTTTCCCTTTGCATTCCCTTCAGCCATGGCTGCATTTTGCTTCAGCAGGAAGGCAGCTGCATGAGTGAAATGCTGTTTGGTTTTCCAAGCACTGCTCTTCTGTCCTTGGCTGTGCTGCCACGCTCAGCAGCCTGAGGTGATTTGTATCACTCAGCTACACAGCATCTTTCTCTCTTCAGTAAAATGGGATCAGTGATAAGGGTTCTGCATAAAAGCAGTGATGAAAACTGATTTTATGACGAGCAAAAYTGCTGTTGTTTATTACTACTCATGTGTCTCAGCTGAGTAAAGCCTTTCAATTTCTTTATAGTTTCCTTCACCAATACATCAACACAGCTTGTGCTGCTTCCTCTGTGCATGACTAAGAGGTAAATACGTCTTCTCTTGCAGTAAAGTAGAACACTTACATTTTTGCTTTCACTCATCATCTTCCATGTTAACTTTTGCAATGTCCTGCTACTTATTATTCTCCTKGTTTTAGTGTCTTAGAAGCATATGGCAATATATGCTGTTCTTGCATTGTCAATACATTATTCTTGTTTATTACCAATCTGCCACCCTTTAGCATGCTTGGTAGATACAGCTGCCCCTGGAGACAGCTTCCTACAGCCTCTCCCAGCTTTATCTCCCGTCCAGGGTCTGCTGCCTTTGCCATCAGGARTGTCAAACACAGAGCTTTCTTAATATGCTAACCTTATTCCCATCCTATTGATTTCTTCCTCTCTGCTATGACCTGCTTTTGAAGTCTTGAATTGCCAAGGTCTTCCCATCTTAAAATTTCTCCTAAAGACTGGCTTCTTCTACGAGTATTGTAAAAGGAAAGCACTCTTCTTGCTCTTCTTTCCAGGTGTGCTTTAGCCTTTCCCCTGCAATGTAGTCCTTGGGGGCAGGGACTGTGTCAAGATGTGGACAAGAACTTTATTTTTTTAAGGAACTTTATCTGGTACAGAGGAGTTGCTGCAAACTGGGCACATAGCTAGGAGCTGTTTGCTGCATACAGTGGTCCAGCAACAAACTGCATYTTTCAGGCAGCAAGTGCTCCTCTCCCTCCCCCCCCCTTCCTCCAGGCTTTATTCTGGAGGTCTAAGTTTATAACAAAAGAAACAAAAAGGTTTTTATATAAATGGAAAAGCAAATGGAGCCCAGCTCATGTTACAACTCAGCCTTCTGACAGCCTGGAATGGAGATTTGCCCTACTTAGAGGCCTCTCTTTGCTCTGAACTGCAAGGGAGCTTTTAATATTCCCTCACTTGCTCTGAGTGCTCTCTGATTAGACCTTCACCTCCAGCTCGGTCTTAACCCAAACTGTACATTTGGCAAAGGTTGCTGCAACAGTTTTGTCTGTACAGTAACTGCAACAGTGGAGCCATTATCCACTGCCTCAACGCTGTAGGGGTATAAATAAGAAGCAGGGTGTGTTTGCACAGTGTTATGATTGCTCAGAAAACTCCACTGTGTTGCAAATCCTTTAAAATAATACAGCGAGAAAGTATTTCAACTTTCCATTAGTCATAAAAGCCAACATTTTTAATATGCGTGATTAAATTTAGTCAGGGAGATAAATGTGTGTTGTTTTTTCTTCTTTTTTTTTTTTTTTTTCTCTGAAAGAGATTAATGGAAGCTGCCCAACACTTTTGGTGTTGGTGCTTAAATATGTTTAAATTTAAGAGAGTGCTTTAAATTAATAAAGCAGGTGCCAGAATGCCTAAATTTGAGTTTCTTACTCAGGTGCCTAATTTCAGGCAAGGCAGTATTTGTAGGATTAAATGTCTTTTATTGGACTCTCTAGGAAAAAAAAAACAAAAACCCAGACTTGAGAACACAAATCATTCTCTTGTTAGGTGCTCAAAACTTTAGAAAAATCATTCACACTGTAAAAGATGTTCTGTGTGGAAAATAAACCACACTCGATACTTTATTTCTTGCAGGTTTTCTGCAAGCTATGTAACAAAGGTGAAGCACAATTTAAAAGGAAATGCTTGGATAAACTGCAAGATGTAGTGATGCCTGAGTCAAGAGTCACAGATTACTGCCAGACTTTGAGGYTGAATCATTGTTGTTTTGTGTTAAGCTGTTATTTTTTTCTATTTTTGCCTACTTTTTTGATAATTTATTCAGTTGAAATAAGAGTTCCCTCAAGTTTATGGTTGAAAAATAGTAAAGATTTTGGAGGGTGAGGGAAAAGAACAAGATTACACTATGGCCCCAAAACAAAATGGAATGTGTGGTCACTGGCAAGAACAATTTCAATCTGSTGCATTTTACAGAATAAATCACTATCTGGCTTCTTGTATGATTATCTCAGTACATAAAAATTACTAAAGAGTGGGAGAAACTTGGGCAGGTCTATTCAAAGTAAGGCAAACACAGCACACAGAGCATCACACAATCCTTCCATGCAAGGTTCATCCAATGTCATCATCCCTTTTCTTAACTTTCTTTGCCCTTTGTTACGCTTTCTGCCTTTGCAGGAGAGAGAAGCATGAGGAGATTTCAGGGATATTATTTTCTCTATTTTTATAAAAGGACCAGATAAAACAAAACCTAGATGACCTTTAGAGCTGCGGGTGACCCTGTTTGATGAATGCTGGGCACATCACAGTATTGTGATGCGTCCTTTCCACTTAGAGCCCACGAATTCAAAGTTCCCCAAATGCTAGCTGCAGTCTTTATGCTAGTGAAGACACAGTAGGATGTGTCACTGATATTTGGAGCCAACCATTTTCAAGATGCCAACTTCCATGCATTRTAAAAAGGGCTAATTACTTTGCTTTCCTGGGATGCCATTAGCCTTTATCTCTCTGCTTTTATGTACCCGTCTGTTTTGTCAGTGCTCTGCACTCTGCACCCTGCTTCTGTTTCCTTTCTCAGGAAGGTAGAGAGTGAGTTATATGCACAGTTCAGAGACAACCCTCCCAATTTTGAGAATGAATGCAAAAGAGAAGCTGGATCCGCACTTCATTTCTCTTTTAATTAAAATCTGCAAAAAAAAAAAATGATGCATGGGTTGGTTTGTGTGTGGAAGAGCCTTCTACTAACAGTACAAAGATTTGTGGGGGAAAAGACTTCTCAAGATGACTCTTGCTGTGTCATGAGAAATACTATATGTGGATTTACAGATCTATCTAATTTTATGACTGTACACTCCTACTTAAAAGGATTGCCAGCTTTGTCAAACAGTGAGGTTTGGGTACAGTTAGCTTTTCCTTTTCCTGGAAAGAATACACTGATTTTGACTGGTTTGCCCTTTGTGAGTTTGGTCTTTAACACTCTGAATCTCACCCTAAAACACCCTGTGTAGATAGCAAAGTAGAAAATGAGTGTTCATTGCCTGAAGACTACACTGCTTTAGCTAAAACTGAGAAGGCTTCATTCTATGTTGTAATAGGTCTGGCAAAAGGAAGCCAAGAGCCTCCCAGGGGGCCAGCAGGTTTTTGGATCTCAGTCTGAGTTTGCTTCTGAGCTTTTTCTTAATATCACAATGGGCTCTTGCTGTGTGCTTCTAATGCCTCAGCAATGAAGTCAGGSTATATTATGCCATCTGTCCAGGAGTCAACACTACAGGTCAAGCTAATTTAAACTGGCACTTTTCATCTCCCTATGCTTGTATGCATTACATTTAATAGTTTAAGTGACTGATTGTATCTCCTGACCCTGCAAMAAAGACAAAGCACATGTTTGTATTTTTTCATTATCTCTAGTTGTCAGGAATAAGGACATTTGATCCTCTAATGAAAAATATGGTTTAATGAGGGAATGATACACAGCTTTTGTTTTAGGAATGGTTGTGTTCCTTCAAATTATTTTTCATGCCCATTTCTTTTCTTTTTTTTGTTTGAAAGGTAAGTAAGAAAGAAAATTTAGGTATGGTGGAACTTGATAAATTTAATCCTGGACTGAAGAGTTTAAATGTGAAAATCATTCTTCTTCCCATTTAGAGTTAAAAATTTATCAGGGGAACTGTCTGCCCTGGAGCACAGAGAAGAGTTAAATGATGATCCTGGAGCAAAATTTTTCCCGTAAATACTTTGAATACTCTAGAATGAGCAACCTCTACTTCTTAATTTCTCAGTTGAGCTCTGCAAGGAATTTAGAGAAGTTGAATGTATAGAGATGATGGGAGAATTTTAGAATGGARGTTTGATAAATGAAAAATGTGCACAACAGAATAATAATACCTGTTGTAAACGCCAGGGAAACCTTTCTCAAGATCAGTACTCAGGTTGCTTTGTCTGTCATAGTTTTCCTCCTTCTTTCTGCTATTTCTCTGACTTGCTATTTCCCCAGACCACCACATTTCCCTTTTTCTGACTCTGGAGAAATAGAATCATTGCTGAGGAGGGAAAGGAAATAAGGACCACACACAGGTATTTATTACTTAAACACGTCTGAAATTTGGAACAGGGATGCTGTTCATATGATTAGATTGTCAATATGCTATTTTCCATAATTTCCAAAGATGTTAAACAAYTATGATAACATCAATCCATCTCCCACAGCCATATTAGCCCAGKGCACTAAAGTTATGACTGCTGAAGTTAATTTCAGAACCAATTGAGGTGTATCAATGTAAATTAACTCTGTAGACAGATATATAGGTTTGGTTTTGTTGCAATCTACTTAGAGAAAACCTGGTCCTATTTGATAGCTGTATCCATTGGTACAATACCTTTTTGTGATGTGAACCTTTTGTCACTAATCAAAGACATGGCACCATTCAGCACACACACACAGGCACACAAAGTCTAGATGTTAGGAAATGGGAATAAAACCTTGAGCTTCAAACACTACACTGGGACAGAAAGAAGAGGTAATGTCYCTCCTTGTCATCMAAGGMACCCCAGAAGWGAGAGAAACCAAAGGAGAAAATGTGACTGAGCCAATCGCCAGTGTGCAGWCATGAAGGGACAGCCTGCCCAAGGYAGAGCTTACAGCTGAAAGTATTTCAACTGCCAAAGTTAATGTTTTTAAAGAAAGTTATTAATTTCACACCTACTTTCTATGCTAGTGATTTTAAACTTGGTACAAGGAGCAGAAACATATTAAATCACTCATTAACAAGGGTAAAAGGAAAAGAAAACACAATATGCAATAGKTATTTTTCATATAAAACTGAGTGTAATTTCATATGCATGAATATTCAAGGAAATATCTGTACTATAAGTATATATAAAAGTACAAATAGAACCAATAACAAGAGTTTGAACCAGGATTTAAATCTGGAAATAAATACCTTTCTTTCAGAAGCATCAGCAACATTTTCAATATTAACTCTTATRTTTTATACTGGTTCTCATCTGTATTGCATCTGAAATATACTGAAATTTGCTAATATTGATATATGGTTTCCTTTTTTTGTATATATTAATCAAAATGAAACTGTAAAGTATTTCTTACCATTATTGTGAGTTAAATATTGCATTCTAGGTAAAGGTTAYCCATCCAGAAGCTAAATTCATAATTGAGAAGTAGGACTAATGGCATATTAGACCACTGCTGAAAGAGGAAAATTATGAGAAGCCATAATGRTGACTTCATTGGCTGTTATAAATCTGGTAGGGGAATGATGTCACATAGAGCTGTATCTTTARAAAGACATTAAATTAATCCAGTAAGGCAGGACAAAAGTTGCTTAGAATTACACATTAATATTAATCCAGAGCAAAATGTAATATAAATTCAAAATCAATTCCTAAAGAAGGAACTTGACAAATTTAATGAATAAGTAGAGAAACTCACATTATCAGTAATAAAACTATTAAAAAAAATTGAAGAATGAACATTTATTAGGTTGAATGTGTTGTACTTACACGGCATGATAAAAAAGTGAGGTACTCYTTATTCATGCTTGCAATTCTAATGTGTTTAAATCACAGGAAGGACCATGGCAGAAGAGCATTTAGAGAAGAAGGAAGGGACTGATAGTCTTTAGCAGCAAAATAAGTGAAAGGTTTTTGTGAGATGTTGTTCTGCATTATAAAAATGGACTTACAACTGGGCATTTCTCTTTATTCAGGTTAATTCCTGCCTGTTGTTGTGTTCAGCCCCTGCTGCCATGGCAGCACATTTCAACCCACGAAGCCCCAGGTCACTGATCACAAACGCTGCCGATGGTGGATATTGCAGCTGTCCCCTGGAGCTGCTCCCAACAGGAGAAGGCTTTCTCTGATTTTTGCCTCAATTGATGTAGCAGAAAGGGTCCTACACAGGAATCCACAGCATCCTACAGAACTTTCTGAGATCTGTTCTAGCTTTGTTTTCCTATGGACAGACTTTCTGGTTTGTAGTCCCAGCTGAGCTTAGGAATGAGCTTGTTCTTTTGAAATTCYTGAGTGAGGAAGTCTGTTAAGGGAATTGCTCTCCAGGATCCAAGGTTCACAGAGCTCAACTTCCAGAAGACTTTTTTAGRGCACAAGAGCAGGATCCAAGCCCATGGCTCTTGCTCTCTTTGTCTCAGGTAGTTCACCTGCCTGATTTGCCTCAGACAGTCTTGGGTTGATGAAGTTTTACACTGTGTATATATTGGTTTTTGAGTGGGCAAAGGCAAACTTGCTTATCTGTCATTTACAGTATGAGTTTTCCCCTTCTGACATGTTGATTTGAGACAGGGCAAACAGCAGAATGGTACCTCTCTTCAGTGAGCTACTGATTAGTAACAGCACTATGTTCAGTTTTTGCAACAGATGAAAATTCAGAACAAAAAATTCAGTGTTCTGGATCCTGCAAATTCTTTTTGTTTGCAAAAGACTTTTTTTCTCCCTGCACATCTAACTTTACACRAATTTTGCTTTTTAGGAAGGAAGGACATACTGTGGTTTCATTTGCTGATGGTTAAAAGTATAATTGTCCCTGTAGGGTTTATAAACCAGGCTTTTGGCTTGTTTGGGAATTCTTTCTTTGGAGATTGATGCCAGTTTTGCCTTGGKTTTTTTGTTGTTTTTTTTCTTTGTCACTCAACTGTGTTTGGTGTTCTGCTGGTCTATTTTTGGAACAAGTCACATGCCAGTTGCTTGAGAAAGGAGATCTGTTGATAACTGGCATTACAAAGAGTCCACAAAAGATTAAAAGAATATTGTTCTTTCTTCCRTTCTTCTTTTATCTTACTCAGAGCTCTTGTAAGCTTATTTAGTAGGCTGAGATATGGTATGTAATAAATAAGGATATTATATAAGAAGATTCTGGCAAAAAATACATTGCACTTACTGAGACTTGATGAAATGTGAAAGAAATAAAGTTAMAAACGTACAGTAATATTTGGCTAGGTATGGACATTAACAAACATTATTTGTTGAAATTCCTTCTCAAAATCAGGAAATTATTGGAAATTAATAGAAATCATTAGGATTGATGCTGCTKCAATATTAATATATTTCCTCTCTGTTAAAATTTTATTAAATATTTCTCTATATTATGTAGAAAATACAGAAATATATCTTACTGTGTGTGATCCATAAACAAATTAGCTGGAGGTAACTTTCAGCCTTATCCCTTTTCACTAAAAAAAATTAAGGATTTAGTTTACTTTTAATATTATATTAAAGGGGACAAAGAAAAGTAAAAAACAAACAAAAAGTATTATATAACTTTGGGACAGAATTGATTCAGCATTTTTTTCCCATAGTGACATATTKCCATGTAGTGGCACCTCACTTCAACAATTACTTCTGCTATGATTAAGAAATGTGTGGTTTGTTTTTTTTTTTTTCTTTCCTTCAGTCAATCATGCCTGGCAAGCAGATGTTGCTTAAAGTAGCATAACCAAAAATTGATTGGGTGCTAGAGGCTCAGAGGACTGTTGTGCTTTCTGAAACTGGAAAGTCCTTTCTGATTTGGGAGCATGTACAGCCAATCCACGTTCAGAGCTGGACACAAGTTGTGTCCTGTGGTATTCTCCTCCTGACACACTCTGCTTGGTGCTGGTGTTGTAGGGTTTGTCCTGCAGATCCCACTTTTGTCTGTGTACAGCGCTGTACAAGTGCTCAGGATGATGAGCTGAAATTGTGGTTTACTGTATTTTAGAGAGGTGGCAAAGTCCACTGCTGTCTTTGAGACATTTGTAAAAGGGAACTTGCTGCTGTAGCACACAAATGCACAGCCATTCTGCACAGGAACACCTTTTGAGAGGTTTTGCAGTTTAATTCCAAAAATGTCTGCCGGGTCAGCCAGAAGTTTTCTTTACATGCTCAGTCATTTTGATTTTTTCCCTTTGTTTATTTTCTAACAAAGGTACAACTGACCTCACATGTTAACAAGCAAAAGATAAAAATACTTGCATAATAATTAAGGACCTCATTTCTGTTCTATAAACTGGTTTGGTTTAATTTTAATAAGAGCTGAACTCGATCCATCTGCAAAGAGGGCTTAGCTCCTTCAAACAGATAAACACACTACAGACTTTGTATGGCTAAGATGTCTGCAATTTTTTATAAGCTAGCAGAGAGGCTGTTTTATTTAACATAGTTCTCATTGAAAATATGATTTGATTCTAAGTTTAAAGGAGAAGTGCAAATTCTAAACCACAGGCTTTGTTAAAGCTTTCTAATTCCATTCCAAGTATTATGGAAGTCTGATGTTTGAATAAGGCCAAGTCATCTTTTAATTCCTAAACTGGCTCCCATAAAAGGCTGAAAAGTCTTTGATCTATGTAAAAGAGAAGATCACCAGGGAGAAGCCTCTGCTTCTGTTTGTCCAAATGTTGCAAGCAGAGTCTCTAGGCTATAGCTAACAACTCAAATTATGTTTGTTTGTGTCTTAGACAGACTTTTTGATTTGCATATAAAAGGGATTTCAATGGCAATATCAGCTCTTTCATGGGATTTGCAATGCAGGAAAAAGGCTGGTTAAAGTTTGATCTAATAGACTGTCCTGCAATGATGTCATACARTCAGTGTGTAGTAGTATAAATATTGCCTGATATCAAATTTCTATGGCTGAAGTTATCTGGTATGTATATACTAAGTCTGATAAATTCTATGCAAAACTGGGGGATGGAAACTTGAAAAACTTGGATTAAAAGCATGGAAATAAAATACATTCTATGGAATAGAATAGAATAGAATAGAATAGAATAGAATAGAATAGAATAGAATAGAATAGAATAGAAAATAGAATAGAATAGAATAGGATAGGATAGAATAGAATAGAATAGAATAGAATAGAATAGAATAGAATAGAATAGAATAGAATAGAATAGAACAGAAGTTTTTCTGAAAGAAAGAATATATCTGGAAGAATTATTCTTGGAGGAATAAGAGAAACTCAGCTTCAATATATGTGTAAAGTTTGTAGAATGCGGTTTCTAATAAGGTCTCCTGAGATTTTTTTCATTGGTTATTTTACAGGAAAATGGTACAGAAATAGGCTGAAGAGCTGTTCTGACATTCAATAGAGAAAAATGTGAAGGAAGCCCAGGAATTGTAAAGAAGGTTCCATGCTGCAGCTTATGTTTATTTTGAGTGAAGTGGGAGGCACAGTGCCATGCAACACCACTGTCATCTGCCTTATGACTGAAGTTATACTTCTCATAAGCAGAAAGGTTATTTATAATCACCTGTGAAAATTGCCTACCAGTACTTTTCCTGCATAGCACACTCCTGTAAGGACCATTTTTTCCAGAGCAAGTCAAAGATGGTTTCATGAACAAACCTTCCCAGTCTTTTTTTCCTCTTACCCATGACAGTCTTGAGTGAGGGCTTAGGTAGGAAAGAATAATTGTCCTTGCAAGCTGGGCTTTATTGTTCTCTTCATGAGCATTTATCACAACCAAATGCAGATATGAGAGACTGTCCTGCAGAAGAACCATGTTAATTAGGCTGGTGTTTATCTCTTCATGTCACMGAAGCCCTTGACCACATGCTAGAGATGATACTTGCTTTTTCCATTTTCCCCATTTGACCATCATTTTAATTCCCTTTTACTGTTACGGGAAAAAAATTCTCGATTCGGTTTACGTGAGCTACTTTGAAGCCCTACATCTTCCCTCTCAGTATGAAATATAGCAACTCCAGAGGTAAATGCACATGTTTAACAAATAGTAAAGATCCTAACTAGATTAGAATTTGTTTCTAGCATTAGATATAGTGCTTCAGCATATTATGTTTTGTTTTCATGAGAATGATGTCGTATCATGACCTCATATGAAGAGCAAATGCAAAGTACAGCTGCTCTTCTCCAAWAGTCCTATTAAACAGTGAAAATGTGCTGCTTTCCTGTCTGCTCCACTCAGAAGGTCACRTGTGCTCTGAATAGTGTCTTTATAACCTGTTGTAGTTGGAAAAATAAAGGATGTCATCTTTTCCTGCAAATTTTGCCTTTGTTGTCTATGTAGTGAGGAATTGCTAGAATAAAGGGTCTGGACAATCTTAATGGCATCCAAAGAGTTCAAAGGAGTCTGTAAGGTTTGTCATCACTGCTTAAGTTGTCAAATCACAGAAAATAGTCCTGGAAAAGACCTCAAGAGGTCATGAAGTCTCTAAACTAAGATCAGCTATACCTACCTTTTTTTTCCTGGAAGATGTTTGTCTAACCTTTTTCAGCGAYGGAAATTCCATGACCTTCCCAGAAAAATCTATTCCAAAGCTCTTTCTTAATGTTTAACCTTTGATGCTGTCACTGCTTGTTCTTTCCACCATGAGCAAGTAGAACAGAYGATTTTCTTCTTCTTGACAAGAGCTTTTCATGTAATTGAAGGATGCTATGATCTTTCCCCTCTTTCCCAGCGAACTATTTTTCTGTCTTTGTGTTTTCTAATCTTTAACCATTTTCTTTGCTTTTCTCTGGAGAGGTGATGAAGCAAGAAGATTTGATATCCTCCTTCAAACCCTGTTACCTTCCTTTCAATCTTCCTGCTAGGTTAGTGAATAGAATAGCAATAAGACTCTTTAGGTCATCATGTTCTCTCCCAGACTACCTGAAGAATTTGCTCTGATATTGTTAGCTGTTTTTAATTTTGTTTAGTTAGCTCTTTGCTTTTGCCAGTGTTTTAGGTTTGGGGTTTTTTTTTGTTTTTGGTTTTTGGTTTTTTTTTTTTTAAATATAAAAAATGTAATCTGTGTTGAACATAAAATCACTGCTGTGACTCCAAAAAAAAATTCTTCAGAGGATCCCTCTTTTGTCACTTCTTTTATTGCTGAACATATTCCATCTGCCTGAGCAGGACAGGCTAGACATGCTTCTTTGCCTTGAAAAGCTTTGGTTACCTTGTTTCCAAATGATCTGAATCTTTAGTTAACTACATTAGTTAAATTTGCTTAAAATATCATCACCAAGGGTCTGATTTAAATCATGACCATAAACAAATGCAATATTTTTTAAGGGACGTCATTAGCAACATCTTATCCCTTTGGTTCCTGCAGTTTTTTTTCTAAGATATTTTGCCTTCTTTAGAGCTTCAGAATCACTTTTACATTGAAACTTTATGTTACTTAGCAGCAGAGTTTTCAGTTCATTTTGTGTCTGTGCTTTGTCTGTTGACTGAGCTCCACTATTTCCACTATGAAGTGTAGGTCACTGCTTTTTTTTTCCTTTTTCCCTATGCAGCTGTCCTTCTGGCAGTCCTCGTAGTGAACTTCTTCCAGTTTTGTTTCAGTCCCTGAGCTCTAAAGGAATGAGCCAAAAACTCTGTCATGTAAGCACCATCAATAAATATCTATTTCTTAAGCTCATGGGATCAGTCCTTTTTTTCTTTTTTTGTGCTCTGCCTGGAAAATCCAAAGTTCTGCCTGATGGGAGATCCCCTTGTAACATCTGCTCTGGGACTGTGCTGGTAAGTCATTATCAGTGGATGTGGCATTGTCTTGCTAATGCAACCTGTGGACAAGAGAAAAAATTATGTTGAAATTAGAGTTTGAAATAAATTCCCCGCTGACACCACCCCARTAAAATTACATAACACTCAATAGTTGCTTGAGTTTGGGACAATTTGGTACACTGAATTGTGAAGAACACAATTGTGGCACCTCTTGAAACACATTACTCCTGGGCAGGGGTGTTGGCATTCCATAAAAAATGTGACTTTAAATGGTTTTGTGCATAAAAGAACATAAAATTAAAATTTTGAAAGGCTTAAGATAGACAAAGGTTTGGGATTTGTCATTGCTTTAGCCTGGAAAATCAGATTCTGGTCTTGAAGCAGCAATTAATGTGGCTGTCAAAATTAGCTGTTTGTCCTTAAAGGTKTCTATGTGACCCTTGTGGGGACCCTTTCTGATTTTCCATGAACCTTGTGTGCTAGTAAAGGCAATAAGTCTTTTCTGCTCCCATTTTCCAATACTTTTTGAGATGCAAATATTCCCACATGGGTCACAACAGTTATGAAGTCCAAGAAAACAAAGCCATGAGATCAGGGACTTTGAAAAATGTCAGTAAAGCCATATATACAGCTTGCTTTTATATGTGCAAAAAAAAAAAAAAAAAAATAATGGTTTCCTCTCATATTTGAATTCAAGGGGAAAAGAGAATTTTCAAAGGCATGAAAGAGTTCAGTCTTCTGAGCATGAATATCTAAGCAATATGTGATCCTAAAATGACAAGGAGTCAACATCTGGGTATGTTTTCCCACATTAGCAACTGCTGTCCTAAATTGCTGTTGTATGTGATGTTAAACAGCTGCTCAGTTTCACCCCAGAGGTAAGAATATTCTGTATCCAACTTACATTTAAGTTTCTTAGAACTTTTGAAATTAAAAGTCTTAAAGAAAGTGYAAAGCAGTAGCACTGAATCTTCCCTGTACTTGGTACCTAAAAACTCATGTTTCAATTCAATAAAAAGCTGCTGACATGTTTTAATGCCTGTTCTTGGCACTGCCATATTCCATTATCCAACCACCATTTCTCATAATCTGTATAGTGAATTGTTCAAGTCAGTAATCTGAGTCTGTCCCCACCATGTACTAGTGAAATAYCATACAAATAGCTGCTACAAATATTAACAGCTGGTCCATTTCAAGGTATTGTACCTTTTTCTACAAATTTGCAGTAAGAATGATCTCTGTCCTGCCAAGAGCATCAACCAGTCCTGCAGGCTGGAAAGCCTGGTGGCTGTTAAAACTGAATGTTTCAGAAGGGTTTCTTACCACTCTGGATTTTTTTGAGAAGAAAAAAAGGTTGCAGAGGATCAGGGAAACATTTATTTGAGACTTGTTTGTATTTCAAAAAATATGCTCAGGAAGTTTATAATGGGTAAAAAAGATTAATGTTTTGTAAACCACACAAGCATTCTTCCTGTAGTGATTATRGACAGGATACTGAAATGTAGCACACCAATGTCTAGCTTTTGTCTGCATTTCTGTATCTTAAATGAGATGAATCATGCTACTAGAAAGAAAAGGCATGACTATGACACACCTGCACTGAACAGGACTGTAATTCCCCAAAACCTCTGTGACTTTGTGTAAACATGTTCATAACAAAGCAGAAATAAGATTTGGTATGGACTTGCACACAGAAATAAGACACATTGTGATTTCCTAGAAAAGAATTGCTGAAGTGAGAATTATGGATGTCACTTCTTCCAAAAATTTCATAGTAAAAGGTTATGTTGAAGGTGGCCTTGTTTTCTAAGTCCAGCTGGAAGMAGTTAACCATTTTCCTGGTTTCTAAGACCAAACTGAGCTCCAACTGCACTTGCAAAATCAGTGGCTCTGGGGTTAACTTTCTGTTTACTAATGAAGTTCAAACATTTGCTCAATTATATGTATTTTTTTTTTAAATGAGTGCATAACTTTTTTTGCATAAGAGGATATGGTTTGATCTTGCTTTTCATTTTTTCTGAATTATTACAGAAGATCAGACTTGCAGTGTAAGAACTGCAAAGAATATTCTAAAATTGTTTYCAAGTATACATCCGTAGGCATCCCTCTCTCCTAAAATCTATTAAGAACATACCTGAAAATGGTATGGAGACATTTATGCTTCTTATTAACTATATTGTGTCTGAATCATTGCCATAAAAGTAAAATCAGAAGCTGGATTCAAAATAAGATTATTGTGGTACCTGGAACTATATTTTGAGCTGGTGGAACCGTCTGAATATAGTAAAGTTGAAAAAGTCTTGTCCAGCCACTTTTCCCTCTTTTGCCCTGGCCTTGTTGAGCAAAAGCATGTGAGTGATTTCATAGAAATTCAGAGAGGTAAAATGTTCACTTATTTACTACTTTGAAATTATCTGCAAACAAGTGTTATTTACCTGACATGCATGTTAGTGAATTCTGCTCTTCTGGGCTGTTTGCCTTCACTCATTGTGGGTACTTTTGCACTTGTAAGTGTTACTTTTAGAATCACAAGAAARTCTTACAAAGTGTTCTCTTCCCCTTCAGGAATATTACTCTGTATTCACCTCACATAACACAACCTCTTTACAGATTACAAACGTCATTCAAGTCTCTCCAGTCTGGTAGTCAGTCTCCTCTAAATAAACTTTCTTTTATTTCCCTGGTCTTAAAGTCTGTTCTCTGTGTCTTTATTTTCTTTGCTCTTTTGTGTGAGGTTGAGATTTATAAGGACTGCTGTTACAAGCGATACGTTTTCTTACATCAGTCCTTTTGGTCTCAAGACCTTGGAACAGGGAATTTACAGTGGCCATAAAAAGGACCCCCCAAAAATACAATTCACCTTTGTAAATGTTCTGAATTTGATGTAGAAAACCAGTGAGATGGGAAGTTGTTCCTGTTATTCTCCATGAAGAAAACCAGCTCCTGACTACCATTAAAATTAGTGAGCAGCTTACACCAACTCTTTTTAGAAGCTAGAGGAAAATCTCACCGTTTTCAGAGTCTTCATCTTTACCTCTGCAGAGAGCCAAGCTGGCTTGAGATCTGAGAAACTTTCATCTTCAGGAAAATTCAAGTACAGCTCCCAGAGTTTTGCTTAAGTATGTGTCTAAGGGAACTGTATTTCTTCATGGAACATAGTGCAATATTCTAAACAAAATATGAAAACCTGTTATAAATAAACCTAATTAAGCATTTTCAGATGAATAAACAGTAGTTTCATAACCCTTGCTATAAAATCTCATAATCTTATAATAAATTCCATGTTTAATATCAAAATGGCAGTTTGATGGAGGTGCTTTGAGGATTGTATAGGGAAATGTACCACATGCAGTTTTCCTGCTCCSTAYGCTACAGATTTTRCATGGGGATGACRTCACACTGAGTAAAAAGACAGGTCRTCTGTCACCTGGATAATGTGTGCCAAATGATGTCAAACCTGGTACCTTGCATATGAGCTCCTTTTTTGGAGCTGAGCTGCCTCKGGTTCTCTTTGTTCACATTTCCCCAAATCGGTCATCTCACTCTGAAGCAGCATCTGTACAGTCTATGAAAGGTAAGAAAGTGAAAATCAGGCTTTGGTTTTCTTAGGATGTATTCCAAGATTCTGTGACTTGTGTGAGGTATTTTTCCCACTGTTACTAGCATGCTGGACGAGATCTTAATTGATCTCTTGTTCTTTATTTTCTGGGCAGAATGGAGTCTTTGAAGATGAATACTGGCTCATAAACTAAATGCTTTCAGCTGTTGCTGCTGAACATAACAATTCCTAAGAAGATTTTTGTCAGTTGCTAAGAAATTTCCTTGTTTTTATGGAGAAGAAAAGGTTGTAGTTTAACCCTTAGACAACTTCTGGATAACATTACAAATCACACTAAATGCGTACAGTAGAAATTTAACAGCTGGAGAAGGAAAGCATTCTTTAGTAAGGCAAAGCATTTAGAAATGYGAACACTGTATCTGATTAGGTGCAGGATTAATATGACCTGTTATGCAGGAGTCATAAACATTGAGTAAATTGGTCTACTCTACATTTAAAAAAACATGAACGTATAAATTTAAACAAACTTAAATATTACTACTGCGTGTACATGTAGTAGCTAGGTGAGAAAAGGTTGCAGGACAAGACCAACATGCAGCATGCTGACACAACACAAGGTWGTATCAATCTTTCACAGAAAGCCATTTCAAGACTTTTTTTTTGCC
Organism: Malurus melanocephalus; assembly: GCF_030028575.1. Classification (NCBI taxonomy): domain Eukaryota; kingdom Metazoa; phylum Chordata; class Aves; order Passeriformes; family Maluridae; genus Malurus; species Malurus melanocephalus. The sequence goes on from NW_026623264.1 coordinate 847,093, forward strand.
TTTATTCCAGAAAGGAGTGACATGTTACACGGTGCAGCTGGTAGCTTGYCTTGGCCTGATAATGCATGATCAGAGCCTCATGAAACAGCTTAGCTGGAACGCCTTCCCAGTACATAAAATACTCTAAATGAAAAGCAGAAACACAGTGGGGTGAGAGGAGTGTGTTTGGGAGTCAGACGTGTCTGAGCCCAAATTCTCCCATAGCAGAACTTCCCCTCGCTGCCTTTCTCTCTTCCCATCAGAGCAGGTCACAATATTCTCTGTCTTGCTGGAGTAAATGTTGACAAWCTTTTAAACATCTCCAGCAAGACAGAAGATTGCTTCAGGAACTTTCAGTTCTACCCACATCACGTTCACCTTGGTGTCAAGAGGCTGGGGAACAGCTGACAGGAATAACTGGGGTGGGAGACTTGTGACTGCTGCCTGGAATTAATGCAGGGTCCACAACCGGGGGGAAGGGAAAGGAGAAACTAGGATCTCCATTATACCTAGAACTGGACCCAAAACACACCTTATTTTGTAAACTGCTATGAATGAAATAGTAGGATCCTAAGCTTCCATTTAATTGTGTGTTTGTGTGTCCTCTGTTGTGAAACATTTGAGCTACCACTGAAAGTATTTGGTGAGACAGCAAAATGAATATCAGGTAGGAATAAAAGATAAATCCATATTCCATATAGGAGGAAAAAAGTCTTGTTGCCTTTAGGGAACTTGTTGACGCTGTGGTAGGTACCTCACTTTCCCTGTTCCTTTGCTGAAAGCAAGACACCTCAGCTGTTTCCCAGCCAGCCATCAGGTTTTGTCCCCTCTTTCTGGTGTACATAACAAGTGGCAACCCACTATGTTTACCAGCTGCAGCTCAGACAGTTCATGCTGTTGGCTGAGGAATTCCTACCTTCCTAACAAACATTKTTAGATTCACAGGAAAGATTTCTTTTCTTTTGTAGATTTAGCAGTCCCCCTCCCACCCAAAAAAAGGTAAATAATATACCTAAAACTGCCTTTGGGTACAAACTCATGGAGCTGTAAACTAGAAAACAGCAGAATTAAGGGTGTTGCTTGTTTGTTTTCCAAAATTCATTTAATTTTCCAGTGATCAGCTTTTARATTATTTGTAACTTCTGTGATCATGTGCTTCTTTCTTGCAAGATCACTGCCTCATTCAATGCAGAGTGTATTAAATGAGCAACTGCTTAATCTTTTTCTCTTTTTGTGTTTGCCATATCATTGCTATGTACTTCCTTGCTATAAAACCCACACTACTTGTTCATAGAGTTTTCTGTAAGAYTTATCACCTGGGATTTTCTTTGTAAAGCACTTTAAATTTTTTTCCATTTCTGTGAGCTAAAGAACTAATTTTATCAAGATTTTCTAGAAAATATGAATCCTAACTTTGAAATACCAAAATGGATTTTTTTTTTACTAGTATCCCATTCATTGTGAGTACCCAGGTCCAGACTTGAACATAAAGTGGTAAGCAGCTTTCACCCTGTGAACAGCCACAAAAAGTGTAACACACCATGTTGAGCAACACCTAGGAACTTCGGGACAGGTTATATCCAATTGTTCAGAGGAACACATTTTACCATTCCTTGAGTTTCCTTCAACTTCTGCAGCAAGCAGAGGTCTTGCAATCAATAGGTATCTATTTTCAAACCAGTCCTGGGCAATGATCAATTCTGCTCAGCCAATTGGACAGAAGAAAAATAAACACCTTTAATTGAAAATACTATGTTACTGTCCTTAATGTCACAGTTTCTTGAATGTACTTGCAGAAGGATGCTGGCTTACAGATATGTGGACARTCTAATCATTGACATAATTACTGCAATCTTAAATTCTTTTCTATGATATTTTTTTCTATGAATTCCTCTTATTTTTCAAGAGGTTTGCTAGATTATGTTTGCCTTTGGAAGTCARAGGAAATGTTCTAATTTCCCTGGGTTTTTTATACATTTGTAAATATTGTATAGCAGTATGGAGCAAGCTCTTAGAGCTGAGAACATCTCCACTACCTCTTAATTATATTTTATAGTGCAGTTCTCCTGCATAATGYTTTCATGAGAGTTGAGGTAGAAGTGGGAACAGACCATTGTTCAGTAACTATGACCTGYATAAAACAAGATCTTAGTGTGCTTTTTGGACAATTTTTTGCTACAATCAACTTTAACACATGACATTACAATAACTTYGTGGATTGTCTGCCAGCATTTACTSTTCATATATTGAAGAATACACTGAAAATGTCAATTCTGTATTTACTTGTGAAACTTGCAGCAGTTCATAACTAGTGATTTGCCTTAGACGTCACAAAATCAAATCCTTATTATGTCCCATGAGTTCCATATTAGGCTGGAATTCCAATGGAAATTCATGAGGGACTTTCTGTCTGCAGGGTTTTGTAATGTGGCTATGAATACCACTAAAAATGTTTTTCTTAAAAGCTGRATATCCACACATGCCCTATTGGTAAACCACTGGGTTGCTGAATTAAGGTTTTATTTACCACTGGAATAAATATACTACCCAGTATACACACAGTCAGGAACCACATATGGGAACCATTCCTGGGCTGTATCAACATCAGTTAAGTTGTTTGCTGTATTTAAGGCTGTGTGTTAGCATTGGGATGTATGATTTAAAATCATTACCATTGCTGGTTAATCTCTTCATCTCTTCCTTTGAGAATCTTGGTCTTTCCAATCTTGGAAGTGTTTTGCATGCTTTGAACACAGTATCAGAGGAAATTCTACCATCATTCTTGGATGTCTTTTATGTGATATTTGCTTCAAACTTCAGGCTGTCAAAACATATTTTGCAAACTTAAGGTTTTCATAAAAGGAAGGCATACACAAGATATAGGTCTGTTGTTTTTTACTGAACTCTCTTTATTTGACAGAAAGTAATAGTGCCCTTAAGTGGTTATTTTTCCTTGTACAAAATTCTATTACTATGCACTATTTATTAGTGCTGAAAAAAATGAAGTCAAATGTATTGACCTGACTCGGCCTTTTACTTCTAATTTTTTACGTGATGAGTAATGAGAAATGACTGTCTGAATAAAACATTTTTCCTGAATATTTTAATAAACCATATACGGTTTTTCCAGCTTATTTATGGTTCTAGCCATTTGATACTATATATTTCTTAAAAGTTGATTGTTGGCACTGGCTGATACACCTGTCATAGTATCTATTTACAGTATATACATCCTCTCTGCCAAGTTAGGTCATAGTTTGCAATGTGGTTAGCACTGAATTCGCAACATGGCATGATTCTGTATAACAATCTCAACTTGTGAAACCAACTAAATGGTGGTAATCTTATAGGGAGTTTTATTAAGCTGCAGCTACACGTGGGGATATAGGAAATATGTTGCTGAGGCTAAAATTTATATAATTAATCATTTTGAAATGAATTTTCTTCTCTCTCTCTGTGTATTTTTGTTCGGGATAATTAGCTAACCACAGTTTGTTTATACAAGGTGTGTGTAATCTGTTTATAGAGCATGGCAGCTGACATAATGTAGCTCTTGGAGAGCTGTGACATTCCCTTCCCACAAGTAACATTTGAAATGATAAAACAACATTCAGATGAATAACTCCCCACCAGGTAAAAATCATTACAGCCCACATTCTCCAATAATATTTTCAATCCACCTTGTTAAACCTTTCCACAGAAGCAGCCCCACTTGCTGTAACTGTAGAGCAATTCTTTGGCCAGTTTGGGGCCCCAAAAATGTGTCTGAAGTAAATTTACTGTTACYGAGAAATGTTTTTTGTAGACCAAAATCTCACGATATGACTCAGGCAAACATAATGAGATTTGATTGGGGGAYTAGAAACACGAACACACAAATCCCCTGTCATTTGGGTGGAAATATGACATATTAGGCCATGAGGAATTTGAGCCCAACTATTTGCCATCATTGAGACTCACATCATTRTGCCTGAGCCCACAAAATGTTTTCACCAAGTACACCCATGCTGCTCAGAGGAGGGCTTTCAGAAATGCCAGGATATCAATCTTCTCTATTTGATGGCCCCTCAAAATACGTGTAGCTTTTGTAGCAGGATCCATGTGAATGATCCATGTGTAGAGTGATAAAGCAGGGAACATATAAYTATGGGATCTGCTCTGTGTGGAAGTGTTGTGGAGATATGGACAATCTGCTTACTGCCTGCATCTTCTGGGAGAGACACTGTGCCAACAGGACTTGGAGCCGATGTGAATGRCTCTAGCTTTGATTTGCAGTGGAAACACAGATCCCTTTTTCATGGGTAGAGTACACCTCTTATATACACCTGAATTTGATGGATTCAAACCCCCAGGGGAAAGGTTACCTGGCAAAAGTGATGTCTGCTGAGGATCAAAATTGTTGGCTCCCAAACAGCCTAAGTACGTGCAGTAGGTGGATCCAAACCAGAATAAACCATCCAGGGAAATRGCCTGGCAAGGGTCCAAGGGCTGGGCTGTGCACATTTCATTCCTTCAGTCTGCAGTGATAAAGCAGAGGATGAAGGGGAAAGAGCAKTTCAAACAAGCAACTGTGTTAACAAAAGAGAGTGGACAAACCCTGCCTCTTCTTGTGCAGTCCTTTCCCCCTGGACATAGCAGCTTTCAGTTCTTTGTGCTTACAGCCTGGCTCCCAGGACACAACAGCAAAGCAAGGACAAAGAGATGTGGCCGGCTTTTGTTACAGATTTCTGTCCACGAGCTCCTCCTCCCACCCTGAGGGAAATCCATGGCTATATAATATGTCCCAGGGCTGAGGCAGTGCCAGTATTTGCTCTGGAATCTCTGTGCTCTCCAGCCTGTGAGCCTCTCATAGTCATGCCAATGCACAGCCTGGAGGGCTCTTCTGACTTGGAAATTAAACTAGCAATGTTCATTAGTGCTGCTYCTACCCATCTGTGGACTTATTTACATGATGGTTTCTTTTTGTAACTGCTAATTGTTGGTGATAACACCCCTCTCATCATATTTTGACAGCATATGAACTGGGTGCAAATGAGTTGGTGTTTACCCCTTTGCCAGCTCTGAGCTGCAAACTCCATCAGCATGCTCAAGCTATACATTTCTGCAGAGCTGTGACTCCAGTTGGAAATCTAAAAGAGAGTGGACAGGTTCATGTTCTGCAAAAGAGTGAACTTAATACTGAATTCTATAAATATAGTAAAAGTGAGTGGGTGACTGCAGTCAGCCTTTCCATAGCCACACTGCTGCAGTTCAAGACCCAGAATACACAGGTGAAATGGGACAGTGACAGTTTTTCTCCTGGAAAGACACCTCAGGAAAGACCCCTGCCTGGTAGAATGGTTACCTGGRTATCAGTAGAGACTTATATTCAATTGAGCATATACTCCAAGGATAAAAGTTCCAGCTTTATTGAAATAATAGGATTTTTAAAAAWTTAATTCAGTGAGACAGGCTGTCACTCCCAAATTCTTGGGACATAAGAAGACTGCAGCATGACACGGGAAGAGTTGCTATTTTCTTACTGTATGCAGGGCCATGATGGATGTAAGAATGAGGTAGGAGGTRAGGTGGAAGGAGGAGGGGTCATCTTTTTATTAGTTTGGACGGTGAGATGTGCCCTGTACAAGTACCTGCTGTACTGTGCAGAGTATATATAACTGTTTGCAAATGCTGAAACCAAGCTGCTATGGCAATGATACAGGATGTAACGTGTTCTGTTTTCTCTGTGTAGGATGTTCTCATGCACCTCTTTAGTATCAACCTGTSACTGTTTGGTCCTCTTACTAGTGGGTGGGTGCTGAAGGCTTCCTCATGGTGTATCACACGTAAAAGTTGCAGTTATTTTCTTCCTAATACTTTTATTTTGCAGGTGTGATGAGCACCTGAAATATCTGTCCTTAATTCTTGTAGCTTTTTGGGATGTATTTGTTGTGTTTTCCAGAAATGTCCAGTATTTTTCCAGAATATGGAGAGAGGAAATAAGACATGACCTGCAGTTCTATTTCTGAGAACATTCCTGCATGATAGTTGTGTTTACACTGACTGTATCCTCAAGCCCACACTTAAAATGCAGATCAAACAGAATTGCCAACATGTATTTTTCCTTGAGAGTTTTTCCGATTATGGAGTCATATTTGCTGCTCTGCCAGTATTCTTGCAGCTAGTGTCTGTTTTATATTTCTGTGCAATTCCTCTTGTTAGGGAAAAGAAAGAAAAACATAATGGTCAATGTCTGCYTGAAATGTGCAAAGGGTAGTTTTGGCTGTCTCGTGATTTCAGATGGGTAAATGATAAATAAATATGCAAGGAGCATGCAGCAATGAGCTTTTGGGTATAGAGTTTCTATTCTACCATTTTTATTATGTTCTGATGACACTACAATAATCATGTCATGGCAGTGAATAGAAATTGGGCGGTTAAGAAGTCTGCCCTCAAGCTATTTAATTCGCAATATACTGCTCAGAATCCTACTAGACTGGGGATACAGATAAATAGTTAGATCTTGCACATTTGATTCATAGTTTATTAATAATATGAGATCAGTTAAATGGCACAGAAAGAATACATAAAATTATTTAATCATTTAGAAATCACCAMATTTTCTAAATAATAGGGTAAGGAAAATTGAATTTGTGCAGCTTTTTGTCATTGCAGAGCAGCCCAAGCTAGCCTTTAATTTTCATTAATGGGTCGAGTTCCAGTGTCAGGTCTAATTCATGGGCATTTATGAAAGGCACATTTAACAATCCTCATTAGGAAAAATGCTGTAATTTTTCCTGAAGGCTCATAAGATATTGCACAAAAAATGAAATAATCTTAGGCCACTGATCTGGAAAATGCTTTCTTTCTTGGCATTCTTTACACCGTAAGAGGGCAAAAGCCCAATATCTGTGATATTATTCAGTTTGGTATATTTCATCCTCTTTAAAAGGCTTCATCTCTCTGGACAACCAAAACCATTAATCTAGGGAAAAGGAGTCAGCACTTAATAACAGAATGTTACTTTATTGAGCACTTAAACTGTAGCCAGGAAAAGCAAATACACTCTGAATCAACCCAGTGCAGTGAAGTGGAATATAAATGTTGCAGAGCTTATCTATGGAAGCACGTTGTCATTTCTCTGAGGTTTCTATCAAACTTTTAATCAAAACCATAGCTGAAATTGGCCYGTGTTACTGTGATAGTTTTTGAATGTTCTGTACTGTTAAGTCTAGCRCACAGATTTATAATGTTTGAACACCAGCACTTTTGCCAAAAGTCACAAGAAAGTTGCAGGCTTCAGACACACATCATCAGTACATGCTATATATCTACTGCAGAAGCAAAGAGAAGCCCGCTGGAGATGGCCACAAATRCACTCCAGAGGCCACAACCAATGGTCTGATAAAGCTGCAAGATGATCTGGGAAATGTATTACTTTAACAAATAAAGAGGAATGTATTCACAAAGACCAACTGCAGACCAGGTAGGCTAAAGGTCTATATTWGCTCCTGTAAAAGTCAGTTTGGAAAACCTACAGTTGAGAGTTCAGCACTGAATCGGCCTACAGAATGCCAGCAATGATTTAATATATCGCTTAGTGACATGTGTTTTTTCTATTCATTCACTTTTCTTAGCACAGTTGGCCATGGTGCCTCTTATCTTTCTTACACACAGAGTAATGTGAGAGTCCTACAAAAATATATGAAGGTAATGGCCRTATATAGTCCATAATGCCTGCTGCATATACCTGAAGTTCATGTTTCTAACTTCAGCTAGAAAGATCCCAGTACTGCAATGAGCTGGATTTCAGGCCTAACTTAYTGTTTTGTTTTCTTCACTGCGCATAAACAAGCACTTGCTCACCTGTTCTAGAGACCATGGAGACAGATTTGTCTATAGGCAATTTTGGGGTTTTTTTGCCTGATAATGCATCTGCTAGAATAGCTGTTAATCTAATGATTTCATAAGCACTTGATTTTATATACAGACATCAAAAAACACGTATCTCATATTCCAGCTATCTTTGGTTTATATTAGAAACATAGAAAAGAACACAGCAGCTTAAATGAAAACTAGGAGTGGTTTACTTAATGTCACAGCTGATACTTTTCTACAATGGTAATACCATAAAAATGCTGTTGAAGTATCAGAACAAAAAATATGTGTGTGCACATAAGTACATAATGTTAATGAAATACTTATTTAGTAAAAATTATTGACTTATTTAGACTAGTTAATCATGCCCTCATTAAAATGTTTTAAGAAATAAAGGTTGATCARAAAGATAGAAAATATGATAAAGTAGGGACAGAATGTACTAACATTTTCGTGTATTGATACCAATTTTTTCCACGGAGAACACTGTGTATTGTTTTGTTTTGATAATGGAGTAAGCATGAAAAATGAACTTCGTGTAAGGAGCAGCAGRCAGTGTGAAATGTTGGTGCATTTTACCAGTGGATTGACAAGTTGATTGCTTGTTTCTAATTCAAAAAAGTTAGAAAATGTAAAGAATATATGATTAGATGAAATACTGAATTAATTTTGTCAGGCATGCCAAACTAGGAAAAATGTAATTCATTTGGTTCTCCTTTTCCTAAACTTTATCCCATTGGGCACTGGTCTTGGAATAACTCCATCCTGTGCTCGATTTTCAAAGTGTTTCCGTTTGGTTTCATGATATTGGCCCAGTGTTTGAAAGGTAAATAGGCGTTCAAGCACTCAAGATACTTTGCAGAGTTAACTGACCAYGATCAGGGCTTTCTGAGACAGTCACATAGTCAGTTGGAGGGAAAAAATGACTCATTTTTATGAAGCATCCAAGTCCATTATCCTTTATGTAGCCAAGACCCCAAATTACCCTGATGTACTTGGCTGAGTACGTGATGAATGGGTTGGCTGGAGGAAGGAACTGGTAGCATTTGTAATTTCCATGTATCTCTGGGAGGTCCTTGTGAGGAAATCTCAAGCAATAATTTGAAGACTCTTCACGCGAAGTAGCTCAGGATTATTATTTTTCTATCTTTCGAAATAAATTGCATAAGTTAATTTAGACAGATGGAGTAGGAAATGACAAAAATTCCTTCTAAATGGARCATTGATTCCTGCTTAACATGTACATCTTCCCTTTTGTTTCTTACCTGCTTCCTATCMCTCTAGCATGTGAAGACTTTAAGGTTGGATGACATTTGCCCTGTAAGTTAGTAGAATTGTGGTGTCTCCATCTAAATGACTGGATGGGGTGGAGGGGAGGATATTCCAGGTTTCTGAGTGCTTGGTGAGACCCTATCATGCACCAGCACACTCCAGGGTTTCTGGAGAGATAACAAACAGAGGTTCTGGCAAGAAGACCTCTCCAGTGACCACTGCCCTGATCCCAGCCAAGCCATGGTCCATGCCATGACCCACTCATGGGTGCTGCCATAATTGCCATCAATGCTTATTCCATACAAAACTTCCTGGAGGGAGACACTTTGTAAGTTATCTAATCTTTAGCTGATCTGTTAACAGAAATACTATTTTCATGTTCAAAACAGCAAACTCATGCTGCTTATAAATAATATATGTTTTGTGTTTATGTCACCCACTGAAAATCATTAGGTAGCATGGATCACAGAATTATTAAGCCAGAAATACAAGAGTCAGATGTTACAAATAAACTCCAATTTCAATTGATTGAATAATTATTTTATTCAGCCAGTTTTCTTTAGCAAATGGTCACATCAAATGGTTTGAAAACTGTTCCAGATGTCAGTTGTTGTTTTTCGTGGGAATGCATGAGCAAATGGAAGGTCGTTTGATTGATACCAGCATCATAAATAAGTATAACGCCATATTCTATCKTAATGTATGTGACAAGCAATTTCACTCCTAGCAAAACTAAACTAAGCTCTCTCCTTTTTCCTAATTCAAACAAATATTCAGCTGTAATTCTGTTTGTAATCAGARTATGCTCTTGTGTCCCTTCCAGCAACAAGGACCTCTGTATGTTTGAAGACAAAAGCTTTAATTTGATACAAGTTCATCCTTCCTCGTATCATTTAACTTAATGTCAGGGTTTACTGAAAGTCTTCAGTCAAARCTATTAAGAACACACTGTTTTTTGATGGAATGACTCTTTTGTGAACCACACTGCTTCCTATAGAAAATGTTGACTCTTGGTTGAAATTGCCGGAAAACCAAAAGTGCTATGTTGAATGTACTTTCTCCATTCTTCCCATTCCCACTTGCTTCTGTGCCCAGCTCCCTTGGTCAGATTACRCTGCCTGTAAAGCATTTAAATGCCTCTAAGACCAGTGAGATTCAGTGGACTGTGAAGGCAGATGGGACAAAATGTCAGAGCAAAACATTTGCAAACAATTGTTTTTCTTCCTCCTTCTCCTGGCTTTGAGATCTGTTACTCTGAAGTAGTGATTTATAACAAGATCATGTTACTTGTTAACTTATTCATCTTCCTTTTGACAGCTTAATAGGTTTCAATAGCACATTTTAAAAAAGCTGACAAACATTTCAAAATATGATTCYTGATATGTCATTAAAAATAATGCTATTCTAAGATACAGCACTTCCTTTGAAAACAAAGCARAAYAACCCAAAACTTCAAACAACAATTCACCATGTTTTTAAGGCCTTTAAACTTTTTTTTTTTTTTTTACTGAGGTTTCAAAAGTTCTGAACAGTAAATAAAACATGATTTCTAATGTCTTTCTGCAGCCTCTAAGGAAGTAGATACAATGAAATTGTAGTTTACACAGAGCAGCTGAGGAAGTGCTAATTTATGAAGACCAGTGAGCTCTATGGCATAGATTTGCTCCTTAACAACAAAATGTTCTGCATARATCCTGACTATCCTGAATTTAGTGGGAATTGAATCTCTGACTTCARCAGCTTGGACTGTACTAGTAAATAAAAAATGCTTGTGTTTCTCCTCTCCACACCCCTGCATTTTAGTGCCTGCTGGGATTATCTCCATGCCACTTCCCAAGCTCTGCTCAGGGGTGCTGTGGTAGGGGAGMAGCTGGCCCAGGACAAAGTCACGCCAAGGACTCTGCTGGAAACCAGCAGCACAAAGTAGCGTAGCCATAAACACTGAGGCTTCAAATTCACATTCTCCATTCCCATCTCTYTTAACTAAAGTACACTTGTCCCTTGTTTCTCTGTTCCTGCCATAATTTCAATATCTGGCAGATTGGATCATAAATATAGGCATCACCTGATTTTATGGCAGTGCAGTTCAAAGGGATCAAGAACCTTTCTAGCAAAGTCTATTGTTAGTTGAAAGGCTGGATTTGACTGAATACTCCCCCTTAAAGGTAAAAAAAAAAACCCTGTAGAGTAATAAAATTTTAAGTATCCTTAAAACTGTAAATGTTAAGCAACTATTTTATTTAATTATGTACCATATGGCATGTTTGGCACACATTAAAATCGGTAGTGTTTTTATGTGTTTCTTACTGCTCAGTAACTAGTACTTAGTTAAATATTTAATCTAAAACTTAAATACGGATGTACCCTGAATGAATTTATAGTCTCCTGTCATGCAAGAAAGGAARAGGTAAAAATCTGCAACTCTATAAAGGTCTAGAGGGCAAAACCTCATATATAAGGAACAGTAATCACCTTCCCTCTTGATCACTGATACTTAGATCATATGCTCCAATATGACATAATTTTTACAAATCAAATTGTCCTGTAGTTCAAACTTAATGCATCTTCCTATCCACCATGTATCTCTCTGAAAGCAAATATTCAATTCAATTTGCATGCATAAATATGTGCTATTTCAGGCTGGGAAGTCTAAAAATGTTTCTCCTAAATGTGCAATTAAACATTTAAATGAACTTTGTGGTTTTCCTATTGATMATCTGTTATGTAACTTCCTCCCTCAATTATGATTCCAAAGAGTTGGAAAGAAGACTTTGTACTGTATTGAAATTATRGTTTTCCACAGTATGAAATTGTATAAGATTCTGAAAACAGAAACAGCTCTACAGCATGCTCAATCAAATAAAAAAGTTATTACAATAATTTTGTAGCCTTTTAAAAAAAATAAAATTGTTGCCAAAAGGAAGAATTTTAAACCACATAGAGAAAGATTTTCTGCCTTTTGATTTACTCTTTTAGGTTGTCATAAAAAAAAAAAAAAACCTGGGGAGGAAGAATGGAAGTAGAAGTATTCACTTAATTAAAATAAGAAGATAATTAAATAAAATAAAAGCCACAGTTTACCTGAGACAAAAGGATTTGAACCTAGACCCTTCTCTAMTCTACCTTTCCTTAGTAGGGACAGATTGTCATAGGTGAGATGGAGAACTATGGGAAATGTTTCACTTTTATTTTGCCTCAACAATCTGCATTATTTTTCTTGAAAGTGATTCCACTGGAAATATGGAAACACATGGAAATAAAAGTGAGCTTTTTTTTTCTGAAAAATTAATAATCTGAAATAGAATGTTAGTACTTGGGTGCCTTCCAAAGGTACAATGGAAAAGATGTACCTCTGAATTTTATTTTTATTATTGTTATTTTTTTGATAGATAAAAATTACAAAGCTTTATTTTGCTAACAAAAGTTCTAGTCTTCCTCAGCTCTGGCTTCATATAGCTTTCTTTAATTTCTAGTCTCTTGATCACCAGGAGCATTAAATCAAGCCATGATCTAGAGTCATCAAAGGGATAATGTACCATGAAAAGATGAAGTTAATTAAATTGCAATAACTTTATTAGCACTACATGGTGCCCAGGTACAGTAGAAGTTAATGAAGGCAATGAAGAGTCAGCATCTGTTCATTGAAAATAATTTTGTACTAATTTAGTGTAGATTTTACACACAGAGAAATAATTTCTGCACTGAAACATCAGCTGTATTTTTTTGCTGTTAATATACAAAATCAGCACATTAGTTTGGCACAGATTTCTAACAGAACAGTCCTGACCTTGTAGCAGAAACAAGAACTATGATTATGCAGAGTAAATTCTTGTTTTCTGAAAGTTTGGCATTCTCGGATCATAACTTGTAAAATTGTGGTGCTCTCATCACTGGGAAAAAGGTCCCTTGAAACCCAAAATTTGTTCCCATCCTGTTCATGTTTTATTTTTGAACACATAAAGTGCTCTCTATTTTTCATTTGTACCTCCAGACTGYAAATAGATGCTCATGTACTGGGTAGTATATTTTTCAAGAAATTTTGTTGAAAGCTGAGGATTCAAATTATACTGACCTTGGGGCACAGAGTATTTCCTTCTCATCTCAAAGAATAAATTCTCAATGCTTTTAGTTGAGCATTTCAGCTGCAATGAAACAGATAGCACTTCCTGTTTCAGTTGGTTTCCTCTATAATTTTTAAAACTTTCTTGGAAGCTGCCTTAATGAAGCATTCCTCACAATGAACTGGTTTGGTAAAATATTTGTGCAAACCAAACATCTGAAGGGGAATGTTGCAAACATGAATCAAGTGGAAACTGAGGGTTTAAAGCATGTTTGAAAAAATGCTATTTGCAAGTTACCTTCCCTTTTTTACTTAGAATGTTCCATCAACATCATAATTTCTGGAAGGATAAGCTACAGGAAGAATTCAAAGCTAGCTGTTTCATGTAAACCATCTTCAGATAGCTAATAGTGGACTCTCCACTAACATCTCTTAATGTTTAGGAAGCAGAGTGAAAGAACTCAGCTTCTGGTATAAATTCATGCAAGTCAAGTACATACTGGAGTTGAGCACAATAAAGTATTTGTCAAAAGATAGCACTGACAGGGATTCTGAAGGTATGTCTCAAATAACTTCTATCAGGCTCTGAGAAAATTTTTATTAAGAAGTCCTTTCCCTTCTATAACAGCAGAGGCATGAAAGACAATGTATTGATATTTTGCCATGGCTGATGAGCTGCTTTATAACAAAATAAGTGTTAGAGCTGCAGTTATTCACATTCAGTGTTATCCATAGGAAAGACACAGTTTACTTTTTTTTTTTTTGAGCTTTGCTGCAATTGCTTTCTTACTCATTAATTCCTGAAGAGACATGAGCACTGMAGCTCTTACAAGTGACTGATGTAACAGGCTCAAGAGCCAGAGAGGCATAAATCCCATTTCTTAGGTGTCTTCTGCGGTGCTGACAAACCTGCAGTCAGGAACAGACAGTGCTGTGCATTTAAAGCTGTGGATGAGCCTCAGCCTTTCTGTTTAATGATATATTTCTTGTAAGCAAATATGCAATGGAAACTGAGCTCTGTGTGTGTGTGATTTTGTGTGTTTTATTATTTAATACAATTTTTAAGTACAAGATTAATGTCTCYGTACAAACCTACTCAGTTAGTCAGGCCTGTAAATAATGCATTAAGTCTTATTCTGGGTTTCCTAATAAAGCACATTGAACCATTCCTTTTAATATTGCTGTTATAACCTAATATTAGAAATAAGTGTTACTTTCTTCACAACTGGGAAGTCAAAGATTAACAGTGGCACGTGGAATCTTTTTGGTACGAATGAGGAATGAAACTTTGAAGGGTTACCTTAAATTACCCCAGCACTGATTACCTTTCAGAAGTTCAGTTTCACCAGTCCACTCTCAAAGGACCAAATTTACTCAAATAGCAGGCAATGTTGTGTCTGTAAATAGCATAAAATGCAATGGATTGGGAAGTTAGAAAGAAATTACTAGCAGAGTTAATGAAAGTTCTTTGAAAAAAAAAAAAAAAAAAAAAAAAAAAAAAAAAAAAAAAAAAAAAAAAAAAAAGAAAAAAGAAAAAATTATAGGGTTGACTTAAAGATTTGGATTTAACTTGGTATCAGGAAAAGGAAATCAGACTCTTTAATTCCTGACATATGGTTCTCCCAGTCTGCTTTCAGAAGCCTTTTGTAGCCCAGAGTGATAGACAGCAGAGAAATGATTTTCTAATTTTTATTTGTTTTAGCTGATCTATAAACAGTGCTTTGACCTAAAGATTGAGATTCCAGAGGCTTATTCTCCTTGGAATCAGGAAGCTAAAGAAACCCAGACAAAGTCACGAAYGGGGCAACTATTTTTTTTACTTGTCATGAGGAGAATAAAGCTTTTATCATCACTGATAAAAAATGACTGCAACACTTATTGCTTTCAGTGTAAGAAGCTGCAAGATCAAGGTAATAGGGCATTCTCCAAAGGATACAATGGGGAGTAAAAGCACTATTCTAGTATAGTGAAACAGAAATTCTTACGAAAATGGTGGTCATCCATTTTAAGCTGAATGATACTCAAGGAAATAAAAAGACCATAGTTGGGCTTTTTTGGTGCATTATAATCACAGTCAGCCAAAAGCTCTGAGTAATGAAGCAGATGATACCATGTGAGGTTGTCCATCTCATCTTCCCAGCAGTAAGGAATTTACTATAACAATTTATGGACTTTGGTTCCCATGGAAGGAAGTATRTGTATGCCTATCCTGATATAACTGAAAGTAAAAGCTGAAAAATAGAGTAACTGTTCCCAGGGCTTTTCACATTCCACTTGATTTCTGCATTAATCATCTCTATCACAAACAGTCCTTGGCTGTAGTCCACGAAGACAAAGAAATGATTTCACAAAGCAAAGGAAGACATTTTTCATTTACTCGTGGACAYCCTTGGTCTGAAAGGTAATCTTTCAATAACAGAGATATTTAATGTGGAAGCAGTGATATTGACAAGTAAGGTTAAACAGGCTGAAGCAATGTTGAGTTTCACTYCAGATCCTGGGTAAAGACATCTCTCTGTGCCCAATGTGTTTGAAACTTTGGGTTTTGGAAAAGTTAGGGTTATTCTTAACTTCTTTTTCTTTCCCTTGCTTTTCCTGTAGAATGCCAAGTTGAGAACCAGTCATGATGCTTGTCATGTCATTTAAAAGGTTCCCCACRAAATAAGAAAGACTTTGCAAGAAARTAGGAAAACTTTCACAAGTAAGGAGTCTGAAAGGGAATAACCTGTATTAGTGTGCAGTGTWACTCAGAGCCCTCTCACCCACATGTGGTTGCTGAGTTGCCCAAAGCCTGGAAGCACAGAGACAGTTAATCCATGTAACCTCATCTCTGAAGTAAAAGACAGCTGATACAAAGCTGGAATTTCTTTCAATGAAGAATTCCATAGGAATGATTCTTTAGGCAGAATGCATAAGGAGGTTTTTCCTGTTTCCAGTGGGAGAATTTTTCTCTGTGCTGCTGAAGCAATGCTGAGTTTGGGCTGTTGACTTAGCTGTGTTTCCCTCAGCACTCTTGGGTGCAAGGTGGTCTAGGAGGACATTCAACAAAGATCAGCTGCAGAGTTTGGAACAGGACTCCCAGATCTGCCCACTCTGGGACAACTGTGGCATAAGAGGAGTTCCTCTGTTACAGACAGAAAAATGCTGGGAGCCCAGGAGGTGAGCTCACAAAAAATTTAGACTAAGTTTCTAAGAGAACTCATTTTTCATCAAAATTTGCCTGACTGGTCTAATACCACATAGTATTTTGATTACTGTATTTTTCAGAATAGACAGTTCTCTTTGTAAGTTTTCAATTACTTCAGAGAGTGACAGTATCACCATGTCATCTWGCTTCTGTTTTATCTTTTTGCCATGAAAACATTAAAATGTCTAACTGTGTAATTCATTAAATGAATGTCTACATGTCTAATTCATGAAAAGGTTGTGATCAAGATTTTTTTTGTGTGCCTGAATTGATGTGTTTTCATCTGCAAGATGAGGATTTAGAGCTGATGATGAATGWAAGTTCATGATTGTTTTGTTGTTTGTTTGGGGCTTTTTGGTTTCTTCYGGATTTTTTTAGAGAGAGAGAAGGACAAAAGCAGAATAATTTTGGGACCTCTGGAGATCATAGCTTCACAGGCAAGGTTTCTCAGGGTTTATTCAGGAAACTTTTGAAAATCTCCAAGGGTGTGTATTCAACAGCCTTTCTTAAGCAGCCTGTTGTTTTCCCTTGCTGGAGTTTGTGTCTGTTGTCTCTTGCAAGAAGACTGTGCACCTCCAGATCCATCTTCTCTGTAATCATTTGGAGCAGCTGAAGGCAACAACAACATTTCTACCTCTAACCTTCTCCTCCCATATTGACCAACCCCCATTCCCTGAGCTGCTTTTCMTGCACCACGTGCTGCAGCCCCTCATCATCTCGGTGGCCCTCCACTGGGCTTGCTCCAGTTCCTCAAGGTCTTTTTGTCCTTCTTGTACTGCAGAGCCCAAAGCTGGAGGTATCACTCCAAACGTGGTCTCCCAATCACTGAATATGGGAAAACAAATGCTCCCCTTGGTCTGCTGGCAAGAGTATACCCTGCAGAGGTAAATTRCTGGGTCTTGTTCACCAACACCCCTGGTTCCTTGTCTTCTTCCTCTCCCACCTGTGCCAAGCCTTTACTGTTGCATGCTCTTATTTCATCCCAGATGTAGCATTTTGCATGTGTCCTTGACTTGGAAATGGTGCCTGCAGTAGAACATTCCTCCTCACTCTTTAAAGCCTGGTTTGTAGCCATTGACACATTATTCGAGTAATACAATCCAAATACTACTGTTGTGCCTTTTTTCTGCCATAACATATGGCAGGGAAAAACAGCAAAAAATAATTTAGCTTTCTGAAGAGAATGTTGTCCCTGTAGAATGAAAACTATATCCCTTTGGATAATATTTTTTCAGAAGGGTTTTCATTTTAGTGCCCAAAAGCTATAAATATTAAAKGCGCATTCACATTTATTGCAAATGTTACTTGCATGTATTTGGACAGCTATTTATTTATCTATGCCTGAATGAGATATAAAATACCCTATTTGCCTAAGTAAACACCACTAAAATTCCTGCCACATATTCAGGCACTGAATCCCAGTGAAGACTTCCAAGACATGGTCAGCAGCTTCTGGGCTTAGATCCCTCTGCGGACTCAGCATTCAAAGAAACAGGATGAAGMGAGAATCTTTGCCAGATAAGGGAAGGAAAAGCATTTTTTTATTAATATGCAGAGAAGGGGAATTGTGTGACTCTGTATAAAACCACAGTCTGAATAAGCCTGGGTGAGATTTGGCAGGTGAATCCAACAAACCAGCCTTTGAGAATATCCTTAGAAACCTGATCGCTGAGACAGACAGATGAAGGAAAAATAAAAAAGATTGCAATGATTTTCCTTTCCACCTTTCCTGGCCATCTTTCCTGCAGCCCATAAAGGGCCAAAAGGCTGCAGCACATAAATCCTTTTACAAATCATTYGCTTTTATTATTCTTGGTTAGTGTCAACCTTATCTTGCATTTAAGACAGCAGGTGCGATGAAATCTCAGCAGGATTGAAATCTGTAGGCATTTTCACTGTGCATTTTCATTCCAAGGATGAAATCAACACTTGACAYGAGCAGTTTAAAACTGACTTGTTTTTCCAAGATAGTGGGGAGGATACAGGTACCTAAGGTTCAGGGAATTCCATCAGATTAAATCTCTGTCTTGGAGGCCTACTCAGCTTCTTTCAGCTTTTCATTTTGGAGACAAATTCTACAGTTTACATATAGACTTATAAAAGTGCCTGAATTACACTTAACACAATTTTGTGCACTTTAATCTTAAAATATATATTCACAAGTAAGATGCTACCTTTTTATATAGGGTGACTTTTAAAACAGATATGAAAGTGATTTTTTAAACCACAATGAAATCAATAGGAAGGCAAGTGAAGGTCTGCATCTAATCTGCTTCATCCCGTTGCTCAGTTTTAGTCTACCACAAAAATCAGGAAAAGAGCTGTTAAGATAGGAGATGGAATTTCCCTGGATCTGATCTTGTTCTGAATTTGATAAGGTTGTTTTACTGCCTAGTGGAAAAGATTAAYATTGGGCAGACAATACGGTTAACAATGGCAAAAAGTTTGACTGTGAAGAGTTGGAATATCAGTTTGGGATCAAAAATGGAACTGGCAAAAAGCCTAATATTTTCTGATGCCCTTCTGTATTTRTCATTGTTCACACAGTTGTTTTATTATACAAATGCTTTGCTGTGGAGTTGGAAATGCTTGTGTGACTCTTTTTCTAGTGTAAGTTCATAATAAGTCCTTTGATAATGGAGATCTAAGGCAAGTATAACAGGAATCRGACCCAAACATTCTCCCAAGAATTACCAGAACTTTTAGAAAATAATTCTGCTAGAACTTACAAAAAAATAACTTTTTAAAAATAATTTTTGTAAAGTGATCTCAGAAACACAGACTGCTGAACTCCCATATTAGTCCTATCTCTTGATCATCAACAGAAATTTCCCAAAGAAACAAAAACCTAAAAATCCTGGCAACTCAGCAGGTTATATGTTTGTACTTTGTTTCAAGGGCTGCTTTTGACCTTGAGGTGCTACTGTGGTGAGTGTAAGTGGATCAGACAAAGAGGAGTCAAACATTATAAGCATGGGACTTGATTCTGAATCTCAAGCAATAAACGCAAACTTCTTTAGGCACTGGAGAACTCCAGTGATTTACTGTGTCTGGAAGGCCTTGATAAGCTTTAAAATAGCTATGCAACAGCCATGCTGATCTGTGTAGGGCAGAGCAAAATATGGAGCCATTTATCAGAGACATGTACTGCTGGAGTCATTAAACTTTTGAAGTACTGAATGCATGAAACAATGAGTGAGCAAAGCAATCAAGCAAACCTTCCTAGTTTATACAGTCTGGGCATAGTAGACAGTGATTTGAAGTAATTTTCTTTCATATTTTATGTTTCTGGAACCAAAAAGCTCTTGAGATAACTGAACTGTGAGAAATCGAAAGCAGAACATGTTTGCATGTTTGAAACACCTTCCCCCCATCTTTCCCCTTTGATGCTGGGCCAGTGTTCGAGGTTTGTATCCCTGGCCTGGCAGACAGGCTGTGATGCTGTTGGATAACAATGCTGAGGTGATCAGGGGCTGGCGCGGTGCCGCGGGCAGGTCCGTGATGTGCGCTCCAATCCCATCCACGGATTCCCAGATGGGAGCGCGGCAGTGAAGCGCTGCTCCGTGGATGGGATAAGTGCTCTCATTATTCACACTCTGGACAGCATAAGTGCCTCCATTACTCACATGTGGCCCATTGTATATTGAATAAAATATGTATCTTTATTGTTTACGCAGTCACAGGGCAGCACTTTATCAAGTTCAGTGTTAGTGAATTAAGTATGCAAGAACATGACCTTTTCAACCTTTTTTAATTTGCCTTTATCATGCTGGAAGGTGATCTCAGGACTAAAAACAGGGTGACCTGTTATRTCACCAAAGTGAATGCTGTGCCAGTGAACAATTTATGTCCTTTAGTGGGGACTGTGTTCAGATATCAGATGGAATGGMTCTCCATCTCATAACAAAATGAAAATGCTAATTAAACTAACATTCTTTGAATTTAAAATACCATACAAAAACAAAATAAAAATATTTTAAAAGATTGTAACAGATGAAGGATATTTATTTTCCTAAATGGTATTATCTCATGGATGGTATAAAGCCATCTATTTTACTGTTATAGAGTTCTAATGAAAGTTTTTCCAGTAGCCTGAATATATCACTTTTACTTTGATATATGTTGAAAGACAGTAATCTGCATTGCAACCCTGAAATACATTTGTAATTTAAATTTTGGAAGCTCTTGGGGATAAGGAGAGAGTAAGTGAAAAGTCCCTTTGCACCTGTTCATATCAGGTTCAATGCCAAGGCACAAGCACTCCTTGCTCAGACATGGCCCCCAAAAAGTTACAAATTAAGACCAAAATACAAAGAATTAAGATGGTGGACACCTAAGGCTTGATCTTCCACAGAACCATACCACAAATCAAAAAGTTGTTCACAGACAAGTTGCCCAACAGACAATGAGATATTTACTGCAAGAGCTGGCACCTATAAAAAGTACTATCAAATTTTTGGTGACAGGGATTTATGTCTTCCTCTCCTTAAATTTAACTCAATAATTYTAGGAGCCCTTTTAGATAGCATTTCAAAATTAACTCATCTACMAAGCCCCTTGAGGAATTACTCAATGATGTAACTCTACCTGTTCTGGCATGGCCAAATACTGTTCATCATTGCTACACGGATCACAGGAAAAAGTGTGAAGGACTGAGCTTTTGTTTTTTTCTGCTTTTACTTGAAAACGGAACAGGAAATCTACTTGAAATGACTGATGTATCTGCTAAAATGATAGAGTGGTAGCAGCTTAAACAGCTTCTCTTCTGCTCTAAACAGCTTAATTCTGACTGGTCATGTGAAGAGATATATGRTATTTTTTTCAATTCTAGTTTCAGTCAGTGGAAGAATTTGTAGCTGGGTGTGATGTGGAACACCTCCAAATTTAGTGCAGGCATTTACCCAGACTGAATACACAGACTGTCTAAAGGCGAGTGAGGATGCTTAGAGTTCAGAGGATTTATTTTGGAGCTAACAAACAACTATTGAGACCAGTTGGCTTAAGAGACATAGCAGAATGGTTTAGATCTGAGCCTCCAGTGCAACCTGTGTCCCCATCCTGCTGTGTGGCCTGTCTTGAGCTGTTTAGACAGTGCCCTGCCTGCACAAGGCAGTAATGCTCATTATCCTTCTCTAACGTCCTGTTAAGCACTCAGATATCTTTAGATTGGAAAGAGGCTGTGTGAGRATGCTTTATTATGATATGAATTCAAATTTATTGATGATGTAGTATTTGTCCCATATGGCCCTGGATTTTTAAATTTTTAAATCCCCTAGACCAGGCACAGATTTACTGGAAGGTCTAAGAGACCATGTAAGAATGTTCCCATTCACTGCATTTCTATTTAATAAGTCAACTTCRTTGCTTTTCTTGTTATGTATGCACAACATCAGGCACAAATGCACAAATCACCATTAGGTGCAATACTTAATGCAGGGGCAATGAAATTGCCAAGGACTTAAAAAAGAWAACCTTTCCTGCCTTCCCTTCTGCAGTCTGTGTCAGGGTTACAGCTGGCACCATTCCTGCCAGCTAACAAGCCTGGCTGATCTTGCTGCTGGTCCTTCTGCTGATTGGTATCGATTATTCCTCTCACCTGAAAATGAAGAGAAGTCTGCATTTCTTTATTGAATGCACAAGGCCAGATGCTGAGAATACAAACATCCTCTGCTACCACTGCAGTAATAATAAACATTCAACAGACCTGTTTCAACCCTTTTGAAAAGGGGACCAGGTAACTGTTCATGGCCTATTTAAAGCAGTGTTTGAACAAGAGGCAAATGGGGAATTGCTGTCTGTGGAGTGTAGGCAGAGCTGGTGCTCCTCTGGGGAAGTGCTGCAGCTCTGCTCAGGAATAGAAAGATGACACACTCAAAAGCAGCTTGACTGTGTCCAGCAATCTGTCACGCAGTTTGTCCTAACAACTTATGTAAATGAGTGACTGCCCTGACCTAAATATCTCCTTTGGTGTTATTTTGKATTGCTGTTAGTTTACAGGATGAATTTTGCTTTCTACCCATTCTTAACTGTTTCTTGCATAGACAGATACAAACTGAGGAATCACATCTCCAKTATAAAACAGAATGTATATTTTCCAGTGTTTTGTTCTCTGGRATGAAAGGTAACTAAGAATTACTGATGAGCAAAGTGTCAGTTAACTGAAAATGCTGGTTATATTTCAACAATAAAACAATTACATTGAAAGSTATCAAATTTAGGTATCGAATTCACCCTCTTTTACAGCTGTAGGCTTATAAATTTCTTCTACTGGGAAACATTAATCATGGCTGATGTTTCTCAGCAGCACTGAGAGAGGGCAATAAATGCAAGGGAAGAGAAACATGAAGCCTAAAACTTTAGCTAGTTCAAGCCACCTGTTTTGTATTGGTTTTAAACCCTCAAGTTRCCTTCATTTAAAAACTTGTAGCTTGTGTCTTAATTTCAGCTTGCAAACAGCAGACAGTGATGTCTCTGTTCATTTACAGGTATTGACAAATTTCCTGTCCTGCTTTGTCTCTCAAGTAGTTAATTGGAGMCATCTCTTCTTCATGCTCTTTTCTAAGCATGTGCTCAAAAGTTGCCCTTCCTGGTATTGTCTGTATTGTTGACTGCACGGGCAAGGACCTCACTGTTTCTATTCACAGTTATAGCAACTCCCTCTTCTTTCGTCTGCACACACATAAATTGTTTTCATTTTATACAATTTTCCTACTCAGCTTCCCCAGAACGTTGTCTTCATGCAGACAGCCATATTCAAAACTGTAACTCTCTTGATTTCACCATTTTTGTCTTCCTAATGATCTGAGTGAATCACACGCTTCATTTTTAATGCACCTGCTTTAATTTTTTTTAATGAGCCAATTTTCTGTCTTCATATAGATCACTCCTTTAATTTGTTGCAAGTTGATTCAGTGAAAATAATACATCTGATCTCGTAAGAACAGTAAATCCTGAMTATATGGGATCTTATTAGGATTGTGAAAAAAACACTCCTTATTTATTGATCACCTTTGAGATCAAAACAAGATACTGTTCCAGGTTTTWAATTTTTAGGAGCAAAAGTGCAAGTTTTGGGAGGGAGTTGAGAGGAGAAGCTGGCATCATTTCATGTTTTCCTTGTAACTAGTGCAGCAAACTCAAACTATATAATTCTTCGTTTCTCTTCACAGCTCAGCCTATGATGACTATATTAATCCTTTGGTTATTTCTTATCTAATGAATAATGTCTCTACTGTAAAATAGCATATTCCAGAGTGAAAAATTGCCATTACAAAGGACTGAATTAATTCTGAATGTGTATATTGTGCCACAGTTCTKCTAAATAAAAAAGATACACTATTTGAATCTGAGAGGAGGCTGTAGCAAGGTAAATGTTGGCCTCTTCTYCCAGACAATTAGAGTRGTTACAAGAGAATRCAACMTCAAGCYGTGCCAGTGSAGGTTCAGGTCAGACCTSAGGAGGAATTTCTTCATRGAAAGGGTTATCAAACATTGGAATGGGCTGTCCARGGCAGTGATAAGAGTCACCATTCCTGGAGATGTTCAAGAAATGACTGCACGYGGCRCTTAGTGTCATGGTCTAGCTGACAGGGTGGTGATCAGTTAAAGGCTTGACTTGRTGATCTCAAATGKCTTTTCCAACCTAAATGATTCTGTGATTGGTCAAAARTGGTCAAAATYWGATATAAAAGCCAGAAARAGATTTTCTGGCTTCTGTATCTTCCAAAGGAAATTAAGGCATCAGTCCTTTTCCCATTTCCCTTGCTAACAATAAGTGTGGGGCAGTTTGCCTGCAGAGAGCAGCATCCTTATTCCCTTCAGAGACTACCAGTGAGAAGAATTCCATGTGAATGTGAATATACAGGGGAGTGCAGCTATTAAGTGATTTGATGTGTCAATGGAACTGGACAGTGTGCTGCCAAGGCACAAGAAGGGCTGGGAAGAGGATCCAGGGAACTCCAGGCCTGTCAGCCTGACCTTGGTGCCTGGCAAGGTTATGGAATAGATCATCTTGAGTATGATCACATGGCACCTACAGGATGGCTGGGGGCATAAATCCAACCTGATCTCCTTTCATGACCAGGTGACCCACCTGGTGGATGAGGGGAAAGCTGTTGGTGTTGTGTACCTGGACTCTTGCAAAGCCTTCAACACCATTTCCCATGCTATACTCCTGGAAAAGCTGGCAGTCCATGGTTTGGACTGAGTTAAGAACTGGCTGGATGGCCACACCCAGAGTCTGGTGGTGAAAGGTGCTGCTCCAGTCAGCATTCCATCATTAATGGTGTCCCCAAGGATCAGTTTCAGGACTATTTCAGTTTAATATCTTTATTGATCGTCTGGATGAGGGGATTGTGATTACCATTAGCAAATTTGGACGTGACACAAAGTTGTGTGGGAGTGTTGATCTGCTGGTGGGTAGGAGAGCTCTGCAGAGGGATCTGGACAGGCTGGATCAAGGAGACAATACCAACGGTATGAGGTTTAACAAGACCAAGGGTCAGATCCTTCATTTTGGCCACAACAAACCCCTGCAGCTCTACAAGCTGAGGGTAGAGGCTGCAGTTGCCACACATTACTGATGTCTGAGACTAATAGATGTAAAAATGTCAATTTTTCTGCCTTTCACTTGTGAACTTTTGGTTAAGGATTTATTGCTGTATTAGAAAATGTATATGTTTATGTTGAMCATTAATACCATTAAAAGTAAATAAAACAATAACTATCCTTAARTTTTGCTAATAGTCCAAATGGACACCTTGAGTAAAATACTGCAAAAAAAAAAAAAATCTCGTAATTAAAGCAATTCTTTCTTATTTTACCAAAGAAGTAATGAATTCAGAGAGTTATTGYAGACTTAATTTTGGGGAAGGGAGGAGTAATCTTTTATCACAKTTATACCTTAAATCTTCCTCAGACAGCCCTACTTTTTGTGCTGTGTTATCATTTGTGAAATGATCTGGGTCGTGGCACTACATTTTCCATGCGACCTTTTTCTAGCTCAATCCTCAACCCCTCCTTCTTCAYCTGCTTCCTACAAACCAAGAAGGTTTAATTCCTCTYGGCTGCCATTTCATYCTTCATTTTTCAAAGSTGCAAAGCTTCCCTTTAGAGCATTKTCTAACTGAACAAGTCCTTCCAGTGTGTATCTGCTTGAAGAGGGCGAGGGGTTAAGCRTCAGGTTAATGTGGTGACATGCAAGCAACAAATAACTGGAGTGAGTGTGAGTTATTAAAAGTCTGTTGACCTGCAAGGTGTTTTCAGAGTTGCAGCTCTTCTTGATGACAGGTGGGAAGGTTCCAGTGAGCTGCAGKCTGGCATGCTGCTAAATTAATAATTCATACCAGTGGGATTTTTCTTTTAGACCACGTGGGTGATAAGAGATTATAAAAGATAAGTGTGGTTGACAAACAAATCTGCACCAAAAATTGTTTTTGTGAGTGGTCAGGTCATCTTGTCAGATGTGCTCACCAGCCCATTTCTGCTGCCAACAGCTTTGCGAATGCTGTGACTTTGGTTCTCTCTTTTTTTTTTTTATACATGATTCCCTGCTCAGAGATGATRATTCAATTGTTATGCCCATCTCAGAATCATTTTAAATCAAATGGACCTTGAGACTTAGGGCATTCAATTTGGTATTTTGCATAGGTTCTGCATGACCTTAATGCAGCTTTAAGGGAATGAACAACATGACTTCAGAYGCCTGAATGAAGTGTTTTAGTGCCAGTTCATTTATCAGGGCTTGTCCAACAGTCAAAYGTCTTGCCCCAGCATTAATTTAGAAGGTCCATTAGGTGGTCTAAATGGAAGGTGAATTGGTGCACTAAGTTTTCTCACTTTATGTTGCAATATCTATCAAAAATGTAGTTGGAATACAGTAAATCCCATTTTTTGATTTCCAAAATAAACCTTTTATTTGTAGGACATAAGAGCAGGGACAAAAGAATGGCTCCACATAGATGTGTGAGATCCATGAGCAACACAGCTCCCATCATCTTAGTCTCTTTAGGGTCAACTGATATGATTTACTGCTTTTACCAGGGAGAGACTCCACTTTTCTCACTTTCTAGGATTTGTTTGGGATGGATTTTCGTATATTGCTTATTCACAAAAAGGCAAATGAATGTGCCATATCTTTTTGATAGTCCTGAGTAATTAAAAGATTACACWGCTAAATAACAGAACTTCATCAAGTCTTTGTGAAATACTTGGGTAGCCAGCTAGCCCTCTTCAATTCCTATCTTCTCCTTTCACCCCAGTTCCTTCAAGCTGCCTCTGCTGCCATCTCCTGCTCAGAACATGACCAGGGACAAACATCTTGGCAGGTTGCAACAGCATCAGCCTCCATCCATYTGAAAGTCTGGGGTTACTGTGTGTTTAACACTTAATTGTGTCAGGACCATCTTCAAGAGTGCATCTGCCTCCTATCTGGAACTGGGATAAGTTCCCTAATTACATCATCATCTTGGAAAGACCCCTTAAGTGGAAGAGCTATGGAGAAAGTGGAGAGATGGGATGACAAAAACATTGGGTATAACTTTTTCCCTGAGTTTTCAAATTATGCTCTGACTTTCCTGAGCCAGAAAACCAGCATGTTTGGCCAAAAATCTCAGATGCAAAGGTCAAGCAATTAAAGATCCATGCTCCATTATTGTAAGGAATTGTAAGTTATTTAAGATGGAGATCCTTCTGCAATAGTGAGGATTTATCCACTGAAAAAACACCCATCTTTCTGTGTCTTTTGCTATGAAAATGGACTTATAATTTTTGTGTGTATTTAGAAGTCATGTTGACCCGAAAGGAAATGTATCAAAATTGGTTTATATAAGTTAGAATCAGATAAAWCTTTAAATTGTTTTTTTAAGGTGTACAACATCTATTATGTGAAAATAAAATACAGTACAGTTAGTTCAAAGATAAACTGTGCTGTACTCTTTTAAAAAGTATCATTAAAAGATTTTAGCTATTGGGGACCCAGCAGGCTATTAATTCAGCCTTCCTTTCTTTGTCTCTTCCCCTCTCTCTCTTTTTCTTTCTTCCTCTCTTTCTCTCTTGCTTTTTCTTCTCTCCTTGCCCTTTTATCTTTCTCTTTTTTGAAAAAGGCATGCAGATTGAGAAATTCCTAGCTTGAAAAAGGCTCAGAAAAATTGATTAATAATCAAACCTGATAAAATTTTGCTTTTGTATAAAATATTTTCAAAATAAAATTTGGATTTTTTTGGCAGTTCACTTTTAAAATTATCTTTTTTTATATTATTGTGCAGCAGGCTCTTTATTGAGGTCTATATGGCTATATTGAAATTATATGAACTGGACACCTAAGAGAATGTTTATATTTCAGAAAAAAAAATGGCTGGATTGAAATGCAACATGAATCATAAGAGAAGTTTAGAAGCACAGGAAGATTAATGTGTCCCTAGTGACTCAACATAGAACATCTGGTAGGTGAGATGCCTTATAAATAAATACCTGAAAGGACCTTGGCTTTAACAAATATCAGTAAAGCATGAAAAAGTACTCTAAAAACCTGATAASTGTGTATTATTAGTTTCATTTATGAAGGACAGAATATACTGTGTATTTGTATGATCATGCTGGGAGATTCATGGAATTGCTGCAATARCTAACTGGGATGAAGTCAGTTCAGAAATTCCAGGTCAGCCCTGTGTAGGGAGGCTGCTGAATTGCAGCTTATGGCATTCCCAAAACATTGGGCACGTGGCAGCCATACTGATCACTTGAATCCTTCTCTGGGAATCCTCTCTCAGGAAAATTCTGACAGTTTTGGGATAGACATGCAAGCAGCTGAAGACAAGAGGTGTCCCAAAATTATGGTGGAGATCTTTCTGAAAGCGTGGTGGTCATCTTCCCTTCTCTCCTGCTCCACCTGGTTTCTTCAGTTCTTTGTTTCTGGCAGCTGTAGTTTCCAGCTGGGATGTGGAAGCACTTGGGTGGGTGCTGAAGGAGGGCGCTCGCTCAACCTCCAAGATCTTTTTGAGACTGTCTATTTGAAGAAAGATCAACTACTGAACTAGCAGATTTTAAGCAGATTACAGTTTACAAGACTGCTCACTGGACACCAAACAGATTAGTCAAAAATCTGTTTTTGACTAAAAAATGCAGATTTCCCTATAAAATATCTTATTTATTTAGTTGGATGTGATTTTCTCTGTCTGTTGCTATATAGAAAGAAAGATTCACAGGATCTGGAAAGAGATGGGTTTGGCACTTGATCGAAGCAAGAAGACTCTGGTTCTGAACCCTTCTTTAGGGATTTTTTAAATGTTTATTTTGTGATAAACAGCTGTTGAATAAAATGCACAAACATTTTATGGAACAGAAATAAAAGTTACAGCCAGTGTCTATTCTAGGAAGATGTGCCTGGAGCTGTTTGCTGGCACAAAGGCCAAATGGCACAAAAATGACCCATATTCATGCTTCTAAAATTTYTACCCTCAAAACTGTCTTGTGGGGATTGTTCCTGGCATGCATTATCTCCCAGACAATGCTCTGGATCTGTTTGGAGAGGGTAAATTGGCCAATGCCTAAAAGAGCCCAGAATGTCCTCTGACAGTGTAACAGTGTGGATGCTCCAGCCCTGGTACCCAGAAACAGGTCCTGTCCATGGTAAAGGTTCATTTACTGCCACAGGCAGAAGTGACCCCTTCTCTCTCACAGGTGAGTTTCACTGGAACAAGAGTGGTATGAGCCAGGTTTTTTTCCTTTATTTCCATTACACAAAGAGAAAATGGCTTCCCCTGCACACAMCCACCATGACAGTCTCCAGCCAAATGTATTGTCTTGAATGACAATATGAATGTAAATCTGAAACCTATTGAGATAACAAAAMTGCTCTTCTGTGGGAGCCACCATCTCCTCTTCTGGCTGGTTTTACTTTTACTTTACTTTTTTAACTACAGATCAGCCTTGTCTGGATAATGACACGATGAAAACCCACCTCTCTATTCTTACCTGCACTTCCTCAGCCCAATCTGATTTTATCTGGTGTTGTTGTGGTCTCACCTTTCTTTACATCTCATTCTGAGTCCCACTGGGAGATGCACACTGTCCTTTCTTTCTTGCTTTATCTGGTSCTCATGAGAGTGACTTTGTGAATTTGTTCTGGGAATCGATCCAGGCAAAACTTAAAGTTTTGGTTTAAGATCTAGGTTTTCAGCCAGATAATTTCCCAGAACTGACTTGCTGCTAGTGTTCATGTGATCTGAAGAATCAGATCACATTTATTTTATTCCTATCATGTTTACAGGAATAAATTCTTGTAGGCAGCTCTTAATTATGCAGATGTAAGCTCAAATAGAGTTTTTGAAGTGGGTGGGCAGGAAGAGCAGCACCAAATCAGGACTTTGTGGGAGAAAGACACTCAGCATCTCTGTCCTCCAGGGTTAAGATTACTGAGGTACTCACTGAAGCAAAAGCTGAAGCACTTCAGGATTTTATATCAAAACCTCTCCTCTCCGCAGCCTTAAACACACTAGAGATTATTGATGGATTTCAATATGATACTTCAGCAAACAGGCACATAACTGTTGTCTACCACCAACTTCAGATGTCTGTTTTTTGTGAATTTGGGCTTAAATCCATAAGGAAACTAATTTCTAAAATTCTGAAATCCCTGCATTTTTCTGCAGCTCCCTTCAAGAAACTGAGATCTTCCCAGACAAGCTGTTGTAAATTGTGTAGGATGTTTTGTAGTAATTTATTTAGGAATTGTTTTTCGGTATCAATAAAACATTCAATATTTTATTTGACATGAGGTCCTAATTTCTTTTTCTCCTTTTTTTTTTCCTCAAAAGTACCTTATGTCATGCAGTTGGATTTAAGATCTGTGTTCAGTCATTAGGAAAAAAAGACATGATCTTTTTTGTGATTTACTTTGCTGAGTATGTAAGCAGCATTTGTTTMAATGTGAGAAGCTGAAAGGGAAATGAAGCATATAATACTTTCAAAATTAAGAAATTGTACACTATATTTTGGGTGTCTGAAGCTTACTAGCCCCCTTGTTTATCTCTACTGCATGGTCAGGTCTAGTAATCTGAGGACATGTACTAAATCTTTTTGCCTACAGAGTCTGAGAGACTTCTGTTTATTGACCAAAAYGGAATGCAAAATACTCCATTTTTTTGATCCTTATCAAAATAAGCTGTATCCATGTTAATTCACAATGTTATTCCATAAACATTTTTTTAAAGCAGTAAGGGAGGGAACACACACACACAAGTATTCRGCACAAAAATACTGTGGGTACACTTTTCTGTAAACATTAATCCCCTAATCATGAAATTCTCCTTCATGTGAATCCAAAAGAACTATGTCTGGGCAGATACTACCATTTTCTTTTCCACGAATAGTTGAGTTTTTTCAGCAAATTCATTCTGGCTGTACTAATGGCTGTTCTGTATTTTCTTTGTGTCAAAACTCAGACAAATGCTCTTATTGTCCAGAAAGTTGGCAGAAACACTGAATATTGGAGAAAAAATTCCATGTGACCTATAATTCCAATCAAAACGAATACTGCCACTCAACAGGGCCAATCCAAAGCCTATTTTAAGTCAGTGGGAGATTTTCCATCAACTTCAATAGGATTTGGATGAAGTCCATGCTGTATACTGGCAACAAACAGCTCATTCACAAACTACAGACCACTGCTTGTTTGCTGAAATTTTGGAATGAATAATTTTGAATAATGAAGAAAAAATCCTCAAAATTGTAAGCAGCTCATGGGCAATTTGTACACTCTGAAAACAGTTGCTGTGCATTAGTGAGCTTACTTTGACACAACAAAAGTACAGCAGTGAACTGCTTGGGGGTTGATGTCTGAATTYTGTAAGCATCTGTCAGGTGATAGGAAACATGGAGTTTTAGGTTTTGGTTTRTTTATTATTCAGTCCAACCTTATATGCATTTATAAATATATTCAAAAGCCAGTAGAGTATCACAGAGTCCCAGGGTATATAAAGCTGGAAGAAACTTCTTAGGTCTTCTGACCAAACCCTCACCTGAAAACAGGGCCAGCTTATTCCAGTTCATTGAGAGTGTTGTCTGATTTAGTCCTGAATATCTCTAAAGCTGGAGATTCCATGATCTCCCCCGGCATCTTGGGAACCCTGTTCTAGTCATGGGKTTTCTCATGGTTTAAATTTCCTTTCTCCAATACTGAATCATGATTTTCATTGCTGCACCTTCKGCCTGAGGCCTTTTTTCCTGTCACTGTGTGTGTAGAGGGACAGTCTGGCTTTCCTTTCTCTACACCTTCCCCTTATATTTCTAAAGACCTGCAAGACCTCAGCCTTCTCTCTTTGAGACTCTCCCTTCATTCTGCAGGTGCCTGACTATTTGTTGGCCTTCCCCTGTACCAGGAGCTCATAACTGGATGCTGTATTCCAGGAGCAACCTCTCAAGTGCTGAACAGAGGGGAAAAATAATCTGCTGGCAATGTTTACACTGTGCTTGAAACTCATGAGGCTCCTGTCAGGCTGTCAAGATCCCTCATATCTCTCCACCTAAAATAAGGCATCAAAATGCAGCCAAGTAAAGCAAATGGCATATTTTCTGCTGATGAAGACCATATGGGATCCATTTATTGCTGCTTACATGGTTAGATTCTGCCAGAAAATGATACCTGCTTTCTGTCTAGCTTTTTGTTGTTGATTGCTGGGTCACCAGGTCTTTACCAGTAAAAATTGGGCAAYAATATGGCAATGAAGTCCTATAATGTCTAAAGCAGCTTAGCAGATGCTAATGTGTCTGCTGATACCATGTGCCAAGGGTGATTATCTCCCCAAATAACTAGCTTGTTACCTTTAAGATCWGCTCAGAAATCTCTGACTGACTCTGTCCTCTTAGGTATTTTTTTGCGCATTTCCATTTTAAAGTTCATCTAGCTTGGTTTGCCAAGCCCTGGTCATTACAGCAACTAGAACTTGCCAACTTTGTCCRTATATGCACACAAGAAATACTGCAGATTCATCTTTGTTACTTGTAGGAACTGCAGCAACACTGAGATTTAGAACCCTGCACTGCCTTGCCTCCTTAATATTCTTTCCTGGGCTGATCCCTTTTGAGGACAGARAGCAATGTACATATTGAGCAAATCTAAATTCAAAAGGTTCCCTTAAACAAGGAAGTGGATGGAGGAGGGGAGATCCATTAGAGATTTTGCAAATCATCATATTTGCAGGTGTGATTGACCATACCTTCATTTTAGGCTGCTTTGGAAGCTGACTGAAATTTATGTGATTGCTTTTGTTGTCATTGAATTAGAAAAAAACTTAGGAAATTCTTTAAATAGCCTAGACATTCCATTAACTGCTTACAATGCAAAGATTTGTCAGTCAAAGCTGAAAGTAAAATTTCTTGATRAAAAAAYCMAAAGGTGACRTTTTCTTCTRAGTTGACTATTTCTCCAYAATATCCAAAGTGGTACATTTTGARAAGKKTCAGCCTCCCATAAATCTAGACTTTTGCCTAATGCATATATTGTATAGAAATTAAGATATTGGGGAGTCTCTTCCTACATAGAAGTATAATTTGAGGTACTCTTGAGGAAAAATCTAGGTTCACACTTGTATCAATATTGTTTACTTCAGAACCATTTAAAATAAAATAGATTTGCTTGCTTTAGGTAGATATAACTGCTATGAAGTGATGACTTGTTTATTTTGATCACGCTCACGAAAACTGAAGAAACTGGAGGCTATGATTCACAGAGAATGACACTTTATATTTTGTCTAACTACTCTCTCAACTTGCATGCCTTCTATCTATTTTTTTTTGACTACTGGCTTTCTTAAAAATCTAGTGCCTCTTCATTCAAAACCAGTGAAGATTAAACAGTGTAATTTTGAGAAGTAGATTTCTGTTTTGTTTCCTTTAAAAGTAAAAGTATTTTACTTTTAAAGGCGTGTGCTGGATGGTAATTTCATGTTCTTTTCTGTGGAATGCCACTGTCACAATTTATGAGGTTTCTGCTGTATTTCAGTATTTCCTCACTGTACAGAATATTAAGTCACATTTGTCTCATACTGATTTTCTTAAAAGCTCTTCACTTATGTTAAGCAGACTCTAAAGACACCCTTTCGAAGTATCATCATTGCTTTTTTCTGCATGATCTATGTTATGAATTTTGATGAGATGCCCAAATATATTTTGATCCATTGCATGCATCTGATTTAAAATGTAGTAGATTCTCCATAGTTGAAATATTTCAAGAGAAACATTGTTCTATTTTAGGCATGAGCATACTTAWTTAGTGTTTCTCYATGCACAAAGGTATTTTCCAAAAMCTGGTTATTTWTCCCATAATTCTATTAAGTTCCCMTGATCTCTTCTGTGCCACAGCCAAMTAAAAATGCACAAGAATTGTTATTGTAGACAGATATATTGTCTGATTTCATAGTAGACCTCACACCTTTGTTTCATGCTTTCCTTGGGGTAGGCCTAAGAAATCAGGAATAAACAGACAAGCACACTTAGGACCATCAATGACAGATGTCTTATTTGCTGATTCATTTGASCACAATTTATTGCTCTCTGGTGGATGTAGCCTGGCGTTTTTCAGGCAAATTCTGAGCAAATTGTGCTGATGTCTCAAACATAAGAATAGCAACCCCAAAAGAAGTGCAGCAGGTCCCAGTGAAGTGGTTTGAAGCTTGTGTTACAGTGCTTAGGGAGCCTCCTCTCAAGGCAAAATTAATTACCTTCAAAGAAAAACTCTCAGTGCTGAAAAGGATTTGATTGCCCATCATGACGCTGTATAGAACTGGGTTGCATGGCATTCTTCTGGTAAAGAGGCATGATCTGCTMAAGATGGAAAAAAAACCCCACCAACCTTCCCCCACATTGCTTTTGTGGGAGCCTAAATTCAAAGAGTTTAAGCASGAGAACTTTGGGGACAAAAGCAATGTGYTTGCTGACATTTTTTYTTATTTGGGTTATWTTTTCCATATTATTTTTGTAAAAGTCAACCCTACATCCTACCTACATGACCACACATTGTGAGGCTAGAACTTTACCCTTGTGTGCATCTGGAAGGTATGACTTATATAATGGAAATRTTACTGATTTTCTCTACTGTTTTGTATATTATTTTTATCTTCAAATGGCAAGAATATAATTCTAATTTCTCCACCTTGGTGTCTGTCATCATGTAATCAGGGATTATGTGACAATAAAAAGACATTTGATCCTAGAGCTACAAAATAGAAGATCTTCGTGCCAAATCTCTCCTCAGTCCTTACTCCATCATTAAGAGAGCTTTGCTATTCCATTGCCAACTTGTCTTTTAACATAATGAGATGTGATTGAAGGGAGTCATTATTCCCTTCCTCTTCTTTTTTGCCACACTGTCAAGTACTACCAATGAAGGAGTGAATGTCATGAGATGCTGACTACCTAAGTTAAATTCAGACCTTTTAACAATAATAAGTCTATTWCATGCAATATTAGATCACTTCCTGTTACACTAGGCAATAGCCTTTTCAGAAAAGAAAACATTTATATTTCCAGCACCAAGAAGTGCTCACAACATTTTCATTTAGTCTCACAGTATTGCAAATGCAGCACTAGACTGACAGATGAGCCCACGAAATAGCGACTGGCCACCTACCTCAAGTCATAAACCAGCAAACTGTGAGCATTAAAAATGCCATCACCTTACTCTCCTGGCTTAAACTGTGAAAACTGTAATTCTGTGGGAGCCAGATCAGTCATGTTGCATGATGTCATTTTGTAGAAAAGGATACTGCAGTAARAGTTCTGCCAGTTCTCTTTACAGCCATTCTAGTACAGAATTTGTGTGTAAAATTAATACTCCATAATTAATAGAGTGGTATAGATTGGCTATCTGGGACCATAAAGGAATGYGGTACATCAGGAATGTAGACACGTCAAAGCTGTGTTTCAGTCTGCTTAAAGAAGAAACAACAAAAATCTTAGGACATATGAGGCCAGATGAATATGGGATTGAAGTAATTTGTTTACATTTTAGTTATGTCTCTTCTAGAATAAAGGTCTGCTTTTACCAAGGCACAGAATTTGCTTCAGTAAAAGCACCAGGAACAAATGCACTTTGTTCAGTGTAGCTGTGCTGCTGTTTGATCTCCTTTGCACTTTTCCATATTGTCACATCTGCCTTTTAGATACCTCCCCACAGTACATTCTGCAGCCTCCTACAGCACTGGCTTTGAGAGATTTTGCTGAGATGCTGCTCTCRCTTTTTTCACTTTTACATGGTCTTTGCTGGAACTGCTGAGAAGATTTGGGAAGGTACAGAGTTAGAAAAATCACCATGGTAAAAGTCATCATGGCCAAATTATCACTTGTRCAGATGGAATCTGACCTAATATAGTGTTAACTGAAAGAATATTTTTTTTGCATCATTAATATCCTTGTTTTCCCTGAGACTAGGGAACTATAGAGAAGTAAGAATTCTGATATGCTTTTCTTTTTTAGTTATGTGTACATGCAGAACCCTGGTAAATTGCAGTATTTTCTTATTCTTTTTCTTAGATATGTCCTTTTTAATACAGAAGTTCACATGTCATGTTAGCTATGAACAGTTTTTCAACTCAGAGCTCATGGCAGTCCATGAACTGAGTAAGATCTGTCCATGGTCCTCACATGGTATTATAAAAGAACCAACATGCTCTTGCAAAGAAGTCTCTATTTCAGCTTTGATGAGCTTCCACCCTCACCATAGCTCTATGGTTGACCAAGAACTGTTACAGAAAGAAACAAAATAATTCTTTTTTTTGGGACAGATGTCAAAATGTAAGACATAAATATACCACKTCTAGGAGAATAAGAAGAGAAAATATATTTGTTTCACTGGCAAGCAAAACCAAASAAAGACTTGTGGGAAAAGAGAATACTGGAAATACAAGGTCCTAAATACGTGGTAAATATGYATTCTAAACAGTAGTAAATAATATATCCATTCAAATTCAAGTCATTCTACCTTCCTATCTAAAAGAGATAACAGGACAAGAGTGGTAAGTCAGTTCAAGTGCTGAGTAGATTTTAACAATATCCCAGCCCCCAGATTTTTGGTTTATTCTTAAATAAGAACTTCCTTAGTGGTGGAGTTYTAATGCTCATTATTCACTCTAATGAAAAGCAGTATTTTAGTTTAAGTCTCAGCTCCTTCAGTATCAATCTTCTTTTGTTTCATTTTAAAATTAAGATGGAAGATTTTATATTCTAAGACAGAGTACACTGTTGAATGTGTATCCTACCCTTGGACTCTGACTGAGGTCATCCAGCTGAAAAATGAGGAGACACGAAGTCATATAAAATAATAAAAGCTTAAGATGAGCATTCATGAAAATGTTTTTTAAATGCTATGAAAATAGGAGGATAAAAGACATACAGACAAATGCTTTTTATAAACTTAAATAGCTACAACACAAGTTTTTTAATGCTAGGGTTTTTGAAAGGGTCCTGAAATCTTATATATCAGGGTATAGCTCAGCCTCCAGTTAAAAACTTGAAGAAAAGAAATCTTACAGGCAAGTTCCTTCATAATTTGCAGAAATTGAGTAGACATACATGCAGTTACCTCCCCAGGCCTCATGCAGTCTAACCACCATCAGTGGTAAGTTCRTTCCTCAATTTTTCTGCAGGAAAGTCTCATATTAGAGGATTATTATCATAATGTAATTCCTAAATATTTGAAAATGGATATTTATAATTCTTCCTGCTAGTGGAATGACGCATGATTTTTAGGCTTTTTTTTCAGGATATAGCTGTCTTCAGTTGATTTTATCTTCACTGACATTGATTTGGATGCATCCTGAATAAAACGTTGTGCACTTCTGTTATGTACTTTGGATATRTGAAGAATAGGTAGGAAATACAAGTACATCTTAGAGATACAATGATGTGTATTGTAGAATAGTCCAGTGCTGCCATATTCTTTCCCCTGCCCAATGCCTTGTTGTTTTCTGTCCCTGTTTCTGAAAAATCTTTCTAAAGTTGAGGGGAATTTCATGTGTACATCTGAAATGTTCTGTTCCTTGGACCCCTGTCTGTGCTGTTCCAYAAAGTTATGAACTGTATTGTTTTTCATTTAAAGGTCTGGAAAATTTACTGAAATCCCACTTTGAGCAACCTTGTATTTTGGCTGGGCATGCTGGGATCATGACTAGCTCAATCAAAAATAACCCCAGTAAACTGGACATTTTTTTTTTTCTGACTCCCAAAGAGACAGGAAGGAAAATACTCAGAAAGGAAAGAGGAAGCTCTACTTACAAGCATCATTCTTTTCAGATTTTCGTACCACTCCACCCAAGCTACCAATTCTARCGGTGAAAATCCATCTTGTGACTGTTTCTGTTATTCTGAAGTGTTTTTGAATACTGCCTCTGAAGTCTGTCACTTACTAACTCCACCAMTATGCCTTTTATGGTACAGCTGCTTGCTGAGTTCAATCCTGCACCAGCAAGCAAGAACAAAGCTGCAGTTTGAGTCAGTCTTCACAAGAAGGGAGAAATTATATTGAGAATCTTGTTGAATTGAATTTGAACAAAAAAACTATTTATTGGCATTCCTAAGTGATCTGAAGGATTAATTAGTGAGAAAACGGTGCATAGAAATTATAAACGAGAGAAAGGCTTCATTTCAGCTTATAGGCTATAATACTTTTATTTCCACTTCTGAAAGACGTTTCTGTAAGGAATTAACCTTTGTATTGACATTTTCAATCCACAAATAGGTTTTAGGTTACACTTAAATGAGGCTTCCATTGCTGACTCTGGAATTTAACTAGTGAATGAGCAATTCAGCAGAAATTCGTAAACATGAATGTTACAAGTTCCCAGTATCATATTCTTGTTAGAAAAGCCTCAGTACTTACAATTTCTCCAGAACATTTTTTCCATAATTGACCTTTAAAATCATGACAGGGGAACAAAGCATTGGCTGACATTTAAGGTGAAATAGAAGGATTTCCTCATATTTTATTACTAAGTTTGTTTTTCTTTTATTGCAGACTATGGGAGGAATAATTTGTGTCTGTTTTTAATCAACTGGTATCGACATGGAAAATTACTAAGGGTGGCACTTGACTAGAAGTGGAAAATGTTTGTTTCCTTTTGAAAAGGAACCATAATAATTTATCATTTTAAGACAAGCATTCAGACAATGATACGATAGCAGTGATCTATTTTTTTCATAGGCTCAGATCAATTTCTCCATCCTTGTGTGTGCCTGTAGAGGATGAAAGGAGAATTTGTGGCTCAGTTTCGTGCCTTCCAGTTGCATTTGCTCATTTTCTTTTGGGAGATGATCTGTTCTAGAGGATTCCTGGATTTGGCACACTTGTTCAAAGACAGTGCAATTAAAAAAATGGAAGAAAAAATTGTTGTGACAATTCTGGCAGAAAGTAGAAACTATTAGTTCTGGGTCTCAGATCACAGGTAAAACCAGTACTTTGTATAACAGCATTAATTATATGTGCTATCAAAATCTCATTTATAGGGCTCCCAGTCATAAAACCAGCTCATGAGTTATTTCCTATTAATCCAGTTCTCAGTGTCTGGGCTGTCAGTGCACATGGGCAGGAAACAAATCACCGAAACAGTCTGTGTGGAATGAATTGAAGAATAAAAGCATGTAACAATAAAAATGGTAGTCTAAACATCTCAGCAAAAGAGCAAGATTTAAGTACAGTTAGTTGACGGTTGCTTAGACAAAAAGCAGTAAATTAGGGACTATAAATAACAGAACAGTTACTGGCTTTGTAATAATGTCYTGTAACATAATTTGAGAGGCAATGGTTTACTAGTATTACCTCTAATGACCAGACTCTGTATAAAGAACAAAATCTGTAAAACACACTATACCTATAAATTTAATGAAGCACATTTAGTCTACAAACACACACCACAAATGTAAATGGCCATTTCATGTATAGTAAACCAAGGAAAAGAGAAGACATGAGACAGAAGCGTGAATCCAAAGCTGAAGTCGGAGAGAGTTCATTACAGCTCTCCTTTGTGCGTGTCTCACAGATAACACATGTTGCCACCTGAGCCTGGAGTTAATGGCAATTATCACTCAGAAGCTCATTTATTCTTAGAAGTCTTTTCCAACCTAAATAATTCTATGATTCTATGATTCTTTCTTTCTGGATCTTATCACTTAGTTACCAGATTTCATTCCTGAAAGTGTGTGCATKYRTKTGTGTGTGTKTGTRTGTGTGTGGTAAGGTTTAATTTTTTATTTTTGGTCCCCAGTAGGTCTTAGGTATTGCAAGGACTAGTTGCAGATTCTTCACCCTTTACCTCACTCTTTGCCAGCTAATATTTTATTTCTCTAGAAGTTTCTGCTTTGTGGTGCCCAGAATGTCTACAACTTTGACAGCAAGTTTGACTCCACTTCCAAAAGTCAAGACTTTCTCTTCCCAAAGAATTTAGTGTCTTCCTCGATCTGTRGCCAGGAAAATGGGTCATATTACACCTTCCAGTTGCTTTCAGAGGCTCACTTTACATCTCAGTTTCTTTTTTTTTAACTGAATGTATGACATTCCCCACACTGGTTTACGTGATAAAAGTGACAGTGTTTKMTGATGGCTGAAATGCTCCTGTGTGTCAGCTGAGGTGGCTCAAAGGATGGAGCCACGTGCTGAGGAGCAGTTGGGGTATGAGGGCTGGTAGGAAATCTCAGCTGCCCTGTGGATGCTGAGCAGGGCTTTGCTCCCAGCTCTGCTCTGGGACCGACCATGTCAGCGGTGTGGGGTCAGTGGGTCTGTGCCTGGGGGATGACAAGAGGCTGCARCCTACCCCAGAAAACAACCAAATGTTGTTCACAGCTGAGAAAGAGCTCCAGAAAGACTATACAAAATGATGGGGAGAAAAAGATCTGCTCCTGTGGAGAAAATCTTGCTCTCCAAGAAAAGCTTACAGGAAATTACAGCTCAGCAAACATGGGCAGACAACTTTCTCAGAGAAGCTGCAGACCCAGCAGCACCTTGCAAGGTCTCACCTGACAAACTGACACATTTTCTGGGCAATGCTTCTTTGTTGGTATGTTTTAGTCAATGTTTCTGCCCATATTAGGCTTCCTTCGCTTTAAATGGAATCATATGAAATAAGGGAACAGTTGATGTAAAATACAGCTATGTGCCTTGCCCTCTGCATTTAAGACATTAGATAAACACATGGTTTAAATACAGATGATGTGGTAATTCTGGATATATTTACCAGTGTGCTT
The DNA here is from genome assembly GCF_030028575.1 of Malurus melanocephalus. Classification (NCBI taxonomy): domain Eukaryota; kingdom Metazoa; phylum Chordata; class Aves; order Passeriformes; family Maluridae; genus Malurus; species Malurus melanocephalus. The sequence continues at coordinate 887,676 of NW_026623264.1, forward strand.
TATTAAGAGAGAGTCCGTGTTTATACTGTGTGCATGTGATCCCCAGAATGGAAAAGTTGTGTCCTCTTTATAAAAATCATGGGATCTCTGACAAATTATCAGAGACAACCTCCTGTCTAAAAACCTCTTCCTCCTCTATGCACACAAGTTTCAAGATGCTGGTGCTGCAGCTCTTTTATGGTAAATTGTTCCTCAGGTGCCAAGAAGTTCACAGTACACATCTGAACATTTATGAGAAAATTCTGCACTATAATTATGCATATTCTTGAGTGAGAGCAAAATAACAAACACCAGCAGCTTATCACAGCACTATTCTAATGTATCAGATTTTTTTCTATTTTATTTTATTTTATTCTACCAGCAGATAATATAGAGAGAATGAAAGACAGATGTCAGCCTCTCAGTTTTGTCAAGATTTCCCATAACCATTTATTTAAATATTTCATTTGATGCAAGGAAATTATTAATTGTTCTTTAAGTAATGAGCTTTGACATTAATAGCTCCTTAAAATCTGTCCTTGATTTTCCAATAAACTATGTTCATTCTTTGGATTAACATAAAACAATAAAATAATTATGTGGAATCATGATTCAAACATTTCTGATCTCTTTATTTTTAACTCAATTTTAAAGTTGTCAAACTATATAGCTTGTTCAAAGAAAAAGCCAACTTTGCTGAACTTTACAGAAAGCTGACATAGTTGGTTACAATTTAATCATTTCAAGAAGATATTTATTCTGCTGGCTTTGGAGGCAGCTGTTAATGGTGCCTCATGGTGCCTGCGTAGTACCTGCTSCTGGAGTTGGTTTGGAATGACAGGAACTCAGTAGGTGTTTCTTTACCAGGCTGAGGGTGGCTTTTCTGCTTCCCTGCTTTCAACAGCCTTCACTGCTCTCCGCAAAGGGGCTGTGTAAGGTGGGAATAGAGAGGAGAGAGGGAGGAGAAGGGCAGGTCCTGCCTGCTCTCACACACTCCCTTCTGCCCTCACTGTATGGCACAYGCAGCAGCCCTTTCCCAGACTATGACTTAATTGTATTTTCATTTAAAAATGCAGATGGGAAATTGCATCATCAAACCCAGGGGACAACATCAGGCACTTGAGAGCAGCAAGAAGTTTATATCAAGGAGTAAGATTAGCTGGTTTTCTAGGTGAGTTTCTGCTTTCCCGGCCCATGTTCTGATAATAGTAAACCTATAAACTTTTTAAGCAATAGAGAGAGATCAGTAGATATAGATGTGAATGTAACTTCATTCCAGTTTTTMACCAATGTTTAAGAGAATGGGGAGGTCAGTTTGCAGAAAGACCGTGAGAAGAAAATGAGCAACCTTGTCAGCCTAATCCCCTCCCCCTCCCAAGGGAATTCTTACAGACTGTGAGRTCATAACTATATATACTTAACCCTGCTAGAGAGCATGTTGAGAGAACTTATTATTGGAAATTTGGTTTTAAAATATTTGCATTATGCAGAAAAAAATACATCTGCTGTTATTGTGTTGCGCTTTTTTTGCTGTCGTTGGGATATGTGTCTGTGTGTGAAGCTCCTCGTGTCCATTTTCACTTAAGCACAGTGCTTCAAGTGCATTCTCCATCTTAAAATGCATCCTAGTGTTTGTGTTGCTTTTTTAAAACGAAACCACTCTGTGACATTGTGGGTGGCTGGGTATGTCATAATCCTGTCATGCACTTGGGTGCTCAGACTGCAAAGAATCTCTTAAYTTTCAAGCAGGCAGGAGAATTTCTTTACCTGAATGAAAACAAGGCTGCCTCCTCGGTGGAAGATGCCACCCAAGTAGGCTGAGAGGAAAAGGCCAGGAAGCCTCTCCTCTTWACTCAAACTCGTCTCTTGATGAACCATTTGATTTTGTGTTGTATCTTATTGTTGTGGTATTTCTGTCCCAGAGCATGTGATACTGTGCTGTTATTAAAAACATCTTAGCAGAACCCAGCAATTGATGGTACAGGGAAAGCAGTGAGCAGAGCAGGTTATTCAAGTGCACTCTGAAAGTCAGAATGTGCTGTGGAAAGCAGGTGCACTTGGACATGTGATCTTAGGGCTAGACAGTTTGGGAAGAAAGAGATTCTGGGGAAGCTGGTGGGAGACAGGCTTTGATTGCTACAGAGGTGATCCAGATAAGTGAAAATATTTTCCTGATAGGATTTAGCGTGTGAGACAACAGTATGGCAAACTCTCTGGAAAAAAACAAACAAAAAAAAAAAAAAAAAAACCCTGAAAGGATAGTTTATAGTATCAGCCTACAAGCTTTTTTGTTCAAAGCCAAGGGAAAAAGTTGCCTGGATATTCCAGAATGATTGTATCTTTTCTGGGTCTTGACTGTAAGAAATCTAAACTATTGAAGTTGAAAAAGTGACTTAGTATTTCTTCTTCAATAGTAAAAGAAGGCTGAAATCTGTGTAAAGGCTGTGTGTGTGGATGGTTCTCTGCCAGGTGGGTAGGGTGGTGGCTTTTGAAGTGAACCTTGCCAAGTGTCAATTATCATTTAGATGTTTCTTTTTCTACCTCATTACTTCTGAGAAGCAGGAGTAGCTCTCAAAAGCTATGGGTSAGGTATTTTTTAATAGACTCTGGTCTGTTTTAGTCAGTTAAAGTTTCTCTAAATCATATAAAGTGATTGGTTTTCTTAGTCCTCTAGCTGGTAAGTGTCTCAAAGATTTACTGTTTGTATTTATTTTACAAAGAAGAAGCTCTTTACACTGACTGGTACTTAAGTGAGAAATGGATCCAATGAATTAGCTGACAGAATTATGCAGATGTATCCAAATTGAAGGACATTTAACAATATACTTRAATTTTGTAGTGTGGCAATGAGTTATTCACTCATTGTGCATTTTCTTGCAGCTTCAGCATTGTGGTCCTTTGAATCTGTTTTGCATTGCTTTTTTCTTGACTGAAGACAGAAGGGCCCTGCAATAAAATATCTCTCAGGGCTGATTTTTTTCTACACTTTGTTTTATTATGCACCCAAAATAGTTTTATAAAGACTGGTGCTGATTTCACAGAGCTGGGKAGTCACTGAACTCTTACACTTTCTGCATCTCTACAAAGATTGTAGCATCTACCTTGATGCTTAAGTTAAACTGGTTCTGTGATTGATATTCCCCATTAACAAGCTATTATTATACACAGATAATCTTTCTTGTATYTTGCTGTTTGCTTGCAGCTGAAGTGAAATCCCATGTGCCATTTTAACATGCATCTGTAAATTTCAAATATTCTCAAGCAAAGCCATGATGGAGCATGATGGAATGTCATTAAAAAGTGAGTTTCCATTTCACTGCTGCAGCAAACCTATTCACTTCAGAATACTCCTCATGGACATGGAGCAGCATGGAATGTGACAGGCAAACCTGAAGCAACAGAAAAACACAACTTTCACGATACATGTAGAGCTTCAAACCACAGGAATATAGTGCCAAATTGTGGTTTATGTTACATTCYGACAGAACACTGTGAGGCAGGATAGTATTTCCAAGCATTAGCAACAGTCAATTCCTATGTGAGGAATTAAACGTTACATTGAGAAATCATTTGCATATGTACAATATTCTTTATATTAATATGGCATTTTGTCTTTTAAATATAGTATGGCAGGATTTTGAATTATAAGTTTAGCTAATTTTTCAACATATGAACTACGTGTTTCAGCATGAACTATGTGTTGTTATCTGTGTTATTGGACATAAACAAATAAAACCAAATTTTAAAACTGTCATTYACTTCAACCAACCTTACAACCATTTCTTTTTGACAGCTAATGACATAATTTAATGGCCAAAGAGTTATCAGATACTATATATTGTCTTAAACAGTGGACACCAGTTTTGGAGCTGCAGTTATTCTTCACTCACATGACCATGATATGCAGAAGAAATARCCTTACAATTTTATAGCTGATCACAACTTGTCCTTTCAGTTTGAAGGTGTGTCTAGTCAGTTCAGAGAATAATCTTCATCAATGACACAGACAAAGGGATCAGCTTCACCTTCAGCAAATTTACAGATGACACCAGGCTGAGTKGTGCAGTTGGCATGGAAAGACAGGAYACCTTTCAGAGGGACCTGGACAAGCTCGAGAAGTGGGGCCTTGGGAGCCTCATTAAGTGCTGCTCCTGGTTTGGGGAAACGCTTGGGCTCAACACAGACTGGGGGATGAACAGATGGAGAGCAGCCCTCCTGAGAGGGACTAGGGGGTGCTGGTGGATGAGAGACTGAACATGGGCCAGAGATGTGCATTTGAAGCCCAGAAAGCAAACAAGGTTCTGACATATATCAGAAGCAGCATGGGCAGCAGGGCAAGGGAGGGGATTCTACCCCGCCTACAGGGCTGCATCCAGATCTGGGGTCCCCAGCACAGGAAGGACATCGACCTGCTGTAGAAAATCCAGAGGAGGGACACCAAGATGCTTAGAGAGATGAAGTACCTCTCGTACAAGGAAGAGCTGAGACAATTGGGTTTGTTTAGCCTGGAGAAGAGAAGGCTTTGGGGTGGCATAATTGCAACCTCCCAGCACCTGAAGGACCCTACAAGAAAAATGGAGAGACTTTTTACAGGAGCTTTCAGTGACAGGAGGGGAAATGGGTTCAAACTAAAAGGAAACAGGTTTAGATTATACATTAGGAGGAAATGATTTGCTGCAAGGGTGGTGAGGCACAGGAACAGATTGTCCAGAGAAGCTGTGAATGTCCCATCCCTGAAGTGTTTCAAGGCCAGGCAGGATGGAATTCTGATCAACTTGGACTAATGAAAGGTGTCCCTCCCTGCTCATGGCCAGCTGGAACTGGATGATCTTTATGATCTCTTCCAGCCCAGCCATTCTATGATTTTATGGACAAAGTATAAAGATGTACTAGCTGAATAACTGAAATAGACAATGCTAAGATAATTGAAACAGAGGAAGAAAAATTCCTGAGAAAAGCAATTTTGGAGAAGATTAGGTACTACTGTGAGAGTAATGAGTTATATGTCTCAGTAGAAAAGGAAGGGTGAACTCTGGAAGATAAAATTTGTAAAGATCCTTCTCCATTTCAGAACACCTAATGAGGAAAGGCTATGAGGAAGAAGACAGAACAAGAAACATTCCTCAGAAACTACAAAAGATCAAGGGAGATAGAGGAGTAGAAGAAGGAAAGCAGATAAATCATCTTCAATAGCGATTAAGAAAAAAAAAATAGGGAATAGATAAGTGGGGCACAGTAATAAGCATTTGGAACAGGAAGACCTGCAAAGTCTTGAAAGCATGAGGGAGAAAAGTGAAAGCATTAAACTGATAATGAGGAAATGAGTTTTGAAAAGAAGATGGATAACAACTCTGGAATTTGGTGCAGAAATGGGAAGCAGAATACAGAAAACAGGAGAAAACCAAGCAGCTTTCTGAGGTGACAGTAGTACATTTGCAAGACAACTGAAAACATGGATTAATCATGGTGCAGAGAGTGACATGTAGAGTATGAATGGGCAGCTAAAACTCTGATAAAGTAACAAAATTATATTGATGAAGAGCTGACAAGACAAGAGGGGATAATCTTTGATTTCCATCTTGAAGGATTCTATTGCAGTATGACAAATAAAGGGTCTCAAATGTCATGAAGTGAGATAGGCTAAAAATCAGCACCCACAGAGAGTAGGAGATAAAATCAACGAGATGATAGAAGACAATTTAAGACATTTCCTTTGCTTGTAAAAAAGAGAGGCTTTTTAAACAAAGTGAATGTGTTGCCTGCACTAAGCAGTAATACTATTGTCCTGTGTCTTGTGGCTATTGACAAATTTGAAAGTTTATTTTTAAAATTAATACTATTTGCTTTAAATGACAGTGTATTCTGGCTTAGTCTTTAGGCGGCCCTAACTCTCTCAGACTGAGGTAAGTACAACATTTACCATAAATTTAGTTTTTACTGATTTGTGGATGAATCCTTTATGAGTTGTTTCATGACTCCCTACAGCAGTGATTGTAATGAAAATCATATCTACAACGCAGTTACCTTTATTGCAGGGAGGAAAAAGGTTAAAAATTTTAAATTCTCCACTGCAAGAAGCATTACATGGTGGGATGTATTTCTAAGTATTGAAATGTTATTTTCAGTTGTAGATTATATATTCCAAATTACATTAATGTAATTTTTAATTCTTGTAATTAATGCTGCTGAAGAGGTTTAAAATAAAAAGATTTTGGTACTCCTAGTTAATGTCATAATATTGCTTTCACTGTAAAATAAATACTTTAGACAATACTTATTCCTGGTGCAGACAAGTCCTAATCCACTGTTGTGTTGATCCTAAAATGAAGTTAGATTTGCTTAGACCAGATCTTATTTTGGTCTGTTGATATAAATGTTTTTATGAAGTGAAATGCACAAGAACCAGAAAAACTAAGCAAGGATGCCAGAAGTAGAGCAATCTGTATTGGATGCAGAATGATATTATGGTAGTGAGTATATCATAAACACCTAGTTAGCTCATCTAAACTGACACTGCAAGAGACCAGTGTATTATATAACATGAAGCCAATGGAAAGATGTATTAAAGGATCAAATTTAGATAAAAATACTGACTTTACTATTGAGATATTTGCAACACTGCCAAACTCAAATATGCAGAATGACTGTTTTGAATTTGACTTGAAATGCACACTGTATCTCTAAGTATACTTTTACTTTTAGAAGTTAGTGGTTTGGGGTTGTTTCTTAGTTTTTTAGATTGGTAAGCACAGGACACATTTTTCTTTTCTGCACAACTATTACTGAGTTTTTTAAAAAAGACAAGATTCTTCTAGAACCCCATGAATCTCAGATCAATAACTTCAGAAAATCAGTGAAAATATGAAACTTTCCCTAAAATCCTAAAACTTGCAATACCATTTGTGAGACACATTGTTTTCCACATATACATTCCACTTTTTAAGTATGGTAGGATCAACTACAAGGCTGGTAATAAAAACCCTGCAAGCAGGGACAGTCTGTATTAAAAAATCAAATAACCTCTGAACATAACTGAGGATAAAATTAGTCTGGGCAATGGAAGTCAGAGGAATCTTATTCATGCTTGATGGCTTGATTGGGCAGTCAAGGCAATATGTAATATGATATATTGTTATGCCTGGGATTAACTCTATTTTCCTTTTATTTTAGTGTCTCTTCAAATTAAACCTCTGCAACTTCACTTTTTCATGTCACTTGTTCTAGTCAAGCCCAAACAGAAGAGACTTAATCTAATTGACACATATGCTAAGAGCACACAGTGAAAGAAAAACTAGACAGTCAGTATTAATATTACTGCTTTACAAACTCTTCTTCTCTGAGCCTTACCAGATCCCAGAGAAATCTCTGTAAATGATTCTGGTTAATGCAATATTTAGAAATCGCATTACAGAAATTGCCCAGAGGGTGGGATGTACTCAACATTTAGTTGTCATTTTCAGTAAATTTCCATTTTATCACAGTGCTTTCAATTCTACTAGGGTGTAATGTAACCACAAGAAAATCCACAGAGACATGCAATGAGCTTTTGTTGGTGAGGGTTTTTTTTTTTCTATCGAGCTTTTTTGTTATGCGAATATTTGAAAAGCACATTGAGCTCATTATATGCTTTGTTAAACATGTTGCAGTCCAAGAAGAAAAATCCGAAGATACCTGATCATGTTATTGTTAAATAATGTAACCGGGGAATGGAGAGGGAGCAGTGCAGAGTGGGTGTGGACCAGAGCTTTTGGCAATGGAGCAGGACAAGGAAAGCCCAAGAATCCTGCATTTTTACCACCAGATAGAATACCCAGCATCACCAGCCACAAGAACCTAAAGGATCAGAGACTGCAACTTCACCACCTTCCCCTTCCCTCAGCAGGGAGTTGCTGCCCAGCAGAGTCCATCTCACCCACTGAAAGCCATAGGCACATAAACACACACAATTTCTCTGGGATACCTTCACTGTAAGATCTTGCAAGTAGAACTTGAGATTGCTGGTACCGAATCATGGGCTGCTACTACTGTGAGGAAGAAGATGATTTAATTGGCATGACAATTGTGAGTTATTCCATGAGTTGACTTCTASAGAGATGAAAGACAAAGGGATAACACATCTACTACACTTATATTATTCAAAAGTAAATGAGTAGAAAAATATGGAGTTTCTTTTTTTTAGGAAGGACACAGAACAATTCCTTTCTCTCTCTTCTCTAGAGGACAATTGCTATAAGGGGAGGATCCTGAAGAAACACTTCTGGAGAGTGTGTGGCATTAACCCATGAGGAAAGACACTGAAGTTGTGATCAACAGAAAGGACTCTTAGGTAGCAGAATTTTAATATTATGTCAGTGATTTTAACCAAAGAAATCTTTAGTGCAAGCCATTCACTTTGAAAAGAGTCAGAAAGATCAGTCCTGTAACAGCTTAATAGYCAGGGAAAAGCTTCAGAAAATGCCTTTTAACGTGACTACTGGTGTGTCCAACACTGCTGTAGCTGTTTAATGGAGACATAAACTATTTTACTTTCCAGGAAAGCCAGTGTATCTCACAAGAGTGCATCTGTATTTCAAAGTCCTTGCCAGACAGGCATATTTGTATGAATGATGATAGTCAAAGTGAAAAACAGAATGCTACCTCGATTTGGATTTAAATGTATTTTTTTAATGAAAAGAAAGAATTCTTTCTGCTTCATCATCTGTATWGTCAAAATCTGGGATTTATTGAAGCATTAGATATGAACTGGGGGGTTTTGTTCAGCAATTTTTTTCTACTATTTCCATTACTCTTCRGAATAAAAGGCATCCTAAGATTGTACAAAATTAAAAATTACATATTAAAGACAGACTTTCYTTTATGGAATAAGGAGATTAATATTTAGCATAGGAGGGAAAAAAAACCTTAATTTAAAGTTAATATAAATTACATATCTTAATTTCATGTTTATTTATAAAACCCAGTAAAAGTACTCTAAATGAACTACAAAAACTTGGCCTGTTTATTAAAGATAAGGTCCTACATTTGAGAACCACACATTAAGAGGCAGATATTCAGTTTTATTTCTGCAAGAGCTAGTCCAGTTATTTCTGATTAGTTGCTGAGACATTTTAGAAACTATCAGATATATTTATCCACATTTGCTTGGCTGACTTTCAAGGAGAGGATCAAGAAAGGAAATGGAGAACACCAGTGATAAATATTCCCAGGAACATTCTGAAGCTGGCAAACTCTCAAAATCATGTTTTWGTGAGATTCAGATGAACTGCATATTATGTACAGTCTTTGGAAAATGAACTAAATGAATGCATTCTGTGCTGTGGTTCCTGAGTTTAAGATGAAATGTGCCCTGAATCTGCTGTGCTTTCTGCAGCTGTTTGCTGGTATGCAGTCATAGCATCCGATGACTCCAAACAAATTTGTGAAAATAAAAGCCATACCTCTTCTGGAAGTATGAAGAGCACACTGTATCACCTGAGCAGACTGAGCTTGTTGAAATAGGCTGGCTCAGTCTACTTGCAAAATTCTGCTTTTTCTTGGCTTGCAAATGAGTATTTCAAAAGTTTGTGTTTCTCCATATACCCGAGTACTAGTCCCTTATTACAGAGAAATTACCTCTTCACCTACCTCTGCAGAAATGTTCTTATGGCATTTTTAACTAATATTTTGTCAGTAGATGTCCACTAAGTGAGTAAAAAATTACACCAAGGAGGAATTCCCATTGCACTCACTTCATGGCACATAAATTGTTTTCAACTGGAACGATTATTGGTGAAAACAGAATTGTATCTACAATTATCTACAGAATAATATTGGGAGAAATTGATATTAAGTRGAAAGACATCTGTTTCACCAGCATCACAGCAGAATTATTTTAATCCCAATATCAATAACCCAAACTGYAACATAGTCAAAGTGATATGGGAATGATACAGAACTAGGTTGTGGGAACAAGCAGAACTGTCTTGCAGGAACTATGGACACTTGATGCACAAATTCTGTTGTTGAACTAGCCAAGACCTTCTGGTCAAGACCTTCTTTTAGTGTGGCTCCCCCACTGTCAAAATCTGAAGGAAAAGGAAGGATCATGCTGTTTGAAACTTGCTTCATCCATATTTTAGGTGTCACTTATTGCCCCAGATCCACTTAAAGGAGCTGGTATGTTAGACCATATGTTGCAATTAATTTTCAATTATCAGTATTTCATATATAAATGTTTTTTGTTGCAACAGTAAATTATTTATCCAAGCTAAAATTATAAAACTGAAAYGTCGGGAATTTCATGAACTAGTAAGTCACACTTTCTATGTTGCTGTTCAGCAAAAACAAGACTTTAAAACACTTTATTAAGACAAGCATATTTCATTACAGAGCTGTCAGCATGGGAATGACTGCATTTGAAAAAACAGTCACTCCCATTGGTTTTGCTTTCCTGCAAATTTTGTAATGCTCTTGAGAAGTACCCAGAAGCTAAAGCAGGGGCATGTCAGCAGGTCACTACTGCATTGCTATGTTGTTTAGGATGTTGCAGGTAGGCAAACTGCAGAATGGATGAGTATGATGTGAACAATAGACAGAAAGCAGAGATGTCATTGTCAAAATGCAGCTCATGACATCCAGAAATTACCAGAAAACTGGTCACTCATGAAGGAGACAAAGTGCAATCAGTTTTATGAGATTTGAGTCTTGGCTTTTCTTTGTGTCAAAAAAAAAAAAAAGCTGTTGGGAGACTGAAATGTTAGAGTTTATGACTTGTATATCTTCAGGGAGGACTTTTGCCTATTATAGCAAAACTGAACAAAAGCTGCAGAGAGACCCACCAAAAGCCTGAATAGGGCCTGGAAATTACACTGCTTACTGCCTGCTGGTGAAGGTAAGATACATGCACAGAGCAGAAGCTTGGCACCTTCAGGTGGAGGGCACAGCCCCAGGGCCAATCAGCTGCCAGGCCAGCACAAACATATAATCTCATTTGGTTTTAAGCACGTTTTTTGGGTAYATTTTGAACCTTTCTGGGTTTGATGTTTTTTATTCACAGATGCTTAGCTTTCTTTGCTTTCTCTATTTAAACAGAATAGAAACAACTGCCTATATTATCTATGTAAACTGTTGGATTTTGGAGTGGATTAGGATCATAAAAATGCATCTTTTTTGATGTGTGGAAATTTACTTTCTCGTTTTTTGGGTTGTTTTTTTTTTTTCTGTGGGATGCTCATGAAGAATCATAAAATCTATGTATGTCTGGCAGGCACAAAAGGGTCTGTGCATGTTTTGCCAGCATGCTCTGTGTCTACAGCCCCCGTCAGGAGCTTGGATACATTTCTTGGTCTAGGTCCTCTGAAGTTAAATTACATCTCTGTTTCCATCTGGGATTTCAACAGGAAGTGCTTCAATTACCAAGCTGAAGGCTGATACCATGAGATCTGCAGACCTGAGAAATCCAGATAGGTCCATACAAGCTTTGAACGACCAAACCTTTTAAAGACTGCCTGTCATGAAGAGTAACTCCACTGCTGACTGCAGACAACACTGAAGCATGAATGGAAATAGRTCTCTGTTTTGAAAAGTTCCTGTGGGTGGCTTAAGGACAAAAGGATAAATAAAATTATATATGAAAATATAACACCTTCCAGGGAAGCAGTCTGTYGTTTTGTGTACTTTAGTATTTCTCTGCATCCATGACAGTAACAAAAGCCCATAAAATCCGTTTATTTCCTGCTTGCCCCCGCATTTTCATTGTGGTTGATCCAATGCAGTGATGTGWTCTTTAAACATTCATTTCTGTATTTACACAGTCAAGCTGTTGTTGTTTACCATATTCCCATTAAGCTGGTCAAGGGTGTATATTTGAGAGAAAATCCAGCAGTAGCCAGAAGTTGCTGCAGTAGGAGGAAGACTAAACAAGCAACAGGCAGTGAGAGGAGCTCAGTGTGGAGCAGAGCCTGCACCTGGCCCGTGAGCCTACGSCAACTTTTCTGTGACTAAAGTCAGAGAATATCATGAGACCTGCGTCAAGCATTAGATCACCACCCTGTTTTTGACAACAACAAATAGCAGATAATACAGAGAAGTATACAAAGATTGTGAAAGTTTAGCGTGGTGCTTCCTGCAAACTTTCACAGATTCCAAAAGTCTTCGAACAAGGTGTTTCCTAAACTAAATGAGCCATAGAAGTTAAATAGACATGTTTAAAGCTCCTATAGACTTCCTTCACAAATTAGGGTTCAAAAACCTATTTCCAGGAGACAAAATCATATGGCAATTAATTCTGCAAAGTCTTGAATTGCCCACACTTATKCATCATCTACAACTATATATTTCTCAGAGGAAAAAGTGATTCTTTTTTTAATAAGATCTTTGTTGCAAATTTTTGTTTGCTGCCTTTTCTGTTACAAAAAGAAAAAGAGAGTGTTCATTATCTGTGTTTCCCATAAATTTTACTGACCTGAGGTGGAAGAGAAGATTTCATGTAGATCTAAATAGCAACTTTCCAGTACCTAAGATGAGGTCACAGAGAAAACAGAGCTAGGCTCTTCACAATGTGAGGACAAGAAGATGATGGATATATGCTGAAACAAGAAACTGGTAGATGAATTATACAGAAAAGCCTTTACACCATGAGAACAGTGGAGCAGTGTGAGAGGTTCCCCAGAGAGAGGCAATTAACATCTTTGGAACTTTTTGATATTCAACTGGATAAACCCCAGAGGGGTTTATAGGGTTATCACCCTATTAAAAACTAGGTGATTGTGTAGAGTCCTCCTGAGGTCTCTTCCAAAGTGTGTTTTCCTATGATCTTGTATTGTATCTCCTGCTAGATTTCTCTTTTCCAAAGAGAAAAGCTCTCTCATATAGAAAGCATGTATTACCAATGGATGTTTTTGTTGCACTTCTACCTTTTATTGTGTCCTTTTTGACACAGAGCAACCAAAACTGCACATGCTTTTGGGGAGAGTACTGAAGTGTTMAGTGCTTTGTTCCTTAGTCCCTCAGAAGTATCTTTGTCCTAGTTTATTTGCCTTTTTGACTGAACCTCACTGTGCAGYTGGTATTTTCAGAGGATGGTACACAATAATCCAACAGCTGTGGGTAGATGAAGACCTGTCAAATGRTCACAGCAAATTTACAACCCAACATTTTGTATATACAATGAAGTCTGGTTCTGCTCATTGACCCAGATTTTTATCTGTTGTTTAATGTCTAATATTATTAATTCCTCTTGTAGTACTTTCAGTCAGGATAGCTTTGAACTAATCTGATTTTTTTTTTGTATCATATGAAAGTTTCATTACAGAATAAACAGTAATGCAAATTACATATTTCTTTCATCTTACTCTTTTGTCTTTTTTCAAGGCACCTTAAAATCTAGAAAATTAGAAAATTAGAAAATGAARACTCACCATCATGAGAGAGTGAAGATGTTAAGTTCTGTTACTAGTGTCCATGCTTTTCTTATTTTATTACRTTTTCCATTGTTATGGTTTTAGACCCGACTAATTTTTTTAATCCTAGTTCAACATGGTTTTCATTTCTGTGGGGTGATTGTTGTATTAGCCTTCTTTACTCTGATGTTTAGCCTTGATGTTGTTGCATTGTTCCTTTCAATGTTATGTAGCTTGATAGAATGTTCAAAGTCTCAGCTGCAACATATCTCTATAACCTTAGTGTATTCCTAATAAATTTCCTTCAATAAARTTTCTAGTGCAGTTTAATAATTATGAATTCGACCAATTCACATATATCTCAGGGGGAACTCGAGAACTGCTTCTYCTTTTGAGCATTCCCTAATTTTCTGTTCATAGAAGAAATCAATTATGGCATGTAAAACCACAGCCTTTGCGTGTGGTTTTCATGACATCTACTTAACCCACGCAACAGACTGAATTTCCCCTTGAGCTTTCGCAGTCTCTCCACTTCTGTGGCTATGTGGTGAGTTGTACATACTTATTATGGGACCTGTRATGGGTTGTGAAGGGAAGGGTTGCAAGATTTAAGCTACTGGGGAAAACTGTCGGCTTCTCTAAAAGAAGGATTGACCATGTCAGGAGTTGTTGCGTCATTTTGATCCTTCAGCGGTTCCTGGTGTCCTATTAATGTGGCATTCCTTCATCAAAGGCTTATGTTTAAAGTTAGTAATGTAATACAGCAAGCAATCTGTAAACACTTTATTTCTGCATTATCATTGCTTTTATTGTTTTATTAAGTGTGAGGCTGACATTTGAGTTTGTTTTTTCCTGACTGAGGCTCTGAAACCATTCAGCTCTTTCAGAGCTCAGAATGTTGACACCAAAATGGAAGCCCCAAAGCCAAAAGGCTTCAAGAGAAAAACACTAATCAGTGGGGAAAGGGAAAAATACTTCTTCAGTTTCATTTACATAAATTACATCTCTGCCCAGAAAGCTTTTTCCAATGTTTTCAGTTATGTGTTTGTAATGTCTTTRTGTTCTGGTTATGGAAAAACAGAGTCATCACGGGATACGCAGGTACAAATGATGTTCATGGAACAGAGAAAAAAAATTGCAGGAGAGAGATCCTCAGGCACTTMTGTATTCATACTACAGAAATGTAGAATATTAACTACCACCATGTCCTGAACTGCAAAAACTATCCAGATGAGAAGATGAAAACAATGACCATAGTCATATGCCTTTCATTCCAAACCACAAGAAAAAAAAAATATCCACCTACCAAGGAAAGTCTGAGGCCATGAGCGAATCTTGTAAATGATGTGAATTTTGTKAGATCAGAACCTGTAAAGCATTGTAGTGCTGCAGTACTTGCATGTATGGAGTAGACATTACATATTAGATAGCTTTTATCAATAGTCTTTTCAGCCACTTTTATGGAGACTTTACTGGAAAAGTGTGACCCAATAAGAGAGCTGTGAAAAGGGAAGGTCTCCTGGTTCCTATTAGTAACTGAGGCCACCTTTGTACTGAACTCCAAAGGTATTAAGGAAAGAAAAGAAACTCAAGACTTTTAGATTTTGGTACAAAAGGAGAGAAGTTAGTGAAATATTCCCTTATGTTCAGGTCTGTCCAGCAGCTGGCTTGGCAGAATGCTGGCGCAGTTCTTGTGAGCCATTTGCATACTGGCTGGAAAGAGTCAAGGGACATTAGTGTCTCCATGAAAAGGGGACTTGGCCTAGGAATTGTTTTTGCTCCATCCCTGGTCTGCAATGGAAGGGGCTTAAGGTGCTGACTGAAAGGGTTAAAGGGGTATAAAATACCATTATAGATGGCAGTGGAGGAAAAACATGAAGTGATTCCTGGGCTAGGATTGAATGAAGATATCGTTTTTGTGAGCGGGATAAGGTACTTGGCAGACGCATCTGCATGTGTTTAGCTGATCCTGAAAAAGAAACCTGCCCATTTCCTATCCTGTTAGCTACAAAATAAACTTATCCTTAATTACAGTTTGAAAAGCAGACGTGGAAGGTTATCTTGGGACAACTATTGCACATCAGGTGACCATGGCTCATGAGGGAGCACTGGCAACCAAGTGTGCCGGCACCCATGCTGCAAGGACTGTCAGCAGTGCTCTGTCCATGTACATTCATGAACTTGGGGTAGGGTCGACATCTTCTGGACTGCCTTTGTTGTGTCAGACATGTCAGAAATGCAACATAGGCTTAACATTTGTCCTAATTATTGCAAACAGCCCTGGAAATTTACTATTGATTTCATTTGGCTGTTGTGTGCAACTAAACTGTTTATTCAGGCTTTCTAGTTTTGTTTTTTGGAGGTTTTTTTTTTAGGTTTAACTTTTTGATTTTTCAAGCAAGGTAATCAAAACAGGATAGCTTTTATTTTCATTTACATCTTCATGTCATTTTCTTCTCCAAATTTAGAGACATCACACAGGTGATCCTGTGGGTCCATCAGTGACCCTGTCAATGTAAACATTTTGATCAAGTCCAGTCTCTTTGAACCAAGTCTATCTATCAGACACTTCTGTCTTCTGTGGTCTGTTGGGAARTAAAATGATTGATCCAGCTCCTACCAAACATCTAAGCCCAGATCACACTTTGAAGTGAATGGCATGACATTCCTTGTTTGGTGGGAGCAGACTCAAGCAAAATTACTTTTTATAAAAGAACACAGACGATTTTATATTTTCAGTTTTGTAGCGGCAGACATTTTGATCRTTAATATCCCCAAATCCTTCACAACCAGATTATCCTCCAATTACAGGGCGGTTAAAAAGTGTCTGGGTGAATTTCAGCAATGTTGCAATATGGAGGATGGTAGCAGAGCTAATTGCCAGCCATAAAGTACTCAGCAGTTTATCACAGGTCTGCTTGTGGACACTCGACCTCATGTTCAGTAAATATTGGGCCAGATCTAATGTAGGAGGTAGGCCTGGCACAGGCTGAGGAAAGTATATAACAGTATGACAGAAATATACAAAAGCCATGTAAGGCTGGCTCTATTCCTCTGGGACCTTGCCCCTTTGTGTGCCTCCATGAGGTGAAGAAGCACTTGTAGGCACTTGATATCTGATGGATAGATATGTGATAGACAGATATCTGATGGACAGATATCCTTCTGATGGACAGATATCCTTCTGGAGGATACTTATGCAGAGTGGAAGCACCCATCATAAATGCTTTACAAAAGGATCACTCTGCTGAAAGATAGCTGGAATTTCTTCTTTTTATAGTAACATGGAGCTCTAACCTGGAATAGAGAGTTTTGTCCACGCAGCGTGAGACCCTGCCACCCTCTCTCTGATGGCAGGCACCAGGCCTGCTCACATCACCCTCCCTCTCTGGCATGATGGATGTAGAATTGATGCCTTCACAAGGACTTATCTTCAAAGTGGGAACTTCTCCCCTCCCACCCCACCCCGCTGCATTGTTTACGGCCTGATGTTTATAGTCTTGTGGTTAAAGAGCTTCCTGGGAAATGGGGGCTGCCTGACTGCATGACAGGAAGATGTTGCTCTTCAGCTTCATAATTACCACTCTTCTACTGTGTGAAAAAGGGAGGGGGAGAATAAATCCCCGTGGTCTCTTTTGAAAAGGCAGGAAAAAACAGCGAGGTCTTGAGAGCACCTCCTGAGCCCCTTTCAGGTGACACTGGAGAGAACACGCTCCAGCCAGTGAGCACTTTTAGGATGCCATGGGGCTGTCTATCACTCTGAGCTTTACTTTAAGGTCACAGTGTRCTGCTCATGAAATTAAGAAAGATAATGTAGTATTTGATTAGATAGGTTCAAGAAGAAGTTTTGACTCTTGGAGCTCWGCTTCTGGTGTTTCAGATGCTTGTGATTTTTATTTTTTTTTTCCCTAGCTCCTAGTACTAATTATCATCTGAAGCAGGGACTGGCTGAAAGGTAAATATGTGTATTTTAWTAAATGGAGAAAAGGTGATCAGTCTTGTGCTGAAAAGAGAACTCTTTTGGATGTCTCTTTTGGGTTTTACTTGTGACTAYTGAATTTCTCATAACATGAGTCTTCTCAAGGTATTTGCCAAAGGTAAGAGAGAAAGGTTTTGGGCCTCTTTCTGATATGTTGTTGAAATAAAYAATTTTCTTCCCTTCTGAAAAGCAATATGCATTTTCAGGTTGTGAGACTGGTGAAACTGAACTGAGCTTTACATTCCACCCGCTTTTGCTGAAGCTGGGAACAGCTGGCCCAAGAGCTTTGTTCATCATCTAATTTGGGGCACTACAAAAAGGAAAACTTCACACAGACACAGGCTTTCCAGACCTCCCTCATAACATGGAATTTTCTCTGTTGTTCCTTCAAACCCTATGTCCTGTATAAAAAGCACATAGCAGATAATTTTTTCCATATTTTTCTTGTTTGTCTCCTATCTATTCTTCCCAGGCTACTGCTCTGAGAACATAAGCATTCACAGTGCCTGAGAGAGGGAGAGAGGATTTCAGCATTCTTATTTTCATACTTAAAACAATACTAGCATCCTTATGCATCTACCTTACATGTTTTACCCTATCAGTAYATTATAGTTCAAATGCACTAGGCGACATTAAAATTTGAAATAAAAAGAGGACTTCTATAATCAGAAAAATTTCCTATCAGCCTTTCAGGCTTCTAATAACTTTAGTGAAGAATTTCTTGCTAGTGATTTACTGCTGGTTTTGTTTTTTAACTCTACTCTGAKGTAAACACTTTTCAGAGGGACAAAAAAATCCCAGGTGTATTCTTGCTTTGAGATGTTGCATTGAAGTAAGACCTCAGTTGTTCTTTTGCTCCTATGGARTCAGGGTTTTTGGTCCAAGAGAGAAGTGCATGCCATGAGCTAGCTGTCCAGTCTTTTAATGCTTGTMATTTTTTTCTTCCTTAAGAAGTTAAGAGAGTTCAGTGCATGAAATAAACTGGGACTGGGTGGGGTAAGTAGGAACATCTGCCTGTCTTATGTTATGACTCCCCTAGCAGTCATCCGTAGTGCTGCACTGTTCCAGAAAGTCTTTCAAGCATATAGATGGTGGCGTTCCAACAAGCTGGAACTGCTGGCTGCAGCTGATRTTTCAGCAAGTTACTTTATCTGCAGCTGCCTTCATCTGTTGCTAAATTTAGGGAAGAATATCCTTAGATTTTGTACGCTGAAGGAGGGACAGAATTCCAAATGATAAAAAGAAAATGAAAACAAAAGTATAAAATGCAATAAAAAAAATCCAGAAATCAAAAAAGAAAAGAAGAAGAATACCAAGAGAAATCTGAGAGTGTGAAGATGCAAAGAAGTTTTAGAAGAGGTTATGTCAGTAGTTTCTTTTAAGTAAATGTTAGGATAACATTAGCGGGATGAGCTCTTCCAATTCAGTCACTGTGACAAAATCCACTGCTCTTAAGGATGGATTTACATKATCATGCAATCCCAGTAATTATCCYAAAYTCTTACAGATAAATCCATAGTGATATTGTTGATGAACAAAACACAAAGAAGCATTTAAAGCAAAATTGTGCTATCACCTTTSCTCAGAACTATGAACATCTATTGCAATATTTAACTACAGCTCAGTTTCTTTTTTGTGTGTGTAATTTTAGTTTGCCATGAAAGTACATTGCCTCAYAAGAGGAATTAGCTCACAAGTTCCTGCAACAACAATAGCAGCTGTCAATTTGCTCAGTTTGTGGTTACTATGTCAGTAGATTTATCTGATCAGATAAGGAGTTTCTAACTGCACAAACCTAGTTTATTTGGAAAACTGAACACAGTAATTAAAAGGTGTTAGAGAAGGYTTGCAAGTTAAATTGCACATCTCAGCATAATTTTGCTGCCATTTCCCCTACTGCAGTTCTCACCTTACTCCCTTTGCCACCCTGGCTCAGCCCAATGAATGGTATTTCCCCTCCCTGCTGTCTCTCTGCTTCTTCATTCTCTCAGATCTAMCATAAATGAATAATATTTCATTCTGAACTGCGCTTTTAAGAAAATTATCGCTAATTCATAAATGAAAACTGAATTAGTTGTATTTAAATTAGGATCTTTGGGGTTTTATCAATGAAAAATTGTGGGACAAGGTGATTTGTATGTTCAACTGCATCTTTACTGGCAACRAGTAAATGCTTGGCAACGCTTCCTCCTTTCATCATTTGAAGCATAATGGACAGAAAAGAGAGAACATTCTGTATTTCTACTTGTCAGGTTGGCAAACAGCWGTGAAGGTGCATGGGCCGTTCAGGAGAAATGCCTTTTGCTCAGAAATGTTGAATGCTGATAAAGATCAGAAATTCTGCAAAGGAGAATGAATCCCTACAGCAACAAGCCCTAAAGCCAGAACTAAGACTTACGAAGAGATTTAGATTCAGAAACTGATATCATTGTGTGTCTTGAGGATGGGGATAGTCATGAGGTAAATTTTTCTGGTGTTTTGCATTCCCAGTAGTATTCCTAACCATATTAAGTCAATRGAGCTGAAATTTCTCCTCTCTGTTAAAAGAACCATCACAACTAGAAATCATGTTTTTAATGAAGACAATAAAACTGTGATGATCTGAGAAATAAGCCTTCTTGGTCCGTATTTCTATTTGTGAAGCAAGCTTTTCTAAAAAGAAACATTGCGTGTTAAACCAGATGAAATTACAAAAAAAAAAAAAAAAAGAAAAAATAAAGAAATTAAAGTATTCTCACACTACATAGATTTTGCTTTATAATTAAACACATTTTCTTCAAGTGGATTTTCTTGCCAGAGAGAGTGAGAGCTGATAACTTACTAGAGAAAAATGAATTTATAATGACCAAAATTCACTCAAGATGTTGCTGTTATTATTTATGGTGTTGGTGTTATTACTTAAAATAAATATACTTGCATTCAGAGCATGAGTTTGTAGTTCATACTTCATAAGAAAAAAAACCTCTTACTTGTGCACAGCACAGGGCTTCTCTCCTAGTTAGTCCCTKATGCACTGGGGTTTGGAATCCATGTTTCTTTGTGTTTTTAGCTGTATTACAGTGTGAATCTGGGCATTAACCCCAGAAGCTGATTCTCACTTTATGCYTATGTTACTTTCCAGCAAAACTGATGCGGGAATTAGATGCCTGAACAATTCTAAAATCTGAACCCAAGCTGAATGCAATAGCTTCAGCTTTCCTCCTGAACTCAGATGATCACTTTGTCCCAAAGGGTGACAGCTGTATCCATGAACCTCATGAAAGGTTTCCTAGAGACAACATGAAGCTACAACATAAGTCATGCATTTGCTCTGTAACACTCYGGTTCAAAGTKCAAGCAAATAGTTTGGGGTKTGGTGTTCTYACTGCTCATAGCAACCYTTTTAATCACTGTCTCTCGCTTTGGACTAGACAAACTGCCAGAAAAGGTTCAGTTATGGSTCTCTTTCATTTCACAGTTAATTTCACAGTGATATCCCCCAATAGCCACAAAGAGCAGTCCTGACAGCTGGATGTAGCTGGAGCATGGTCCAGCCAGACTTTAGAAGGGAAATTCCCAGCAAGTCAGTTAATCTAAGTCTGCCCCATGAAATCGCCTACAAAACTTCCTAAACTTTTCAGGCCCAAGAGACCACACGTCACTTTCCCCAAATCAGGTACTTCATTCCTAGTGGTAATTGAAAAAGACCTTGCACCATGATTTTGAGATCAATGGTTTTTGTTCTCAGTTAAACCAACTCCTGTCCTTATGCAAGTTCACAATATCCATTTCCTTAGGAAGCAGTGTTCTGCTCAGGGTTATCTTCCACTCCTTCACCCTTGGTGGCATGACTCCTGTCTGAAAACTGAGGAAAAATTGGAGAAATTACTGCATGGAGTACTATTTTAAGTATTTAATATTGGATCAGGGAGAGCATGGAACRATGCTGTCCTTCTCCTGGTTCAATCCATAGACAAAGAAGATTGCAACAGTGGCTCCAAATTTGTAGCACGAGATGCTTCAGCCTGCAAACCTCACTGCTTTTGAACAGCAGCTGAGACYGAGGCATCTTGAATGATTACTACAGAGGCTGCTCTGCCTTCYCCCCAACTCCTTGTGTTATGAAAATAGATGAAGAGTGTTCTTCATGTTCTTCATGTCTGTTTATTTATCATGGAATTACRTTAGTCAAATGCAGGAGTACCTTAAGAAGCTACTTTTTTTCTGTAGTTGGTCTGCAGAAGGGAAGGTTTTGTCCCAATTGCATTTTTCTCACTGGGAAAGTAAAGCACTTTAAAAACATATTGACCGAGTTAGTCACACATAAAAGGACTTTGGAGTCAGAAAGAAGGAGAAAAGCACTTCTAATTATAAATCAAAGAGACTTCACCAACTTCAGAGATGTTGGAGAGRGAGCCAAGATGAGAGAACTTCCATGTTGTGGAGAAATTGGGCCCAGCAAAACAGACATTGAGAGGATCCTATCCCATCTATTGCTCAAAAGTGGTCAGGAGAGGATGATGAGGTAATGATACAAGTGTTTCTTGTTTTGTCCATGACTATGAATGTCTTATTCTGCTTGGAGACAATTCTACTGSTCTGAATAAATTTTTGCTTTATGGTTTTTGAAAGTGTAAAAAGTCTCTATCTGTAAGSCTTGACTGCATGACTCTTGGTAAGTTAATGTTAAATTAAAGCATCAACGAGATAGAACTTACTAAAAGGGTAAAGTGGTGGGCAGTTTCAACAGAGAACTCCAGTGTGAAATTCTTCTCATGAAAATAATTCATGTCCACAGCAGCGTCAGGATTATCAACAAAAAATGTGCTATAATCCAGTTTCTGTTAACTGAATGACTAATCGAAGCAGTTTACATAATCTGTGSTACACAGGAATTGCTATGATTGTATAATTTTCTTGTTTAATTGTGTGCATGGTGGTTGATTTTCACTTTCTTTAAGTGTTCTTAAATACAGAGAGGTGGACTTCCAGAAAGATATATAWGGAATGACATAAAATTTTAAGTGTCTTGGACAAATGGAATTGGTTTGCTCTTCTTTATTCAATTTTGATGTCTATTACTTTCCTGTTGCCCTTCTCCCTCATAAATAAGTTCTTAATCAGTCAATTAATCTTCCTTAGCTATTTGCCTGAGAAACTTTCCAGTAGATGACATACTGCAAGATTTGGAAAACACTCTGAAAGTCCCTGGACTAGTTTGAGTTTTGTTCTCATTACTTCTGCACATATGCATCTTTCTTTATGTGGCTCTCATTTAGTGGTGTAATTGTTCCAATGCAGTTTAACAAAGCAAAGCTGCATTTAGCACATACACAGTACAGACACATTTGTATCCTTTCAGTTTCCTCCAAAAGGCTGATGCCACTTGATGGTGGTTGAAAATAATAATATCTGTCTCTGGGTAGATTTAACATCAAAATAAAGTAAAGGAGTGTGAACATCTGATTAACATATGGAAAGATTTTTTAAATAAGGCTTTCTTTTCAAGTGCTGAAAGTTTGACAGTCTTTTATGCTGTTTTATGATGCTGTTCCATGGTTATAGCTATAACCCGCTTTCACATTCGATTTTGAAAGCCCAAACCCTTCCGTATGTCAGKTTTTAGAAACAAAAGTATTGAGTATGACATTTTTCACGTGTGGTCTTCAACAACAGACAGAATGTGCTCATGGGAAATAATCAGATGAGATACAGAGAAATGAGAAAATTTGAACAGCCAAACATTTCTTCTTATGAAAAGTTTCCAAACCTATTGTGAGCACAGAGCACTTTATATGCATGTATAGAACACTGGTAACAAGGTAGTATGACACTACAAAAAAAATATGGGGAAGGGTCATACTCCAGTGAAGCGTTATGGCTATATTTAGAAAAATTTTAACACAGAATGTACAGAAAATCCAGCTTTAGTTTTTAGAACTGAAGTTCTAATATTAAATATAAGTGCTCTTTTTTCAGCCTTGCATTGTTGATTCAAGAGAGCAAAATGAGTTATAAAACTTTGTTTGCTTGAGATGGTCAATTTAATCTGAACTTGGATGGTTCTGAAATATTTTGGAAGCTCACTTACTGAATGGTGATGTCCAGTTGCAAAAAGAAAGAAAGGAAAAAAAAGTGTATTAAAGATATGACAGAAAAAACGTGTGAAAAACAATGAAGTAAAGAAGGGAAAACTGTCATAAAATAAAATACTCTACAGGAAGGATTTGAAATATGTCTCTAATAAGTCCTCTTTTGTGACAGCTAGATAGCMTGTTTCTTATAAGGCTGCTCAGTAACCCTTCACTTTTCCTGACTTTCCTTTCCCCAACAGAATTTTTGGAACCAGAATTCCACTGCTAATTAAATACAATAATAGCAGTATTTCTTTTATCGGCTGCCTAACTGCTGGAATTGAGAAAGTCACGTGCATTCACAAATTTTACTTAGTATTTAYTGTCTGAAACATGTCTGGCACTGAGCCCATAGCAATCTTGTCTATGGAGGAGGAGCTCCAGTTTCTCTTGTGTGCAGTCTCTGTTCCATAACAAAACCTGTCCTTTCAGATGAATTGAAAATATTTTTAATTGAATATATTCAATTGTAACTTGCAGAATGAAAGAGCACCCGAGGCAGTCCCAAAAGCCATCAGGATTTCTTCCTCATGCTGGACAGGGAGCCCATAGAATATCCAAGATTACACAAGACTGTGGTAAGTTTTCCTGGTAAGCTTAGTACAGCTTCTGGCAGGGCTTGAAAGTTCCAAAGAGAAAATATATAGCTATAATAACATCTATTATTGAATGTAACTCTTTCCTTCTGCACAAAGATGGCTGCGAGTTAATTGATTAGGTATCTGCCACATCTCTTCTTTGGGTGGAAGAGTACCACAGGTTTAAGACTGAAATATAAGAARAGGAAAGAAAGATGGCCAGGATAAGGGGAAATCTGTGAGTGTTAAAGGAAGAGAAGTCAATTGACCTGAAACACACCACAGCTCTCAAGGGGTGCCCAGATTTGCCAGGGGGACCAGGGTGGATCCTTCATTTGGGTGGTTTATGACAAATTTGCTCTTCCTTTGAGAAAATTTCCYTTTCCTTATAAGAGCAAAGGAAAACAAGCATTTGAAATTACTTCACCTTGACTTTTTTTTTTTTTTAATCTGAAGATTGAGTTACAGATCTCTGAAAGCATGCCATCTAGGACTGTTACAGGGAAGAAGTACCTTTGGGGACTTCTGAAGACCATGGGATTCACTCAACAATGTCAATTTTTTTAAAAAAGCATTTTGGGTTAGTTACCTACAACACCACCAAAGCTTTCCATTTGAGATAATATAAAAACCAGAGGCAACAGGGAAAGCATGATAATGGAGACTCTGGATGAGAAAAATATTTTTATTATTACAGGACTGGAGGAAGAGTTGGATGACAGCTTCTGTCTGGCAGCCCTAAGAATTATTAGAGCAGAATAGGGGAGCAGGTATGCTGGGCTAAGCTTCACAGCAAAATACCTGAAAGGACATAGAGGCCAGTTGTTAATTGGGATGGAGTATAATTTACCAAGATTAAAAACAACACAGTAGTAAATGAAATATCTGGASAAAAACAGTCATTCTGTGCTTCAGATATCTGTTTTAGTAAAGCAAAACATGCATTGCAGAACAAAACATTATTGTGCGGTTTATCCACAGTTASTCTAGCACCAAACCCATAAGCATTTCATAAAAATATAGATATTTGTCTTGGTAATTATTATTTATTTTCTTACTTGTATTTTCTTTYTCTTTCTTCTATTTTTGCAAGAAAAGAAAAAAGGATTAAGTTGTTAAAGATCAGGGATGGTTGTGCAAGATTATTAAGAGGTATTTAGCATTTAGACTCCCTTTGTACAGAAAAATATCCCGCTTATTTTAGAGCCTTTAGGACAAAATGAATTGCCCTCTGGAATTACCTACATCTCTTCAGATTGACTGAGGGGCCCAGATTACTTTTTAGAATAAATTGGAGAGAGCTAGAATGCATTTCATCCTGGATAAATCAATACTTGTTCTGTTCCAAGACAACAAATGTAATCTCCAACTCAGTAATAARCTCCATGCAGGTGAAACACATGGCAGACTACATCCCCTCTGGATATTGTTGTGAGTCTCATGATACTCTGAGGGTTCAGTTAAGCTTCAGGGTGTCTGTTGTAACTTTTCTGCTTTTCTCTGTTTTGTCTCTTACTGAACTGTTATAGCAATAGGTAGGATTTTCCAGGGTGGGTTTTACAGCCCAGCAAGGAGGAKGAAGGGAGTTCAGCCAGGGGAGGGACAGCACCAGACCTTTAGCTCACGGCTGACAGAACAAGGCAACTGCTCTTTCAGATTGTATATGAAAGGATAACATATAAAATTATGTTCTTTTTCCTTGTCAGCAAACAGCCAAGTATTAGGAGTGATAAGAGCTCSTTTGTATCAGACAGTTAATGAGCTGTGTCCATACCATAGACTACATCAAATGGAGTAATCACTTCAAGAGCAGCTCTTCATATTTTTGTGATATTTTCAGGATGGTTAGTGTAAGATTCATRTGACACTAAAACTAATGATGGGCCTCAATTCTGCTTCAGAAACAAAAGAAAACCTCATTTTGTGCYGTTTGAAAATTGCTAGGAAGACAGCATTCTTTTAGATGGGTTTGGAAGGACTCAATCCTCTATTTGTTTACCATGGAAACTGTATTAACCCAACAGCTCCTATGGCAATCCTCCTTTAACCATGACATAAACCTCAGTTTTTCAAAGAAATGAAAAAGCTCTTTCCTGGAAAACACATCCCATCATTCTTGTTTCTTCTGCTTTTCCTTTCTTCTTCTGGAATGGCCAATTGCAGCTGGTAGCCCTGGTTAGGCAGCTTTCCTCCTTGCAATTGTTCTTTTCATGTCATCTTATTTCCTACCTCATTGCCTCTTTTAAAATGATCAAGATATCAGCAAATTATTTTTTCTTGTAGGTGAATTTCAAGACCTGCCAATTTTGGCACACAGCTTTATGTTCTAGGTGTAATCCAGACCAGGAGAGATTAGTATCAAGTCACGTCCTTTGTGAGTATTCTTCATATGCTGTACTGCCTTTGCTCCAGCCCAAAATTGCTGCATCACCTCTTCTCCAACCACATCTACCCCTCTTACCTCTTAAGATTA
>NW_026623264.1:914919-1001245 GCF_030028575.1 Malurus melanocephalus
AAAAAAAAAAAAAAAAAAAAAAAAAAAAAAAAAAAAAAAAAAAAAAAAAAAAAAAAAAAAAAAAAGCTAACCAGCAAGCAGGAATAATTTCAGAAATCTGTGTATGTATATCTAATTATGTGTGAGCATGCATATGCACATCAACAAATATGGTTCTGTATCCAGCATATTAATATAAAAGTTGAATAAGTATTAGTTAACATAGAATGTAATTCAGTTATTTTGTTCTATTTTGATCTTGTTCAGAAACTGTCAACCAGTTTTTGAAGAATGCATCCAAGAAAAATATGTAAGTCTCTGTGAARACCATAAATAACATTGTTATAGCAAATAGAAAAACCATCTAATTTGACTTTCAAGCTTAAGTGCAGCTCTTGCACTTTACTTACAAAGTAAAAATTCTGGCATTTATTGATTGATTTGATTCCTTAAAGCTACTATATTGCCTGTAATTGTTCTTTTCATGTCATCCTACTTCCTGCCTCATTGCCTCTTATAAAACAGCCAAGATGTCCCCAAATTAAGATTTGGGGAAGAAAAAAAATATCATGTTCTCCACAAAATGAAGTATACTTTTTTCTTTTGTAGATTTTGAAAAGTTCTCATAGAAATTAACTCAGTAAATAGGAATTTAATCAGTTCAAAGAATCTAGAATAATTTGAAATATTATTGGAATACCAATTGCGGTATTTACCTTCATTTTGCTATAAAACTGCATGGGAATTTTATAAGTGAAAACTTCAGAAAAGGAAAACTTTAGTTATTGGCATGGATCAGGRAACTAACATTTATTTACTRTCATGGRTGACTAGAATTTAACAAAATTTCCWGATCAAATTGTTAGTGTTGCAAAATTGCTGCACTACAAAACCAACTGTGCATCAAATGCTCTGTGCCTTTGAAGCAAACGAAAACCAAGTACTCGATTTTAACTGAAGAGGTAATTTCTAGAAGGCTTTTATAACTAACAGAAGAATCATCAATCATCCAGAATTCCAATTGCTCCACTTACTGGAGCTGAAAGAAATCATTACCATGGACATTTGTTTTTTCATGTTGGACCCCTGTGCTGAATATAACTTCAGCAACTTTCCAGACAGCCTCTGGACAGTCTCATTTGTTAAGGAGTTGTCTGCTGCATAGTTAAAAGGTACCTGTTTATTTTGGGGGTGCAACTGTTAAATAATTTGCAAGATTTTTAGTATTATTTCAATATTATTCTGCTCAGTTATGTAGTCCTGAGTGAAATAAAGGGTTTATATTTCAGCCCCCAAAAAAGCATTAGCTTGGACMTTGAGGAACTTAGGTCAAACTGCAACCTCGGGCTCTTGTAGACATGCTTTCATTCACTATAATTACTGTTACAGGGACAATATAACATTCCTTATACTTGAAAATGAATTTGTTTTCTCCCTAAAAAATGCTCTTCTAACCTATGTAACTGTTCTTCTTCAGGAATGAGTAGTAATCGGGACATATCCATATAGAAAAGTTTCTAGTTAGAGAGAATACGCAAACGCACTTCTCAAAGCCAGCAATTTGTGGCCTTGTGCTTGAAGTCTCTGAGGCGTGATGAGAGCACCCCAGTAACCAGAATGTGTCATGTCCAGGTTCTCCAGCGATGCTGTGTCCTGATTAAAACTTTACCAGAGAGACATTTAGCATTTACTGACAAGTCTATTGATGGTGGGATTAAAAAGGAGTTTTCCCCAAATATCTCAAAAACCACTATCAGGAAACTGAATTGGAGATAAGTGGTGTGCACCACATGTGTTCCACAAATGGCTTTGGTTTTTTAGAGTGATTTTYTAGGACCGTGAGTACTAGAACATTTACTCACTTGTAAACCCCAGTATTTTGGGCAGTAGTGTCTCATCTAGATGTACTCCACTACCACAATAACTGGGAATTGTGATGCAAAGACATTTAAACTGCTCTTCAGAAGCTGAGTTTCTAGAGACAAGCTAAACTAAGTGAAATTTATCTAAGAT
Organism: Malurus melanocephalus; assembly: GCF_030028575.1. Classification (NCBI taxonomy): domain Eukaryota; kingdom Metazoa; phylum Chordata; class Aves; order Passeriformes; family Maluridae; genus Malurus; species Malurus melanocephalus. The sequence goes on from NW_026623264.1 coordinate 916,912, forward strand.
GTGAAGCCGATCAGTGATTCACACAAAAATTTACCAAACATTTATCTACTCTCAACTTGCTGTACTGTCTCATGCCTCAAACATGACAGGCAGGCAGAAAGATAACAGAAAATGAGGAATCAGCAATGTCTTTTTACTTTGACAGGTAGATTGGACTTAGTTACTCACAAGACACAGCATGATCATAGCCTGAAAGAGTGTCCATTGGAGGATCTGTGATACTTCTATAACTTAGCACTAAAAATCACTATCATTCTAAAATAATTTTCTCCAGAAATTCTAAAACTTCATCTCAAAGTTATTGKCTGTAAAGCATCTCTCCTGGCCTTAAAGGTCTAGACAGGAATTCAGGCTGTTGCTAGAGATGAAACTCTGGCCTCAAAAGAAAAAAAGAATAATAGTTTCAGCAGTTGAAGCAATTTAAATAGAGTCTGAAAGATTAAGACAAGGGACCAGGATCAATCTGGTCAAAGTCTAGAGTTTGAAAGATTGGATACTTTCCAGACCTTACTGATGTAGAGGCATGAAGCACTCATTCAGTGTGCAGGAAACTAAGGAGACTGTCAAATCTGTAATATTTCTCATGGTCATACTCATACTCCCAGGGCTAGCCTTACATGACTTGTACCACATAAACTGTCCAGCCTTCAGTCAGACAGTCTGTGAGTGTATGGGAAAGATTAGACCATTCACAGGGCATGGCCTTGGTCATTCAGATCAAACARCTCAGTTTCATAGGATTTTATTTATACCTTCAAAGGCTGATCAACCAAATAATCATCTCTTCTTCTTTGTTCAACTTTTTTWAAAAATTATATTTGTAGGAATAATTGTACTAAAGTCATTGTACAAAAGTGGACTAAAATATGAACAATATCTAAAATGATTTGCCTGTTCAGCACATACAGGTTCAATGTAAACAGAAAGGATTCCCAGATGTTCTAATGTTTGATTGGAATCAATACTTGCATAAAGAATATATGGGTGAAAGTAACTTTGGGGTGGTTTGGGTGAAGTTGGTAGAAAGAACGAAATTGTTACAAAATTGGTCCCTTTAGAATCCTCTCTGTAAGAGTACATCCTCCTTGGGAAGATGCATTTGGACAACCTTCTGCTTCTTGAATGTTCAATCAAAAGTGTTGCTTTCCACACACTGTGTGTAAGAATCCCTTTGCTCATCCTTACACTTGCTGACTAACAATCATCCCTGGATGAAATCATAGCAATTATCTTCTATTAGATATGAAATCTCTAAAAATACCTTAAACAAACATTGTTTCTCAGACTCCATGGCTGGTGAGAAGCACAACAGCCAAGTTGCCATCTAATGTTATCAGTGTTTCCAAAAATATGACTGAAGTCCTTCTTTATGGGTGAAGCAAACACCCACAAATGCCTGAATGCAATCCATGCATTTTCTAAGAAGGAATATTGCATGTGAAACCAGCTGAACTTCTTAAAAAAAATTAAAGAAGAGTTTCTCACTCTACATAAATTTTATGGTTAAATGGTTGAAACCATGAATGCCACTCCTCTTAAATTCCATTAAACACAAAAGCTTTAAGGACATACAGTGTGCTGAAGAGCTTCTAGAATAATGCTTGCAGGAAGGTCACCCTAGTAGACCAAGTAGCCAAGACTCTAATGTCATTCAATATCATCTTCCATCATTGCAGGGGGTGGGGGAAAAGGACTCCCTCTCACTTGTCAACCTGAAGAATGGTTGTTCCTTTCCTGGCTGGGAAAATATGTCTGTGGTCCAGCTGGGTTGGGCTCTGCAGTGAGATTTTTTCATGTGAGTCATTCTTTCTGTATGCTTTTAAAATTKGCCTTGTTGCTGTTACTGTTCATTTTCTTATCTCATTGCTGTTTCCRGTAAAATTTTTATTATCTCCCCCCATGATTTTCACCTTTTTGTGCCTCCAATTCTCAGCTCCATCTCTGGAGTGGGAAGTGAAGGCGTGGGGCAAGGGCAAGTGAGCAGTGTGGAACAGCCTCAGAGGAGGGGCACAAAGCTGGGGAAAGCCATTCCTAAACTATGACAAAGGTTTACATTAATCTCCTCACAGGACTGTCAGAGGACAAAAATGTAAAATACCCTCTGTTCTTCAGTCCAGCATTTTCACAAAACAYGTTAGACATCCTGTGATAAAGTTGATATCCATATCAAGAATGCAAAATTTAATCTCTAAAGATTATAAGGAAGAAGAAAGAAATGTATCTTATGTTACCTTGTATCATTCAGAGACACACAATATGTGATTATTATCACATAAAAATTGGAATAGGCTGAAGGATTAAATCATAGTTAATTGGTGAAGGAAACCGTCCAATTCTTAGGTAAGGGAAAAGAACATTTTATAGGCAAGTTTTTGAAAACTGTATTTCAAACCACTATAAATATTATAAAATGACCTGTATGTGGGAGATAAACCGAACCCTTGGGGTTATAATCTTCGACTGTGTTTGTGTTTAATTAATAATTTTAATTATATGTTTTTCAAAGCAAGGAAATAATACAATATCCAAAGTTACTATAACTGTAACTTTCAAACATGTTTGAACAGATCACTTCTACCAGACTTACAATACAAAGCTAGATGCTTTCAGGTCTGCACTGTCAAGGCATCTGATTACAGTGAATTTGCAGCAGTGAAAAGCAGACCTGAAATTCCAAACTGCTTCAAAATTGACATTTTCCTCTGTCTCGTTTATTAAATGTYAATAATGTCTTTTTTTGAGAGATAWATTTTTGAATTCATTGCGCATGAAAATAAACAGAGCTGTTTTGTTTTAATATTTTTCTTCCATGCATTCTGAAGTGCCTAAATAATGTTTTTGAAATCATAATTCCTATCTATCTGTTGATTAGGAATGATTTAGCACCATAATGAAATAATTAGAAAGGGCTCCATAAGGACCACATATGGGAATTTACATCAAAAGGCAAAATATGGAATTCATAATACTTTTTAAAAATATATGTATTAGATCAAATGGACTCTTTTCCATGAAGCTTTTACTCTACCACTTACAGTGAATAGATAATATTGAAARACTCATTAAGTGTTTGATCCTTGAGCATCAGAAAGAATATTCTAAGCAGAAGAAAAAGGCATTAGACATTCTTACAACACAGCAGTATGAAATTATTCCTCATAAAAAAATGTGTAGTGGTCATCAAAGACAGGAATGCACTAGAATAAGGATTTATTTGTACTATTATCTGTTGTGGGTTTTTTAACACAATGTGTTCTGTTTCAATTTCAGCAAAGGAAGGTTTCATGTAGTGTTATCTTCTTGCATTCAGTCCCTCGGTGATGCAGTCTATGTCCTCATTGGCCTCTACTTCTAATGGCTTAAACCCAGCATAAGTCTGTTAATTCTTTTGATCAGGGTAGATAACCCAAACACCTCAAAAAAGTGGAATATCTTTATTTTTTCCCCCACTGGTTTAATTTCTTTCATGTCATTCAAATTCTGGGGAGAAGTGACCGGTCTGTATTGCAGTTTTGACAACAGAGATTTTGAGGTTGGATTAATTTTCATGATGGAAAGGGAATATTTCCTGCTTTGGAATACTGCAGAACAATCCGCAAGTAATATATGATAATCATAGTGCTCAAAAGGACAGATTTGCCCAAAGATAAATTTGAGACAAAATAGGCCATATCAGTTCAACAAATATGTGCACACCTAGGCTGGCTAAGCCGTGTCTTAATTTCTAATTATACAGTGAGCATACTCACTGAATTTACAGAAACAAAAACATTCATTTAAAGCATTCTTTACTTGTATGCAGATGATTGATAAATGTAATTTTTTCTAGGATAGTTTAATACTTAGGGTCTCAAAAAGGGATTAAAATACCTTTATGCAATTCTGTGTGCTGACACTGACTTCCAGGGCCATCTCGGGTGGGTTACTGAACCTGAATTTGTAGTTACCTACTGATCTCCCAGTTGTTCTTGATGGTGCCTTGACAGTCTTCTAATTCCATATGGAAACCTGCAAACCAGGCAGCAGCTGAGGACATGAACACCAAATGTGCTGTAAAAATAAAGAAATTCATCACAAGTTGTTGGAGTGAATAAAATGGTGTTCTTCCTTGTGATATTCTGCTACCCAAACACAAAATTTGTTAGGGGGTGACAAATGGACACACATCATCTTGCCAAGGTGGCTGTAGCAAAGGAGAAGACATGAGCAAGAGAAACAAATGGACAATTCTAGTTATTCTTCATCAAAATAGGGGCCAGAAAGATGCTGTTTCAAAACAATTTAAAGCGTACCATGGAAGAGATTGTGGTCTTGTTAGCCAGCCTCAAAGACTACTGGAGAAATGAGACTTGCTGCTGAGGATTTTTGCTGTTAAGCATAACCTGGAGAATTCCTTTTATTAAACAGTCGAGGGACTTCCGTACAGTCTCTTACAACATCCATCTACAATTTCAATGAACTGTCTCTCCTTTTACCTTAAAATCTTTACAGAATTCATGGATCTGAATGCTAGATGTCCAGTTCCACTGGGTATGGAGGATCCATGATTCCAGGAAGGACAAGTCAAACTACACTCCAGCACCAAACAGCACCAAACAAGAAGTTCTTGTTCAACCCATTGCTGAACGCTGAAGGACACTCAGCAGATTGGGAACAGATAATTCTTTCAACATTAACCTGAGTGGTTTGTTTGTTTCCAGGAAGTAAAATAAGAGGAGATAAACCAGTACTTTGGGGTCTCTATGGACTCCTTTCTGACATTCCTGTATGCCTGGTCCTGTTTCTTTGTGCTACTCTCTTACATCTTCAAGCCCATTTTGTGTTTCTCTGTGACCTCCAGTCTCTTCTGTAAAACTCACCTTTTTCTGCTAGACTTGTTTCCCTCTGTTATCAGCATGTGATATACCTCATTTCATGGTCTTGTTTATTTGCTGAGTCCAGTCTCAGCGGGACTGTAAAGATTTTGGAGCAGGAACTTACCTATCAGTGTATCATTTTTATGTATCCACAAATATTTTGGATTTTTTTATTGTAACAGATTTGTGGGGATATAAATTTTCTAAACTGCCTGCATTCTTAAAAGTAGCATTTAATTTTGAATTAAAATTTTAATGGAATGGAGTTTATGGCATGGCAGTCCAGACACTTTACTTTCATAGTTATCTGCTCATTCATGTGGATATGTTGATAAGAATTTGTTTTGGGTTTAGTTTTTATCTTTGCTGCTTTATAAGCATTAATAATTCACTACTCTTGATAAATATTAGGTTATTTTCTTTTATATCATTCATCACTACTAGTCTGAAAACACAATATCCTAGATGATGAAAGATAGAAATATACAGAGAAGCAGCATTCACTACACTTCTGATTATAAATATATTCAAAATTCTTTGAAATATGGAAACATATTTACACAAGCATATTACTAGTTTCCATCTCCCTAGACAGAATATTGCTTTGTGAGTGGGACATTGTTTTTGCTGCAGATTTTAAGTTTATTACCCTGGTAACAAGTAGCATTATTCTACAAAAAGCTACTCTCTTGGCATTTAAAACCTCTGAACATAGGAATTAGTTCCTAGAAAAATGCCTAACTTTTGTATAAACCATCAGTGAAAAAATGTCCAGCTTTTAATTACACGAGTATGTATTCAACAAGATACTCTCTTTTATTACCAATTTGTTCYCAGCTGAAATGGTAGATTAAAGATTGAAAGGGTTAACTCCTATACCCTATCCCTCTGGGGATAGGACACTCCATTAGACTGAGCCAGAAAAAGCATAAACTCATTCTTCAATTCAACAGCTAATCTATATTAGGAAATTAAATGCTTCCAGGGTGTCTTTTTCCAGCCTGGATCACTGGCATATTCTGGTCATGGTCATACAATGCAATACTCTGGTAAGGAATGGACTCTTGTCAGTTGACAATACTTCTAGGACTGAGCATATTCCCAAACTCTATTTGGGAAATATTTAGGTTGGTAAAAGATGATCCAGGTAAAATGATCAGCGTTTACCATTCTAGAAATATAATCATTTAGCCTATCAGCACCCTAAGAGTGTTTAATTTTCTTATTTAGACACAACCAACATGGCTGGAGTTTATGGATACATTGGAACCAACTGCATAAACTCAAGGGAATTTAGCAGGGCAGGGATGACAACTCCTCACTGTGATAAAATCTTTACCACAAATTGCGAGTGCAGTCCTTTACATGCTAGAATGAAAAACAATGTTTTGTTCAAACCTAATTAATTAGTGGGGAGCTTTTTTATTGACTTCATCTGTATCTGAAGGAAGCAAACTTTCAGAGTTTCTGTTCTGTGACATGTCCTTAAAGCATCCCAGATCATATTTAGGATAGTCTTCATTCAGTAGAGGTCCTTTCACTCTTCGTGTGGAACCATACTGCTTTCTTTGGAACTTCTCTTTGCATCTCTCATTCATCTGCGTTTTATCTGTATGCCTCATCAGATAAAGTTTTCAAAATCCCAGCTGGGGTTTTCTCTCCTTATTGYACTGATTAAATGGTTCACCTGCAGCCATTTCAGAGTTTTCCTATAATGTTCAAAGAACAACACTTTCTTTATGCGCCATTCACCACGAATGTTTATTCAAAACCAGAAGGTGGTACTAGAATGAAAGACAACTCCATCCACAGCATTTGTTGAGTGACATGCTGGCTAGCGAAGCCCACAAGAATGGGTTTATAGAATGCAATGAAGCTGAGGAGCTAAAGACACCACTGGATAAGATTTGGGTACGTATATTGTGCTGGGTGTACTGGGTGGTCATTTATGGTTGGAAAAAACTAAATGTACTCCTGCTGTTCCTGCTGAATTTTATGCAAAAATATACAAAATGCACAATCTGAATCACAAATAGGGGCAATTGGGATATCAGTTTCAAAGTATACTCTGGTTCAARCTCAAATGCACCCTCAACTTCATTATTTGGGTCAGGAAGAGGTTTGAGATAATCAGAAGAAATTTTACATGAAGATTTAGCAAATATTATCAAAATGTGAATGAAGACAATACTAAAATCAACCAAAATGTTGTCATATTCACCTGAATCGCTCAAATGAACAACAACTGCCATATTGTGACGCCTTTGTGTAGTAGAAGGTAGGATACTGGAATCAAAAGAGTGAGAGACAAAAAGTCTAAAAAAACCCCCCAAAACATCAGACAGTGATTAGTAAAAATGCAAAACAGTGGAGAAGAAACACAGGGGTAAACCTCAGGAGCTGATGCTACACATGTAGTCTGTGTTAAATTACAGCTCTGAAACAACAGCGTTTCAAGCAATTTTTTATAAATATTTCTTAAGGTAATTGAGTTTAGATTTATATTTAGCAGAGCGGACTATAAATAGCACATACATAAAACAAACAAAAAAGACTCATTAGCAGCTGTCTCCCTTCATCCACTTAATTAGGAAACATCTGTGGTGTAGTCAGTGTTCTTTTCCATAACTGCTTAATATGGGACAGGATGATATGGAACCAAAATATATGTTTGGGAGATTTTAGCTCACTAATTTATCATGCATATGGTTTAAATGTTTTTAAAAGGTGCATTTTCATAATAGAAAGAAATCATACATCATAGAAAGCCACCAAGTTATAAGATGTCAACAGCTTCCAGCTTCAAAAGCCAGACTTTTCTCTTGATTGGTGGGTGGGGGAAGTTAATATTTTTTTTAAGTAGAAGTAAAGTTAAGGAACGGGATACATAGACATAATTTGGAATTTATCAAAATAAATAAGAATGCAATTTCTTTCTTAGGAATATTTTGCACTTAGGTCTTGTAACACATASGATTTTTAAATATCCTAAATTGACAAAGGCCTATGACAGTGACAAGACTGTAGATTAAGAAGGCTGAAAATTAAATCCAAATTACATGACTTTTTTTTTCTGTTGAAACATGAACAGTATTCATTTCTAAATGCAATTTTCTACAATGTGTATGTTATACCTAGTAAAATAAAACAAAATCTATGTACTGTTAGTTCATAATACTCAGTGACAGTGAAAAAAAATTAAAATTTTGTGCGGTTTTCTCCCACTTACACAAAAACAAAAGAAATAAAAGGAAGGGAAAGTTTGTTTATGAAGACAAAAATGTAGGGAATGAATTTACTTTTGAGTGTCTGGGCTCAATAGAGAAAAGTCCATCTCAGAAGCCAGTCTTCTAAAAAGTCTGATTTTGTTTCTTCCATAACAAAAATAGTTGCATACTTAGCAAAAGCTATTGTTTCACTTACACTTTTTCTTTAAAAAACACTTACAGAAATTAATTATGCACTTTTGAGCTAAGATACCCGTAAAGCATGRCAGGCCAACTTTATGGCTTAACAATCTCTTAGTATTTGAATTAATAACTTTGGTTGCCTGATAATTTCTTTAGGTTTGTACTTTTTTCAGTAGACAAAATATGTAGGTTAAGGAGTGTGCTTTAGACGGGAGGGACTGTGAGAATGACCTTTTATTGYTCTTATCTTCCTCTTGTTTTCTTATGGGCTGGCCTCAAATATTGCTTCCCATCAGGTTTTGATCTGGTGACAAAATAATCTTGATTTACAAAAAGGAAAAAGAATGTTGTTTGACCTCTCATTTATTTGTATTCACATGATTCTGTCACTGAACTGTTGAAAAGCTCCCAGAAAAAGTGCAGGATAGGCAAGGGGGGAAGCAAGGGGAGGCACTGGGAAGATTGGAGTCAGGGAAGAAGTAAGGAGTCATTCAACAGAGCCTGTAAATTTTGAGATAGCTGCCTGACTGGTTTTGTTTTGGGAGTATAGACTTTCTCACTCTTAAGTGACCAAATTATTTTTCTTTTTGTCCACACTGGACTGAGGAATGATGAGGGCCCCTAGAAGAGTAAATTGGAATTTGATGGCTGTGGTAACAGAGAGGCTGAAAAGTCAATGTGGTTGTTAAAACAAGCCTTTCCTCCCATGTGTTGCCATACATGCCAGCATCAAGTGTTCCTGACAGGAGTGAGAAAGTAAGTGAGATAAAATTCCAATTGGATCAGCTTAATTCAGTGATGAAGGTGATGTTGTGAACACCAAGAGAAAGGAGTGAGAGCAAATATCAAAGGTGCTGCAAGACAATCTCCAAGTATAATATATGGATAACAACATTAAAAAACACATTAAAAAATCTTGTGGGTTTTTTTTTTTTTTTAACTTTCTTCCTCATTCACTAGGAGTTATTTTTCTGACAGGTTTTCCAATCCCAGTCCCCTCAGACTTTAACTATGTATTCAGCTGGTGTCAGAATTAATTTTTAGAGAGTGACAGCTTCTTGTAAATACAATTATAAGTCACTACAGTATGAGTAAAATATTRTGAATTTACCTAATATAGAATCAGAGGAATATGGAAAAATAACATGGGTAAATGACGAAAAAAATTATTATCATTGAAGATTTAAATTCAAATTGTCTTAAATAATCCCTTATTTGAGAAGTGTGCCAACCTAACAAAAYAGAGGGTAGCAAAAATTACAAATGTTATTGGATAGGTCTTTCAGCAGTATCTTAAGTCTAGTTGCTGCCTCTGACTAAATCCAGTTTTCATTATTAAGAAGCAAAAGGGAAACAACAGGTTTTATTCTGTCTCCACAGAAGACAACACCTCTTCCATAGTCAAAGTCCTAAAATTTTTCACAGGCTACGGGTTTATCTGAGGCAAATTTGGATAGGGTAAATATTTTATGAAGGTATTCTGTTGAAAAAAAGGCACATTATTATGCAATAAGGACAGTTTTCAGGCTTCCTGTAATTAGGCCTGGATCTTCAGCACATACATAAAGAAAAAGAAGAAAAACACTTGGGCTTTATTTTACATCATGCCTGGGACAGAAATTTTCAGTCTTCGAAAAAGATAAAATAAGAGAAGATTTCTCTCTATTTAAAATGTTTCTTGCCTATTTATATTCTTTATTAATCCGAGACTTCAGAGTTYTCCTTGATCTGCAGCAGGAACCAAGAAGATGTTACCCTCTTGCTTTGTAAGGGAGAGAGAAAAAAAATGGAAGAAGCAGTAGCTAATGACCTGCTTTTATAGATTCAGAGACTTGCCACGCTGCTAGCATGTTTCATGGGGCAAAGTCATTCCTTAATAATATTAAAAATCTCATGGAGTCCAGCAGCACTCTGGAAAACTGCATTCTTTCTCATTGAAGGGTCCTTTGGGGTTGTCAGTAGTTTTGTTTTCTCCTGCTGTTTCCCTGTGGCAGCTTTGGATTTTCTACATTTTTCTTTCTTTTTCTTTTCTACATTGTAAGTCTTCAGCTATCAGATACGGGGAAGCAGTATTTGGCAAAKAAATTCTTCAAAACTTTTTTTATTAGGTTTATGCTTATGGTCATAAAATTCTGAACTTTTTTATTCCAGTGGGCAAAGTGTGGGTCGCTAGCTGTGTTTTTAAGACTTTTGATCAATTTTCAATAAGAATAGTGATGCTGAATATGTAACAGAGGAATGATAGCAGTGGGAATGTGGAAAAGGAAATGACAACAGCTGAAGTGGAAACCAAAAGTCAAACAATCCAATGTACTCAAGTTGGGGGAACTAGATAATCTCCTTGCAGTACTTTATGAGCTCACACATCAAGTTGCAGATCCAGCAGAAGAGCTTTTTAATAAATCTCCGAAATCAGGAAAGATATAACTAAAAAAGGTCAACATAAGATATGCATTTACAAAATAGAGAAAAAATAACAGCAAATGTTATATAACAATTAACTGCATAGTATGTTAGTTATGGGCAAAACTTTAAAACATTTCAAGAACACTTCAAAAATGTAGAGGTAAATGAAAATGGAATGCAGCATAGATTTACCAAACTTGTATTTTACCATAGCAATATAGTGTCTTTTTTAGATGACTGGTTTTCAAAGACAGGGAGATAAAAATCAGCCTAATTTTTTAGAAATCCAGTAAATAATTCTATTTGACTTCATAAAAAATGTGTTTATTTATGATAGAGAAAATTAAATTAATGTAAGAATAGCCAGACTTTTTTGAATCAAAATATCTTTATCCAAAAATTGATTGAGTGGTTCCACTAGTGACCTTGACTCAAAAAAGTAGGAGTATGCAATGGTTTTTATTAACAAAGTTAGAAAGTGGTGTTAGGAAAGAGAGGGGCAGGAATATCAAAGGAAGGGGTCAATAATTCTGAGAATGCAAAAATTTCTGTGTAATAATAGTACAATAGTGAAAAACTCATTACTGATAAACCAAATGGAATTTCAGCTGTAAGATGAAATGACTGAAAGAAATGAGAAACTGATTAATCTTGGAGCACTAATTGATCATAAGATAAAAATGTGCCTGTATCATGCAGTATGCTGCAGATAGAACATTTAATAAAATAGCTGTAATCTTATGTGAGAGCTTGTGAAATATTTCTAGGAGGTTTGTCATAGTAATGCCATTATCAGAGGTCTTTTTAAATAAGGGCAATTTCAGAAGAGCCTCCCAGCCTGGCATATCTGTGCACTATTCTGCTTTTCTCCCTGTAGATTAATTCAAGTTGGAATGGGAGCAGAAGAAAGCTATTAGCTGAGCAAAATACTGTAGAGTCAAGCAAAAAAGCTGGCTTGTTTTTAGYGGAGGGAAATGACTGATGAGAAAGCATATTTTTCTCTATCAGTAAAGAGGGAAAAGCTATGTGAACTGAAGGATGCAGCTGGTGTCAGAATGAGGGGAGAGTAAAATGTCTGGTAATTTATGTAGGATGGAAGGCTCTTAATCATCAGAAGATTTCTAGCTCAGTCTTCTTTTATTATTAATGGGTGTTAAAAGCACCCCTGTGGTTTCAAGATAGAACTTGTAAATGTATTAAAGAAAATAATATGTGATTATATATGTATTATGACTTAGGTACTGCCGGGAAAATGGAAACCCATCAGTCCCATATTTACTCAAAAACTGGCTAAATCATAAGCCCTTTAACTGAAAAAAAAAAGTAATAACTTCTACTTTTCTTTTTGCCCTCCACATGTATTTTGTTCACAGCCAAGCCTTCCAAAGGTTGAGGACTGCAATCCCACTTATTTTCTGATAAAATTCTCATTTCTGAAATCACAACAGTACTCCAGGGTTGAAAAATTAGAATTCTGGCTTATAATAAYGCCCCCAAACCCAGCCAATTCTGCATTGTCAGAAGAGCCAAGAGGTTCTTGGCTGACACCTTATGATGACAAGGAACAGACAGAGAGCTTTTTTATATCTCTCCACAGATCTCTGATGTGCACTCATTTTAGACACTTTTGTGCCATCTTGTTTCCTCTCCCCCATGTTAAGAAGGATAATGTAGCAACAAGTAAATATTTGAGGAAGGATATCCAGGGATGTGGAACAGCATCCATCCATGCAAGACACAATAAATCAAGTATAGGACACTTGAGCCTGGTGAGAGATTAATAAGGAAGAATATCRTAGTTGTGTACAAAATGTGGGGAAGGCCAGTGCATATCGATTGCTTACTGCTTYTACCAGCAAAAACAAGCAAACAAAAAGATATTAAATAAAGCTCGAACAGGACCGATTCTACACAGAAACGAGGCAGGCTTGTTTGCCAGTAGCTCCAATCAAGATGTGTAACTCCTTCCCTCAGGATGCTGCCAGACCTGGCTCAGAAAACCTCTGAGCTGTCTGCTGCTGGAGGTAAGCCAGCATCCTGGAGCAGCATTGTTAACTTGACCTGATCTTACACTTTTCCAGCCTCTGCTACTGCCAGCATCAGMTGTGCAGGGTGGAGCTTTGTTTTGACCTGACACACAGTCTCTTTTCAAAGTAATTTTGATAAATTCAGAAAYTGGTCAGGGGAATATTGCTGGGCATTTCAACAGGGCCCAGAGCAATGACCAACCAAGGTTTCGTCCTATCTCCRCTATGCTACCATTTTTGTAAAAATCCTTTACAAACATGCTCACTGGTCTCAGCTGCTTCCTTCCACATCAGTTACAGTTCTAACTCTTCTTTTCCTATCTCTCAAGTCCCACAAAACTAAGTTAGGAGGGAGCTGGACTGCAGCTAATTGGAAGGAAATGAAGGAGATTCAATTCGTCCTCCTATTTCATTGCAAATAGAATTGTTCCAGTCAGCTTCTCACATGCAGTGCTGGTGAATACGTGTGACAGAGCAGGCTGAGCCTTCAACTGGTGATTATTCACAAGAAACAGCAGACTTGGCTTGCATTTCAGAGGGCAGSCTGTGCTTCCAGTGCTTTGTAGGAAGAGAAAAAAATGATCTGTTTACTTGCAAGCTGAACATACTTTATGTGGAAATTATGGGGAGATAATCAGTGTGAAATCCTATGCCATGGTTTTCAGAATAAAGCCACAAAATAAATTAGCAAGGAGAAAATTGGYTGTATCTTTGCCTTACCCTCTTTAATGGCCATACTTTTACTGTTTTCTCGGTATTTTTTAAGCTGAAGGGTTTATGATGTGTTCAGGTTTGGTTTGGATTTGTTTTGGGWTTTTTTGGTATTTCATAAACAGGAAGAGTTTTGATCTTCATCTCTTTTTTCTTTTAATCTTTTCTGTATTTCAAGCAATAGAAAATTGCAGCTCAGTAGAAAGATATTTATTTATGACATGTTACCCCACAGGTCCAATAAATGCAGTTCCAATATTGTTTGACAGTTTTGACTTTGCAGACAGCCATTGTCTCCATGAAGTGGAGATTTCTTAAGTTTCTTTGAGAAATTCCAGAGGAAGATGCTAACTTTACTTACTTATTTTTGTGTCCAAATACCAGACACAAATTGCTACCCACTTACTTAAAGTAACTTGTAATTAGTGTAGAAATGTTCCTTTTTTCAGTCATAGCATTTGTAGGTGCCAAGATGTACACCTGTTMGTTTGCTTGATCCTTGGAGCATAGCAGTTGATTTCTCATGCATGTTTAAAAAATTATCAGCTTGAACACCAAAACTAATCAGGCAACCCCTTTGGTTCCAGTGCACCAATCCTTCATGGCTATCTGTTTTACAACTGGTTTTAACCAGGACATTTATCCTGCATAGAAATTGGGGACTACTGTAAAACTCTTCTATCAATAGCAATGTTTGAAATATGTGCCTTGGTCTCCTGCTGTTCAAGCATTGCAAATTGTCAAATTATATGTGACAGACTGATTGTGMTTTGTCTTTTTCATGACAGGAAAAAGTGTTTTCCAAACCCTGGGGCGAAAAACCCAAAACATTCAGCTACACTGAGAGACGGTTCTGATCCCATTGAACCATTATTTTGCAAAAGGTTGGTTTTCTGTTAACAGGCAAATACAAATTTCTTCCAAAGTAGTTTTTTATAATTCATGTTGGTCTTTCCCATATTAATAGTGCTGTATAAATTTCATTAAAAAATCTGTGATTGTAGAGACTACATGATGTAGTAATGAATGTATTTGTCTATTAAGCTACAGGAAAATCAAAGTATTTTGTTTACTGCCTGCACTGGTGTACTACAAAGAGRAAGTCATTCACTGAGAGCTACACAATACATCACTTCATCTATGAAGGGACATCTGTAGTTGTCCTTGGTGGAAAATACTTATGGTGTGAACAGTGGGTGAAGAAAGACAGTGCATTCCAGTGTGAATGTGTTGAAAGCAGGATAACTGTGCTGGAGTCATATTTGAGTGCTGCAGTTGCATATATGCACCAGAGGCATCACTTCTTAGGCACGATTATTCTTCACATAATGACTGCATTATAGCTGTCAGAAAATATTCCTTTCTTTTCATCACACTGTAGGATAGATGACATAGACAACAGCTTTTAAAAAGATCCCAAAATAGGGCTGGCATAAGATGTAAGGAGTTTCTAACAAAATAAAACAGGAAGAAAGGAGGTACTGTTTTTCAAACAAATGCAAATATCATACATTTTTCTGTATTGGTTACTTAAAGGAACCAGTATATAGGGGTACAATTAAAAAATAAAATCAAATCTTTTTTACCACTACTGCTGGCATGGGGCACAAAAAGTAGCAGGTAGGCTGGAACAATATTAAAAACAAGTCCATCAAATTTTTGCTAAAACACACGGATCACATTTTTAAATAACTCATTGGATTAGCTAAGCCTACTGTTTGCTGACATCTTAATTAGATAATTACATGTTAAATATTCATTGTCTATAATCTACAGCTGTTTGTAGCTGAAATTCAGCAATTGTACTTAATTGAGTATTCTATAATGATTCTTGAGTCCGAACTGACTCAAGTGTAAGAGTAATATGCAACATGACTAATATCTAATATTTCTGATTCTAAAGTTTCTTCAACATGTTTGTGATTTTTGAGAACACTGGGATGGATTCCTTTGGTCTGCTTTACTGGTGGCCCCTTATATATATTATATATATATAAAATATATCAAATATATATATATTAATATTTTCTATTCCTATAAAAATGGTTGTTCTTGAACATGAGAAATAATGCAAAAAGGAAAAGGCRAATATGAGAATTAAAATCTTGTGGAAATCTGAGAACAGCATAAGTAATACCAAAAACATGACTTTCAGCATGAAACCGATAGTTTAGACTAACAGGGTTATCAAGAATATAACTATTTTATACCCTTTTAATGAATATTTATAATCATAAAATTATGGACTTGTTGGAAGAAACATTAAATATTATCTAGTTCCAACACTCGTGCCATGAACAGGGACACCTTCCAATATACCAGGTTGCTCCAATCCCCGTCCAGCTTGATTTTGAACAGTTCCAGGGGTGAGGCATTCACAACTTTTCTAAGCAACCTGTTCCAATACCTCATCACCCTTTACAGCAAATAATTTCTTCCTAATATCTAACCTAAACMTACTTTTGGTTTAAAAYAGTTACCCCTTGTCCTGTCAAACTATAATATACTATKATAATTATGCATAACATTTTGCAAATTTAAATCTAGTATTGGCTCTGCTTAGCCTGCTCTAGGCATGTCTGTTGATGCTTATTACCCAGCAATTTGTAATCTACTCTCCTCAGTTTTCCACTATGGTTTTTTTTTTTGGTTTGTTTTTTGTTTGTTTTTTTTTAATCTCATTGTGTCAAGGAGCTTCCTTTTACGATTTTGGAAGCCTAGAATCAGACATTTGACCTATCTCCTGATGTCAACATCCTTGAAGTGCTCATTAAAGCACCATGGCATGCAGTGTACCGAGCCCCTCTTCACCAGAGTCAAACACGCCGCCACATCGCTCTCTGTGACTGAGACAGGAGCCCCCCTCGAGTGAGCCACAAACTGCCACGCAGCTGCACACGAGGCTGTCATCTTCCTGGTCTTGATATTTGGTCTATCCCTTGGAAAGGGGRTTTGATGAGACAATGTGGAGACATTTGCATGAAACCCAAGCAGCCCACAGGGGAGGCGCTGGGAGATGCTGATGCATTTCTGACACCTGCATCCTCTGGCCATCCGCAGAGCAACGCTTCACTKGGCTGGGCTCAGCCCCACCACACAGAGCCAGAGCTGCTTTCAGCTTTCAGCTGCTGTCATTTGGACCTCTGCTTGTTAAGCCCTTATCAAGGGGCAGTGCTGAAAAATAATAGAACTGTTGCTGAAGACAGTTTCTGTTTTACACAGAAAATTCATTTGTCCAAGTTTGAAGTGAAAACACTTTKAAATTAAAATGCAAATGACCTTTTAATAGTTTCTGTAAAACAGCATTTACAACTGACCTATTGTGTAAAACCTAACTGCACTTAACTCATATCCTCTTACCAGTGCTTGCCCTTCTTGTCAAGAGTGCAGAATGCTCCTCTAATCAGATGGTTCAGGTCCTCACCTGCTGTGAAAGACTTGTCAAATAGAGACTGAGCTTTACATTAACCTGACTGTTCTCCTTTGGAAAAAATACCCCAGCTACCTGTTTGGGATAATTTTAARTGTCCTTCAGGCCTACAGGTCACCGTCATGGCTCAAAGCACAGTTTGATTTACAGTAAGAGTAATGCCAAGAGCCTATAAATTTAAAAATATACTTCATGTAAACTCTGGTGAGAGAAGTTCYCAGCTGATAGGGAAAAAAGTCCCCTTCAAGTGGAAAATGTTGTTTGTTCTTTTTCAGGGCAGGTRGTAGGGGATGCTCTTGAGGAGATAAAAATTRCTTTTATTTTCTTTTCCCATGCAGGAGATCAAAAGAGAAGTAGGCAACTGCCAGACTTAATGAGCCATGCTGAAGGGCTGCATCMTGACAGAATTAATGCATCATTTATAAAGTACTTCGTAGGAAAATGATTTAGTGAATCACACATGACTTTGATGTCTTGTAACACTACTGGATTTTAATATTTATGCAAAGAATTTAGCAGTTACAAATGACAAAACCATGCATGCCAATAGCTGGAAGAASACGTTGTGGGATCATTGGTGTGGAATGGTTACAATTAGGAGAGTTGGGATGAATCAGCACACAGTGTAAGTTTTGGGACCTGCGTACGGAGTCCTTGACTTGGACCCAAATAAGTGTCACTTAGTGTGGTGGAAAGATATAGTCCCTGGCAGGCTGTATGCTGCCTTTGAATGATACTGTCTGCTCATTCCAGTTGGGGCTAAAAAAGTCTCTAAGCAGAGACCTGGCAATCCTGCCAGATYCTGCCTGAAGCACAGGGCCCTGCAAAGCAGATTTGCTGTAGAAGGAAACAAAGAACTAAATGGTGTCTGTGCAATAGAGCTCTGTGAAGGGGACTGAGCGCTCCCAAACCACCCCTACTGATGCAGCTGCACTGGTCCTGTTTCCAAACACAGTGTTGTCTTCTGCTGATTAGAGCACCTCATCTACAAGGAAAAGCAGAGAGAATTGGGATTGTTCGTCTGCAAAATAGAAGGCTTCAATGACCTAATTGTGGCCTTCCAGTACTTGGAGGGACCTTGCAAGAAAAATGGAGAGAGACTTTTTACAGGACAGGACAAGGGGAAATAGATTCAAACTAAAAGAAAGTAGATTTAGATTTGATATAGGAAAGTTATTCTTTACTGTCAGGGTGGTGAGGCAATGGAGCAGGTTGTCCAGAGAAGTCATGGATGTGATTTTCTCTAAGTGTTTATGGCCAGGTTGGATAGGGCTTTGAGCAGCCTGGTCTAGAGGAATGCACCGCTGTTCATGGAATCTTTAAAATGACCTTTAAGGTCTCTTCCAACCCAGACCATTCTGTAATTCTGTGATAGCCTACAACATTTTTTTTTTTTTTAGTAACGAATCTGCCACCATTTTTTAGTAGTGAGATTGATGGGGTACTAAACAGAGAAGTATTTCTACAATTTAAAAAAAAATTTCCTTGAAACAGGATCCTAGAATGCTATGCCCCAGGTTTCTCAGGTCTTGCAGTGCCTCAGATATTTTCCTCTGATATTTCCATCCTACTCTAGGAACTCTGGCCTCTGGCTTAACATCTTCAAACATAATTTGGCAAGCAAACAATGAGTATAGCCTTATACAAATTCTTAACCCTACTCACTTTGCTCTTAAAAAGGCACAGATGAGTCAGAGGGCTCTGGAAGAACATGCACATCCTAAGGCAGAGCTTTGCTCAACTTATTCTTCATCTKTCTGCACTGAASATTTCAGGCTAGGTGAAGCTCCTGYTYCYTTGTCTGYCCTGGMAAATTCTTATTMAGCAACAGCACACYTGAAGTAGCACCTTTTAAATGTGGTCTCACCCCTGTGWCTCCTTTTTCCATATATCCAGACTAAGGACATGTAGGTGTGCAAATTACACTGTTTGGTTCAGCAACTGAATGGGAATTCCCAATGCCTCTGTATGGTTTTGCCATTCACTTCAGCTCTAAATCATTCTTTCTGGGCACAATTGCCTGAAGCACTTCACAGCACGTTGCTTTGTCTTCAAATGGACAGGATCCTAGCATACTGCAGAAAGAAATGGAATTCCTGCTTGAAGCCAGGAATATCCTAGCTTATCAGAGAGGAAATTGGGCACTGAGGTGTGTCTGGATTCATGGTGCATCCCTAACATTTGTTCCTGAACCTGTGACTCTTTGCCAATATATTTACTTTGTGTAAAATTTAGCTAGAACTAAATGTACTGGCAATCCTGGTGTCAGAAGTTCCAAAACTCAGTTTTGGGATCACTGCACAATTTCACCGCATCACAAATAGCTTAAGAGGGATTCTTCTCTCATTGTTTTTGTACTTTGCCCTGGGGATAAAAAAAGTATTACCTTTCTCCTCCTCCCTCAGTGAATATGGGGATTTACATCTGCCTTGGAAAGATCTAGTTGATGTTGGAGACAGYTTAATGAACATTTTTTCATTTCCTGTGGTCTGCACCACATTCTCCAGGAAAAGGGGGAAAGAAAGATCTCATACAAAAAAMCTATATGTTGTTTGGTACAAAAACACAGTGAAATGATACTTTTTACCCCCTCTGGCAGCCTGCTTTTTACTGATTCTGCCATTTTCTATGCCTCTGAAAAATATTGCTCTTTCAACAAGTTAAAAGCTCACTTGGTGTGCCTGCATGCTCTAATGGAAAGATAAATATGCCTTCTCTTTCTCCTTAGTATGTAGCATGAAAATAGACAAGATCATTGGGATTTATGTGGAAAAGTGTGGCTGGCTTCTACTATTGGATTATAAAATACAATCTGTGATTGCTAAGGACAAACATATATTTTGAAAACCTGATTAAGTACTTATTTTGGAAGGTCAAATATGACAAGTAATTTTTAAAACTATTTTAATGGTTCTTTTTAACTTAAACATTTGCCATTTCAGAGGAAATTGAATTCAACTCTATTTTGGCAGATAGTAGCACAGGAAAAGTATTTTTAATGGCAATAACTGATTGAGGAAAACTGTTATTTAATGGGTTTTAGAGAAAAATAACTGTATTTAGATGAGGGCTTTTCTTATAACTGCTTTTCAGCAAAATCAGAGTGAACATAGTTCATTCAGAATGTCTTCATCATGTAATATGTCCTAGAAGACTGAGTAAAGAAATAAAGGTATCTTACTATGTAATACAGGAGTTTAACTTTGTCTGATATGACTAAACGGAGGATTTTGAGAACTTAATTTGAAGTACTGGCTCTTTAACCGATGTATTATTAAAACCTCTTCACACTTCAGTAAACTTTACATGTTGGGGCWTTCATTCATTTCCTCCTTGACAGGTTGAATGAAAACATACAATACAGCTATTGGATATTCATCTTTACTCTTTATGGTTGTTCTCCTTTACACAAACAAGTATTATTATTGGCTTTTATTATGACTTGTAAGTGAAAAAAACCCTGGTAGTAAAATTCAGTCAACACAGGAGCATGGCATGGATCTCTGAATACATTTGGAGATTAAGTACTTAAAACTCAGAGCTATTTTGAAATCTGCTTATGTTAACGATCATATTTCTAGACCACATTCATTCATTTAATGCACCCACTGTGTTAYCTCGAGTAGCAACACTGTTCTTCATTCACAGAAATGCATCTTAGYAGGGCATTTCTCAAACCTAAATTGTTCCATTGCTTCAATTGTTCTAGCTTATAAGAAAGCTCTATCAAAAAACCTTTAAAGAGTACATAGGTTTATACTGGTAAAAGTGGATAATTGAAAATACACACAGCTAAGAAGCACTTCTACATTTTCTGTGAAAGTAAATTATGTTTTTCCATTTCCCTAAAACTGTATATTATTTTGTTTCTGAGCTTTCTGAACAGACTGGTGTTTTCCAAACAAAAATTTTACTGATAATTTTTAGAGAGCTTGCTTCATTTTGTTGAATAATGGTACTATTTACAAATCTACTCAGTAAATWATGTGTGTAATTGAAGTTTGTGCTGGGGGTGTTTTGAAGAGCTCATGAAGATAAAAAAATATTTCTGTGGGAAGCACAGAATGTGAAATCTAGTTTGTTTAGGTTTCGCCAAATGAACATCTATTTCTTTATTACCTCTGCTGGTGTGTATGGAGAACAGACACAGTCACACAGAGATGTATCTGTTCATTCATGAGAAATCAGGTTGAATTTTACTCACACCTTCTTCCCAGTTCCTGCTTATCACATACTCTCCTGTACTGGCCAGCAGCAGCAAKAAGCTGTTGTTTTGTAATACATCAATGGAAGACATCCAAAGTGAGAATGCTAGAAGATTATCTATCTTCACAAGTTTATTTGGGATTTTGACATTACTTTGTTAAGGGCAAAATGGAACTTTTCCAATATTTATTTATGTTTCTTTTATTTAATTAACCAAGCGTGCTATCGTGTTACCTGACAGCAAGAAATGGAGCTGCTCCTGTGGTAAATTACTTCTCAGAATGAAGTAAATACCTGGGGAGATTAAGTGTAAAACAAGTCACATCTGGGGCCAAATTCAGARACAGTGTCAGCTGGTGTAAACCACATTTCATTAAATGCACTTGCAGTGTCCTATGCTGATAAAATCTTAACCCCAAAAAGAAGAACTAAGAACATATGAAGAAGCCTAAATTAAAGCATGCAGTTTCTTCCTCATATACTCGTAACTTTTCTAAAATCACTCTGGCAATCACTCTGAAGCCCAAATGCAAACTGAAGTATACCCCCACAAATTTCCCTGCTTTCCCCCACAAATTTCCCTGGGCTTTCTCATCCAGGGCCAACTGCAGAGGCTGCAGCAGGCTGGCCTCCTGCCTGTGCCACACCATAATAACCACATGGGAGTGTGACCAAACTGCCCTTTGCTTGTAAAGGACCCATGAGGAGCAGAGAGCAAAGCCAACAACTCTGAGAATATCACAGCTTTTACTACGGGCAGAGAGCACCAAAAGACAGATCTGAGGCCATTTTTTACTTTTCTGACACCCTCTTCATCTAGTCATACATGCATAATTTCAACTTTCCATGTCACAGGCTGGTTTAGTCTTCTGGGATTGATCTCTCTTCATAAGAAGGTGCTTCATTGCAGCTTCTGATCCTTCCTCATGACCAGGCCCTAATTCCACARCAGCTCCAAGCCATGCTCTTGTTTTGCGAAGCAGCTTCCATGAGTGCATGGCTAACTTACATTATAGCTCCTGTGGATTCTTCTGAACACTTARAGACATGAAGAAACCTGGTTTAACACCTCTTTGTTTCTGGAAGGTAGGGAAGTAGAAAAGGTGGGAATGATGCATCTTTTTCTATCCAGCTACCTTTTTTGCTGGACCAGACCTTCASTCTCACTGCAAGGCAGAGAACTGTTATTCCAAAACATTTTGCTGTAAACATAGAGAGGGAAGGACTTGTCTTTTAGGTCCATTCCAATGCAAATTGTCAAAAACCTTTTCTTCCAGTCACCATCTAAGGTTATCTGAGAGTATTTCAGCATCTTGGTGACAGAGCAGGGTGAAGTCTGTGTCTCTGATGTGTGGTGTTCATGAAGTCTTGTGCCACATGAGCCTATATCCTTTTGAAGTTAATTTCTTGGAAACTTGAAGGTCAATACTCATTCAAAATCACTCAGAGCTGCCATTTCAAGACAGCACTTGATTTTAATCTAGAAGGCTTKGTATTTCTATTCCTTAAGGTAGAGTAAACAGCAAGTCAAATGTGCATATTTGTCACCTGACAGAAGCAGAAGACATTCTGCTTTCTCACAAGGCAGTCATYTCACATTTTCCTTTTGGGAGGATGGCTTAGTGTTTGCCTCAAAAATCTCCAAGCTTCACTGTTTCCTCAGTCCCAACTACTGCTGTATCAAGATCTATTCAAAACTTTGTTCTTTGTTTTCACTTCAGCCACATTAAATTAACGTGAACTGTTCCTTGTGATGTAGAGAGAAAAATGGTGCTGGTCCATCAGCTCTCMGAGCCATGAGGTTCAGTTTGTGGCTGTCCAGTCACACAGGGACAKGGAGGGACCTACAAAGAGTCTCTTAAATTCATTTAGATAATCATGTAAAGGTTCATGGGGGAAAGCAGAGTATATATCTATATAACTCTTTCTATATATGCATGCTCATTATATAATATATATTTATAACTATAAATATATTGGAACAATTTTGGAAATATATATATATTTGACTTATATAATTCAATTGTTATATTCTTCTTAGGCCTGCTTCTGTCAYGCAAAACACATCCTTGCAGTAGCACATTCCCTGCACACTCTTGTTCTCCAGTTGGGGTTAGAATTAATTAGCCTTTGATGTCTCCTCTGTCACTTCTTGTGACAATTCTCCTGGGTTAGTCTTTAGTATGGATCTATCTACTTCCAATTCTATCTTGGTGCTAAACAGATGTCGTTTTTTGCTTTGTTACAAGAGCCCAGCTCTCTTACACAGAGTGCCAGCATTTCCAACAGACTCACCATTCTGATCAGAAGTTCAGTGATAGAGCATCTCTACTGATAAATGTTCTCATTAGGGTTCCAAGMCAACAAATTATTTGATTATGAATGAAAGAGCAGAAAATTCAAAATAATTAAAATTAAAAATAAAATTCATTCTTATTATGAATTGAATTTTCTTCAAAGTATTTTTCATAATTTGTGAGCTGATGCTAACTATTTCCAACTTCTTTATAATTTTAAATATAAGTATTTGTGGGCATACATTGTGTTCTGTCATTCTAAATATCACCCTATTTATAATTAAGAGGCAGYATGAATCATAGACAAAGACAACAAAAGCAAATTATTTGTCCTAGACGTGAAAAATATCAAGTAGGAATTCCCTTACAGTTGGCATGCAATGCATGCTTAAGAATTGATATGATTATGATATAAATAATCTGCAAAAAGCAATATATCCAAAATCTATACAGTTGATATTTTTTTTAAGTGGCTGTGTTTTATTTTAAGTAGCCAGAATACTTTCCTCATTTGAGCCTGAGTTGAAAAAATAACTTAAGATCTAAGAAGAATGAACAAAGACAATACTGACAGACATGTTTCAATCCTTAAGTAACAGTGTCTTCTATCATTCTCTCTAGTGAAACTACAMTATCAGATTATACACAGAAATTTCCTCTCCAAGTTTGTTAATACAGTGTTTATGTTAAATAAATGACCATGCAGATTATTGACCATTGATGGTGTAAAAGGCTTTTGCTAGAACATGGTGCTGTGGAGTCTTTTAGAATTACAGTAACACCAACCAAAGCAGTTGTGTCCTTGCTCCTTTTGGGCTGCTCCACACGCRTATGTATTCCAGCCAGATGATAGTTAATGTCCAAGTATTGTGCTCACTAAAAAGGAATTGACAAACTTTATCTCATCAAGTTCTAAACAACTCAGTTTTCAGGGCATTTCATCTTGGAAGGCTTGTTCTGTAATAAAACTGAGATCATTAGAGTGACAGAATCATAGAATAGGCTGAGTTGGAAACAACCCACAAGCATCATCGAGTCCAACTGTCAGCTAATTTTACCAAGTTTTCACTCTTACATTTTCTCTCACTAGGCCAARAAAATAGATTTACACAGTGTCACTTGGATACTCTAACTCAAATAAATCTAAAATACTGCAATATTTTACAGAAATACTAAACCATTTTGGAAAGCAAAAATAAGGAATTATGTGTTTCAATGCCTAGAAATGAACCATTAAAGGCAYACATATTATAACTAAATAATGTGTATATCATCTTATAACAATAATTATATTCCTAACTAGCCAATGTGAGTGTGAAGTCTTTTTCACACTCTTCAAATTGAAAACAGGTAACTCAGATTCTTTAATGCTCTATGGCCTGATGGGTTTTGTTTATGTTTTTTGTTCTACACTGTGACCTGGTGCCATCTCTATATCAAAATTCATTTATCTTTGTAAAATAGAAGAGTTTTCTTTCATTTGTTTAGATGAATCTAATRGTTTTGTTTCCTGACTTTCATTGGAAATCTATCTATCCTTATGGAATGTCTGAAACATGGGACAGTTTTATTCTCATTCTCTTTTTCCTAACTCAGCAAACTTTCTAAATGGCAATTCTCTCCATTACCATGGCAGCATTTCATCAAAACATCTAAACAGAGAAACTCACATGGATTTTGTTTTAATTTTGCTACATGAGTGAATTCTAAGAAATTGGAATTTCATAATGCAACCAAATAGAAACTCCGAGGAGAATACCATGCTTTTTCCAGAGCCATCTTTCTTGGAGTATAACAGCTCCTGATGATGTGAAAAGTACCCTCCCATTCCCATTGAGAACACATTCCTAGCACAGGATAATTTTTAATAATAACACTTATTTTTAAAATGCTTGTCTTTTAAAACTACATCAAAAGCTAAAATACTTCTAAAGATTGAAGAAAAAAAGATTGTTTTCTTAGAGCTGAAGTATACCAATTCTTCTCAATAACTCAGATCTTCAAGAAAAATAAGTTCAGGGAACTCCAACAAGTACCAACTTTCTGAAACTTCAGCAAGTTATTTTAAACAGGTCTCTTAGTTTCATCCACTTTGCTGAGTATTGGGATATTTGAATCATTTTACTTCTTTAACTGAATTATTTTGTGCACCATAAGCCRGATTTTGCAATATCAACAGCTCATCATGAAACAGAGCCAATGCAGCACCAGGAAATAGCTAAAGCAAGAGAAGAAACAGATTTGTTTAATTTTGCACACATATTCCTTAGAAATCAGTGATGAGGGTAAAGAAAATCCAGAACACGTATTAAGTTTTCCTAAAAAATGTTTGGATAAAATTAATTTCATATTTGTGAAGTTTTCCACAGACTATTGAAGGTTTAGTAGTAACTGTTGCCAAAACCTTAATTTCAGTCAGTTTTACTGCCCTTGCCTTATTCCTAAAAGTATTTTTTTCAAAGACATTTAGAAGACAGTTAACAGTCAGGCTTTTAAAGTAGCAGGAATCATTAGGAAAGCACCTTTTAGTGCTATTTGATATGGTGKTTTTTTTTCTCTTTAGAAATACAAGTAACATCCATGCTTAAATTTATTGATGGTGAGTAGTGGGTGTACGTTTATTTGTTGGGTGTACCTAATTCTATAAGAGCAAATAATTTTTCCTTGAGAAATGCTTTCTGCGAGAGTTACAGGAAAAAAGTACAATCCAGACAGTTTTTACATTGCAAAGTTTCACACAATTTCATAACTCTATATAGTCATAGGGGTGTATGGGAAAGAGGATTTTCCCATTTGACAGTTTCCAAGTATATAAAAAAAAMCACTACAAAAGACATGAGAAAGATAACACACATAATTTTTATGTAAGGTTCTATTCATTCTTTTTATCTGCTAATACCAATGACTGTCACACTTAGAAAAGCTAATTGTTTAATCTGAAAAAAATGTGATTTTACAAAAGATTTTTGATATTACTCTTATTTTTCAGTTTTGAAAATCCCAAATGCACAACTTTCTCACTGTTAGAGAGCCATTCTCACAGTTACAAAAATATATTTGCATATTTTCATGATATTTGCATTATTTCTCTCAACTTCTGGAGTCTGTTTATTTTATATGTGTATGTCATGACTGCAGTACATGTCTCCTAGGGTACCCCATTGCTAGCACTACATTAAAAGAAGCTTTCTCCAGTTTAAAGTGAAGTAAAACCAGAGAGAGATATGCCCTGGAGTAATAASGAAAATGTGGAGATTGAAAAGTACTTAACATTACTTACTGCCATGTTTGCAAATGTCAAAGACCATTCACAGATGGAGGGGATTTGCTGTGTTTAAAGACTTTGTCATGCACAAGAAAGACATGAAATATTTCCATGAAGATGTCAAGGGATAACAGGATGGTCATTAATACCGGTGTACTGAATGGGAAGGGAAAAAGGCAGAGTCAGGAATGCTTGTAATGCTGCAATGCAAACATGACCTGCAGCACAGAACCCTGCAGCAACAGGGAATACTGCAGAAACTGGGCCCACAAGTTAACTCCTTTTCTGCCACCATGGTCTCATCCCTTTAAAGTGCCTTTTAGCACTGTCCAGCTGGGAGAAGCCAGAATTTCAGCAATAAACACACAATCTCATATAACACAACTGGAGAAAGAGAAACAAATGCTAAATGTTGGGTTTGCTAGATAGGAAAGTGCAGGTACAAGTGCTTCCATCTCCTTTCTTATGAGAACGCTMATAAACAGCAAAGATTTTAAAGGAGCAGTGGGATTTACCAACACTTTTTTACACAGTGTCCTAGCACCAAAGGCAGGTGCACTCGAGCAGAGTTTAGATTTTACTGCTAAATGTAGGGAATGTTTCAGAAACATCATCCCCAGGGCAACGGAACAGCCTTGACTCAACTCTGAAATATCTTCAAGGCCAACTGCCTCTGTATGGGAAATAGAAGGTCACAAAATCAAGTCTTTAGACTAAATAAAATCAGCTACTTCATCCAAGAGATCTGTTTGTTAGATACACTAAAATACAGACCAGCATTATCCAAAGACTGACAAAAAGGACAAGAAGGGGCATGTGAACAGGTTTTAGAATCATAGGATCATTTAGATTTGAAAAGACCTTGAAGATAATCAAGTCCAACAATTGCTGTAGTACTGACAAGTCCACCACTAAACCATGTCCCTAAGTTTCACATCTAAGGACCTCCAGGGATGGTGACACACCCACTTCCCTGGGCAGCTTTTTCCAATGTTTGAAAACCCTTTCTCTGAAGAAATTTTCCCTAATATCCAATCTAAACTTCCTCTGGTGTATTTTGAGGCCCTTTTGTCTTGTCCTACTGCTTGTTACCTTGCTGCAGCCTGCTTTCAGATGGCTGGAGAGAGAGATGAAGTCTGAGTCTTTTACTCTAGTCTGAACAACTCCAGCTCCCTCAGCTGCTCCTCATGAGACTTGTGCTCCAGATACTTCCCCAGCTCTGTTGCCCTCCCCTGGACTCACTCCAGCCCCTCAGTGTCCTTCTTGCAGTCAGGGACCCAGAACTGGATGCAGGATTCGAGGTGAGCCCTCACCAGCACTCAGTGCAGGGGGACAATCGCTGCCCTGGTCCTGTTGGYCACACTGTTCCTGATCCAGGCATGATGCCATTGGCCTTCTTGGCCACCTGGGCACTGCTGGCTCATGTTCAACCAGCTGTTGACCATACCTCAGGTCTTTTTCCAATTTCACCCACTTTCCACTTTCCATCCACTCTGCCCCAAAGCTGTAGCAGGGCATGGCATGGTTGTAATCCAGCTCMAGGGCCCAGCACTTCAACTTATTGAACCTGTGTTCAATACGTTGAACAGTGTGTCCAGATTCCTCTGCAGAGCCTTCCTGCCCTCCAGCAGACCAACATTCCCATATATATGCCATGTCGTGGCACTCCAGACAATTTGTGCCACATTGTGTTGCTTTTCATCTTCCCTTAAAGACTGTCAAATATCAAGACTTGAGTATAACAAGCTCTAACACTAGAACTCCATATTTAAGGGATGGACAATCAGTTGCTTTAGTGTATACTACCTTTTATTAACCGACAGGTATTTCTTGCCAAGACCTTTAGATGGGTTACAATTGCACTTTAATTGGCATGGTTTCTCAGTACCTCCCAGTAATACTCTGGGAGACAGGAATGGCACCTGCCACATGGGATTTTTATTTTCTTATCCTCTCACTGAAGCAGAAATTGTTCATGAAGTAAAATATTTTCCTTTGGTAGATTTTACTTCATCATAWGTACACGCAGCAAAGTGCTTGTGTTAAATGGAGACAGGTAAAAAATATGATGGCTCCCAGCTCCTGTGGGAGCTCATTTCACTGTCATGCACTGGATTTGAAGATCTCTTGTCTGCTTTAAACACTCTTATCCTTGGGGAAAAGAGTTGTATTGCAAATGAGGGTCAACAACTTGAATGGAAATATACCTGTTTCATAAGATCCASCAGCTTTTAACTGAGTGACTTAATTCCTCCTTGTTCTTCAGATAATGATCCCTTTCTTTCCTTTCCCCCCTGCTTTTTTTAACAGAAGATATTCTATGAGGTTTTTCTCCTTTTTCATCAAAGCATCTGAATGACTGGGTATGATGTTTTGAAATTTTACAACAGTTCTGTTCTRCAGAGCTATTGGTCTGCCAGTTTGCAGTACTTTTTGTGGCATTAAAATTTGCCGTTCATTTTAGTTTCTTTTACAGGCGGAAAAATGTATCTCCTAAAATAAAAAGCCTGAAAGGATTAGGAAGGAAAGAGTTTCAAGGTTCTGAAAAGATACAGCTGAATATGAGATGAAAAAGATAACTGAATAAATATTTATAATCCATATTTGTCAYGCTTTTTGCACTGCTTTTTATCCTGAGCATTAGCTTTCTTCTACCAGTTTGCTTATGGTTCCACATGAACACAGTAGATWCACTTTCAGCATGATTTATTGCAATCAGTAAAGATTGATATCATGTGCTACTAAGTCAATTGTGGAGTTATGTTGAACAATTAATGAATAAAATCACTGAAATCCCAACTGTAATAACAGACAAAATATTTTTATTGGAGCCAAAGTGCTGCACCTGTGAAGAAATATTGGGATAGAAGGACGTTACAGACACCTTTCAGCTAATGAAATATGAGCAAATCTTTAACAGAAAAAAAAAAAAAGAAAGAAAAAGTATGAATGGAAAAAGTAAGTTAATCTAAGGGATTTTAACTTCACAGCAAAGTAGCAAAATGTAAGCAGGACACGCACAGCTAATTCTCTCCTCAAAGTCCTAAATTCACCAAGAGCAAAATTCCAGCCCCTTGAATGTAGGTCGTATGCTGGATCAGAGAACGTTTATCTTGCTCCTGTATCACCTCTGCTTCCTCCCTTATCTTGCAGTCAGGTGGGCTTAGAAAGTTAAACACGCTGCTGTCTCCTCTGTGAGCCCTGTTTAGGAAGAACCTCCCCAGCCAAAACATGTGTGGATGGGGTCTAAATATAMACAAACCCCTCCCTAAATGTATGAAAAATAAAGCAGAAGAATCTGTATTTAGYGTAGGCAGTCAATATGGTGATACTGTGATACTCCTTAGAATGCACTYCACACAGAATCAAGACCAGCAGGTCAAAAGAGATGATTGTCCCTGTCTTCCACTCCACTGCTGTGATTTCTCACCTGGAGTACTGTATCCAGGTCTGGGATCCTTAGCACAGGAAAACATGGACCTGTCAGAGCAAGTCCAGAGAAGGGCCATGGGGATGCTCAAAGGGGTGGAGCACCTCTGCTATGAGGACAGGCTGAGGGAGCTGAGGTTGTTCAGGCTGGAGAAGAGAAGGGTTGGGGAGACTTTAYAGCACCTTCCAGTACT
The DNA here is from genome assembly GCF_030028575.1 of Malurus melanocephalus. Classification (NCBI taxonomy): domain Eukaryota; kingdom Metazoa; phylum Chordata; class Aves; order Passeriformes; family Maluridae; genus Malurus; species Malurus melanocephalus. The sequence goes on from NW_026623264.1 coordinate 947,143, forward strand.
GAAAGGGGCTACAACAGAGCTGGAGAGGGACTTTTCGCAAGGGCATGTAAGTGACAGGACAAGGGTTGACAGCTTTAAACTGAAAAGGGGTAGGTCTGGGTTAGATATTTGGAAGAATTTTTCTCTGTGATGCTGCTGAGGCACAGGAACAGGTTGCCCAGAGAAGTTGTGGGTGCTCCATCCCTGGAAATGTTCAAGGTCAGGCTGAGTGACCTGCTCTACTCAAGGTGTCCGTGACCAAGGCAGGGAGATTGGAAATAAATGATCTTTAAAGTCCCTTCTGATCCAAACCATTCTGTGATTCTATGAATCACTCCAGCACYGATATTGCTAATCAACAGTTTAGAAGTGGATCTCCTAGATGGACTCTATTCTTACTTGTGGGTTCTGGCATCTATATCAGAGAAAGGAATTGTGCATTTCCTTTTCTGTRTCTCTGGAAACATAAAAGTCTGCTTTTCTTCCAAATATTTCAGTGTTTTGTGGAGTTATACTAATCACACCCCTTTAAACTTTGGCATATGTAATTTTGGGTGAAWGCCAATATTTTGGCACTGCCTGTTAACAGTTCTCATAGTGTTTACTTTAATGTAAGACCTAGGGAAAGTGAAGTAACAAAAACTTGTTTTTTTTCTAGGACTTAAAACTATATATATATATGTATATAAATATATAGATGCATAAATACATAAATACACATTTATATATAGAGAGATAGATATATAGATATATAAAATTATAACTGTACTATTGCTATAGTTGAATTCCGATCAAGAACAGGCACCTACCCTCATTTCAGTTATATGTAAGAAGTGATAYTCCTGTCAAAATCTCAAGCCATACAGGCATATTGTCATTCTGCTCATAAGAGAAAAGTAGTTGGACAGAGACCTTTCCTGCTGATTTGCAAGAGAGGAGCAAGATGAGAATAAGAGACATGGAAGAAAAAAAACAGAAAAAAATTCCACAAACCAGAGAAGCTACCTTTACACTTGTTTTCAGAGATGTCCAGATAATGAACATGGAAACATGGCTCTGGGTATTGCTTCCCTGACAAGATGAAGCACCACCTCTCAGGCACAGTTTGAGGTTCGTGTACTGTTGCTGTGCTGTTGGTTCGGTGTTGGGCMCTTTGGATGCTCTCAGGCACATCCCCAATTGTACCTGTAGGCTGCCTGCAAGCATTCCTGCAATCACGGTAACTGCTGCCTGGGAGTGCTCTGTGGATACTGGAGGCAAGCAGAGTTRGAAATATGCCATGTTTCTGGCTTCTTCGAGGCTCCACTTTAAAACTGATATTGACAAAGCCAAAGACTGGTAATATGATCCTGAAAAAAAATTCCCAACCCCCCCTAGTGAAAGTATGGGTTGTTGATTGCCAGAGATTTGGTTTAAATTATAAGGGATTTTTTAAAGTAAAACTATATGGCCAAAACAACCTGAAATGGAAGAAAATCTTCCTTAAAGACAAATTGATCTAAGGCCAGGGGTAAGAAAAGATGTGTAAATACCAGTAAGAGTGGCAGATGTTTTGAGATACAAYGAACACTTCTTAATGCCATCTCTCAAAAGCAATAAGCAATGAAAACATTTAACTGACATAAACAAATGCTGTACCTGTCTTATAATATCCATATTGTGCAAATCTGTCTACAATTGTGTTACAAGAGAGCTCCATCCTCAGCAGAGCTGTGCACCTTCAGAGCCATGCAAGGCCTGCAACCAGGCAGGCAAGACATGTCTTGTCTTTCTCCAGCTGTGCTCCTGCTTGTGGGTTAGCAGAAGACAAAGGGATCACATTTTCTGCCCTGTGATTTTAAGGCATGTAATTAACCTGCTTCTATTTACTGGATACACAAATGCTCCTGGGAGAGTGAACTGCTCTTCTTTRAGGAGTGTAACAAATAAACAAAATGGACTGGCTGTTTAATCAAGTAATTGCCCTAATGATGCCCTCCTAGGCACAAACACTGTTGAGTTGGGGAGAGAGCTTGAGTATTGTTGACTTTTGTTCATGTTACAAAGGACATTTATTTACTCAGATTTCTCCTCAGAGAAGAGCTAAATGGACAGAGTTATTTCCTCTAGTCATGGAGTTTCTGACATTCTGAATAATTTTGTTACATTTTACCACTCTGTAGCTTTTTCCTTCTAAGTTTATTTTAAAAATAATTTTTKTGGAGATGTATTCCAGCTCACTAATCAAATAAAACTATTTTAAGATAAGTGTACATGTTTTCCATGTTTAAGAATTAAGTCTATAAATGAAACTGCAAAGAAAAATTAAACTTTAATTCAATGAGTTGCCTAATTTCAGATCAATATGGTGTCTGAAGGGCCTTATTTGTAGGGAATTCACAGAGCCAACATAAATCCATGGCCAGTTGTATTCGAAGTGGGAAGTGAAATACTTCCAGGGAAAAGCAATATTTGCTTTTTAATTATTAAATTATTTTCATACAGTTTATTTTTTTTCCAAACTTTGGTCATACTTGACAATTTTTTTAACAGCTATAATCACTAAGTAGCTGTTCTCAGCAAATACCCATTGATAACATTGCCGCAGGAGAAAAGTAAATCCAGAGAAACACTTTACACCAGCAGAATAAACACTGTGCTCCTACATCTCCTTCAAGTCTGAAGTCTGAAACTGTTTTTTTTTTTTATGGCACAGAACTAGCAATTAATGTAAAGGCTGAGAAAGAACAAATTGATATGTCAAATGAGGGAAGGGGCAGCTTAACGAGACAGCCCCCAAACTGTGCCCTCACAGAAGCTTCTCTCCATGTACTGCCCCTGTCCTGCAATGGGCTGCTGATTTGTCACCTACACCTGGAAGAAAGGAGATCCAACATCTCATCTCCAAAGCTTATTGACMCTCTCACACTGATGTCTTTCTAATACACCTCTGGCTGACTTCTCAGGCTTTCTGTGGCTGCAGTAGAAGGCTCCTCATGAACAAGTAAGTCATGATCATACACGGTGATCCTTCCCCAGCTCGTGAAAAAACTGCTGCTTGGCTTTAGATAAGAACAATGAGATGAACAATGATCTTATCCTCCAAGCTGCTTCTCCTCAGACAGTCAATTTTCCTCATACTTGGCTGGAGAATGTCACATCTGCTGTCCCTCCATCACTCTTTAGAGCTGTTGATCTTCGAGGAACTCTTTGCATGCTCAAAGTGGGCAGCTGATCACTGTCTGGGGAAAGCGGGGTCTCTTTCAACAAGACCAGGACCTACAGCACTACCATCCCCTTGTCAACTTTWATTTCTAAATATTGGAATGCAGTACCAATGTGTTGCCCTATCATTCTTCATCCTCTAGAGCTGGTCAGCATTCACTTTTAAGTTGCCACTGAGGTTCTTTCCAAACTGAAGCTGATTGTGTCTCATCTGACAAACTGATGTACGTTTTTCAGGGCTGCACGACAAATCTGCCTCCCTGGTAAAGGCTCAGCTAATGGTTCATCCAACCAGCTGGACACAGGCACAGCTAGCAGGGCAGAGCCAGGAAAATACACGYTTGTGCTTTTTTTAATAATGTGGTAATTTATTAATAATACTACTCACATTTGGGACTTTTTTTAACTCATCATGGAATCTTATTATTCACAAGTGTAAAAAAGGGAGATATAAATATGTATTGTCCTTAAATCCAGACTGAGCATAACTCACAGTAGAGTGTCCCAAAACTTGATCTCATCAACATTTTTGTCAGATAATACAATATAAATTAAATAAAAAAAAAATACAAACCAGCTGCTTGCCATTGTTTGCAGACAGTTTAAAACAAATTTAAAAAAACTGAATAAAAATTTCCTGCAGCTTTTGTAAGTAGAGATTTTTTCCCATCCATGCTTGCACAGAGTAGTGGTCTGTATGAGGGGAACAGTCATCAGCATAAGGATTGAAGTTATGGTCTCTTTGCTTATCCTTATTGGCTGTCCAGCAGGGAATAAAATGGGTTTTTGTACTGCACATTTGCTAAAAGTTTATGGATGAAGTCCAGTGACTCTCCCGACATTCCCTCTCTTACTGAACATGTTGTAATGGCCATGGTTATGCATAAGCTGCTAATGAGGTCACGTAACAGTTGCTCCGTTATTCTCAGATGTTACAGGAATCACAGTTCATTCTTTCTGGCCTTTTTGTAATGCATTTTGTGATAGTTTAACAGTGAAGGCACTATGTATGACCAAATTTCATGGTGGCATGGGAGAGTTATAAAAAATATACAAGCCATGAGCAGAAAAACACAATACAGTGTCTTTGAGCATAGTATCTATTCTTTCTTTCAAGGAGACCTCATGTCTAAATGATAGGTATTTCATCATTGTTGATTTTCTTAATTTATTTATATTTATCTTTATGTTAATATGTGTTGACTGTTCTACTCCAGCAGGAAGTCTTAAACGAAAATACAAGATCCAAATATCATATAAAAGTTTTCACATAAGACRGCACTAAAGAAATGGGTGATTTTTACTGCTTATAATGGGCACCACTCTAGAGGATCAGAGGACTTAAAAGGTTTTATTTTATTTCAAAATTCTTTTCCGTAGAGGGGACTGCTATCCACTTTAACAAACTTATTGCCTTGTTCAACAATTTGGCACAAACTTCAAGGGGCTTCATCTGCATCTTCCAGCTGCATCTGATCGATCCTTGCCACAATGAATAGAGATTAAATAGACCTTCTGGTATTATGGGTGTCTGTCTTCTTTCATTCCTACTGGACTACACAAAYTGCCCTTCACACTGGCTAGTTTTCAAACATGAGGATACAATGRGGATTAATCTCTGGGTGAAGTGCTTTTTCTTGGATCTAAATGTTTTTGCTATACAAGCAGAATGCGAAGATCTAGCAAGAAAAATAAACAAGCATTTTCTTAAATTATCTTGCCATGAGAATTCAGTGTATCCAAGAGAAATTTTGTTTACTTCTTTCTCCAAATACATTCCTTGAAATCAGCAAAACTGATTCAATACTAAAGGTATTTGATTTAAGTCCAATATTCCCAGGATCATATGCCCAGTTGCAGTAATTTATTTTACATATTATCTTTAAGATGAGCTAATGAGTCACATTCACAGCTCTTATTTATGTCTTATGATAGCATTTCAGAAGTCATACTGTACAGTGTTACATATTTGGGCTCACAGCTATGCAGAGGCAGTGTAAATTGGCACCACCATTATGTCTGCCAGGAAAAGGCACATTTGCAGAGCATACATAAATTTATTTACAGTCAACAAAGCAATACAAGGAGAGGTGTCCACCCAGTTGAGCAAGGAACTAAAAAATACCTTTACAAAATGAAAGGAAAATTCTGGCCTGCCGAAGTTAATTTGCACAGGCTATAAGGCAAATAATTGTGCTACTGTCTTAGTTAAACCCAYCTTCAGGACTGGAGGTTCAGGATATCCTGAAGGAAAATTCAGAAATTTTGCTAAATTCTGAATACCCCCAGGAGCAGCTCTGAGACCCAGATAATAGAGAGGGGCTAGAGGGTGTCAGGATACTTCAGACACAAGTCTTGTCTGCTGCCTTCAGTTCAATATTGTTCAGCTGCCTACGCCTCCCACATCACCACCCCGCTCTCAGAACAGTCCTGGCTTTCCCTCATTGGCCCACGTGTACTTCCTTCAATGTACTCAGGTCTTCCCTGTGTAAGGTTCCCATTGAGTCTACCATGACCTAGTAACCCCATATTTTTGCATCTCCTAAGATCAGTTTAATTGTTTTGGCACCATCAGAAAGCGTACAATGTCAAAATGTCCTTTTCTCACATCAATTTCAATTACCTCTACTCATAAAGTGAGTGGGAAGAGATATGGGGATTTAATTTGCCATAAGGAGCATTGAGAAAAAAAATTGGCAAGCACTAGACAAGATGAAGGTTTTGTTTGCATTGTTTATTACTAGATTTGAGGGTCCAACCTAAGCTTAAACAAAGGGGAATTGATTCATTAAATTCACTGGCTTAGRATCAGACTCTAAAGCATAATCTTATTTTTCAGTCTACTAGAATATTGAATTGAAACAGTTCAAAAAACAAATCAACAGTGACTGAACATGAGGCATTGGTTCAGAGACACATGAATCCAAGATTTAAGAAATCTAAAAAAGTCTAAATTACTTGTGTTAGCAATATTATCATGTCTACAATTACAATTAGAACGTGGTCAACATTCTTAAAGTTTGTGATTTTTAATGTGACAAAGTGTTGTGCAGGCCCAATAACTTTTGAGGTGCCACAGATATCAGTAAAACACATGACATGTTCTTTGCATAGGCTTATTTCTGCTTAAAATTACTGTAGACCACTTACTACAAAATCTGAAAGAGGGTACTGAACTATTTGCTGCAGAAGGGGACATAATTAAGTCCAATTAATTCACTGCATCTCAGGTTACTTCATGACATCAAAATGCTCCTACTAAAGATAACACAAAAAATTTCCTTTTCATCAAGTAGCCAAATATGATTTATCCAGTGGGAATGTTCCTGATGCACTAATTTGTCTCAGATGTTTTCTCTGACTCTGGGATAAGAACCAGTTTCTGGAGGGTGTCCTGCATTCTTCAAGAAAACAGCCTGGACAATCAAGTTGTGTCTTAAGAGCTTCGAGACTGCCTTTGATACACAGCCACCGTGAGGAAACCCCAGTGTATACAGTCCATTACTGAGAATTAAAAGCTTCTGAATCACTGATTTTATGACTGCTCRCACCAGAGACACTGACAGTTAAAGGAAATAATTACATCTAGCTTAACTGGAAAAGATGATTATTCTTGYTTTGATATTACTGGTGTTGGTTGTTGTTTAGCTGCTATTTTTAATGAGTAATTTTTGTGTTTCTGTTCCGGTTAGGCATACTTTCTTCCTGACAGAACCRAAATGTTTTGTTTCTGAGTCAAGTGTTGAGATTAAAAATTGAAACTGAAGGAAATTTTTTAAAGAAATTCATCCTTGAACAACTGAAAAAAAGATTGAGAAATTACAACAGAAACCAATGAAATGGGATCCAGTGATTAAACTGATATTCCCTCACTGAAGAAATATACATACTGGGACAATTTAATGAAACATTTCAGGTTGAGCTAGTTTTTGTTTCTTGAAAATGATATGATAGCAAAGAAATTTTGGCAAAGATTTTGGCCCTGTTCTGCCAAGAATCTTTTCTGAATCAGCACAAATTAAGTCCTCAAGACTAGAAACTCATTATCTCAAATGATTGTCGTTTGAGGGAAAAAGTTAATTCTTGCGAGTGGGTCTTAGATAACCTACACTTATTAAAAGACTCTCCAGTTGTGCCTATTCATAATTGGAAAGATAATATGTCTCAGACCATGTGAGGTTTTTTATTCCATTTTACTTAACAGTAGAGGGTAGACAGATGTCAGAAAGGAACATCACAGCTTGGTAGAAGATGGCAGACTGCAATTTGTGACAATAAGAAACATAAATCAAGGAGGACTGAATCCCAGAAGACACTGACAGTGTGATATTTCTTCATGGCTGCAAATAAACATCCTTACAAAAGGACCGGATATACTSCCCTTTGCCAAACCCCTAAAATGTCTGGGATTTAGTGCAAAGTTGTATAAAACAGAGATGTTCCCTTCTAAAAGCACGTGGAGGTGGTCTGGATTAACAGCCTTTGAGTCAGCTCTAACGTACTTTGAAACTACGTGTGGAGTCTTCTACCACACAGTMCCTATTCCTTGGATAATGCAACCCTCTCAAATTTGCACTTTTCATTAATTGTATGTTGACTTTAAGAAGAAAAAAGTATAAGAAATAGAAACTTTAAGGCAATAAGAGACAAAGATTCAGATATTTCTTGAAAACATGTCTCTGATTATTTTTATTTTTTTTTAATTAACAGCGTAAGTAATTTGCAAATTTTAGTTTTTATGCACTGAGACAATTTAAATGAACCTATTTCCTCTTAAATCTAAGAGAAAATTAATTGGCACAAAAATAAAAGTTGCTGACGCAGAAAAAAAAAGTGAGAAGTTATTTGAAAAAATGATCAATTTTTGCTATGTAAAAAGCTTAAGCTGCCATCGCAGTAATTTTCCGAGTTTTATTCTCCAACAGAGCCATTTATGATAAGGAAGTTTCAAATATTCAGGGTACATTGTATAGCTGTGTTCATCAGTAACTCTGGAGAAGTGAGTTTCTGCATCTTCTCCAAAGTCATCCATCACTARCCTTAAACACTTCAATATTTTCTAGGGAGATTAGCACCGTTTGATTCCTAAAGCCCCAGTGAAAAAGATGGGAATATTTAAGATGTGACAAGCACAGGGGAAATATAAGGAAGCATGAGTGATCTGAGATTTCCAGATGCTGTTGGACTCCAAATAACAAAAAGTACTATTTGTACAAAACCACAGGCAGATTGTCTTTAATTGTTGCTTCTTTGTTAAAATCCAAGAGTTTCTTTCCTCATAGTATTTCTCTTGAAGTAATGTGTTTGACACTTATATAAAATCATTTCTTTGACAACTGACACTTTTCTATGCATTTACAAAGCAGCTGCTAAAAATTATTCCAATTCCTTGTATTACTTTTAAAATCCAACTTCACTAAGACTGATACTACAGCAGCACATCAAAACCAACTACTCATTTTTATCATTGTGAAGTTATGTAGTGATACAAGCTAAAAGCACCATAAAATTAATTTCTACTTGCATTCCTGTAGTGCTAAATTCTTACCCATCCATCTGTCAAGAAAGAATTCATCTGCAACTTAAAACAGAGTCCTTTCCAGTCCTCTCTTTGGTGTTTTGTTTTGGGGTTATATTTTTTTTTCTTTTCTTTTTTAAAATTTCATTTTATTTTACTGCATTTTGGCTAGCTAAAAATACGGTTCTTCTTTGGCCTCCACATTTTCCAGAAAACCTGGGGATAGCAACTACAATTCCTAAAGCAATAAATGAATCCTAGCAGTCTTTATGTATTTAATATTTCAAAGATGAAAGAAGCGGATCTAGTGTTACAACGCTGCAGAATTCCACCATGATGTGTTAGGTACCCAAATCTAATAAAGTATATAGTTCTCTTGCTTACAGGATTTTTCTTTTACTTCTCCTACTCTTCTCCAAAACATACCATATATACTATCCAAAGTTACACTTGGATTCTGGTCCTTTAACTTCCAAGATCATCATTTGGACATTTGGGCATTTTTACATTTATCAGTGCAGGAACAGAGATATTTGAGAACACTGTCCTGCTAGATGACAGTCACTCTCATAATTGTAGAAATGGTATTTATAAAGACKGAGTGGCTTATTGGTTACATTTTAGAGAATTCTTTGGAGAGACAGATCTTGATAAATGTCACTCCTTTTTCTTGTGTGCTTTTCTTTTTGGGTGGGTTTTGGGGGTTTTTTGGCTGTGTTGTTTTTTGTTTTTTTTTGTTTTTTTTTAATATATTGCTTTATAAGACCGAATAATATTTTGTACTTTTCTTCCCAATCATAACTAATAATTGAAGCCAGGGGAAAAAATAGAAAAGGCATGGCAATTCATTTCTATCTGAACAGTGGATATGTTAATTAACATTTCCCTCTGAGGAAAAGGCGTGTTTTCACAACCATCTCAAACATCATCCTGTGGCCAGCTCACAATTCCAGAGTTCAATAGATTCAGATTTCATACAATAATGCAGAAGTTATTTCAGAAAACCTTAAATTGTGCTTGTATAAATCCTTTACTTTTTTATATTTTGCTGATTATGTGTGTTTGCTAGCACATAGCATGAACTGAAAAATAAATAAATCTCTACAAGAATAGCTTATTGCCTGAATGGTAAATTGTTGAGCTTTCTGTACTTTTTATAAGTCAATCAAAAAGTTTTTCACTTGCAGAAAATGCATTGCTCATACTCTTTTATTGCTGTCTYGCTGATATCAAGCAGAATGGAGTTATATAAAGTTATACAAAGTGATGTTATGCAGTGAGAGACAAGGATTTATTAGRTGACTGTGTATGAAAAACAGGAAAAGATATGTCTTCATAATATCTGATATTTTGTTCCCTGACAGAAACATTTTCTGAACTTCACTTTCTTAGTTCTTACCCACTCTTGCACCTAGTGGTCAGCTGAAAGAAACCCCGAAAAATATTCCTGCAAAACACTATTATCCTAATATTTTCCCTTCTGTTTGAATTTATTTTTAACTTTTGTGCTCTAACTTTACCAAAAAAATTCCTAATATTCAGACACTGATTTTCAGATGATAAACATGAATCTTTTTATTCATTAAGCTAAATAGAGGTCATTATTATTGTGCAATTAGTCATAGAGCACAAATAAAAAACAGGAAGTCAAAGTCCACATTTCATTTGAAATTGTGAACAGCTTACTGTGGGGAATTTTTGGAAGGAATTTTATTTATTTGTGATTAGCTTGTGCTTCTGTGGCTCTGTGCAGCTCATAGAGTTGCAYACACACACAAAACTCCCTATTCACTGTAGAGACCAGCCCCTCTGTTCTTTTTATTTCATTACATCTGCTATTTCTCCCCTGAATAAGAAAGGTRAGAAATAGCCCTTCCTTTTCATCCTGGTGGTGTATGCATATCCAATATAGTTTTAGTGTCTTCTTTGGACTTCAGCAAAAAACAATACCTAAAACCATCCCACCCTCTCTCTTATTAGTGAGACATTTCATTTTTTTGATTTGGTAAGCTGTTGACATTCGGATCTTGTAATAAAAGTTGCCCACTACAGCTGATGTGGGTGAGCAAGAAAAAGCTCAGAAAACCTTTTTTTTTTTTTTTTTTTTAATATCGGATGAATTACAAGTCAAATGATGTTTAGTACAATATTAATCAGTGAGACTGCCAGAAATTGGTCTTTCGAGTTGTGATTAGGAAGGAGAAGGAATACAGAAGCAGTCAGCTAGGAGCAAAGAAATTGCCTGCGAGCAATAAGAAGACTAAAGAAGACACTCACGTTTAAAAGATAGGAGATGTATTGAAAAGAAATAACAGCTGGCCAGAACAGCCATGCAAAAATACAGCTCTCATATCATATAACTGTCCATCCCTTTCCCAGCACAACGCAAAGATGTGTTGAGTCATTTCCATGAAAAAAAAAGAAAAAAAAAACAAAAACAAACAAACAAAAAAAAACCTGTAGGTAGTTTCTGAAATACAAAACCTAATTCATCTTCCTGTGAGGTGCAAAACGWGCAAGGTTATGCAGTACATTGAGCAAGACCCTTGTTCCTAGCTGTACCTAATGTCAAATGTTGTCTGAAGCAGAGGATCTTGTGGTAGATAGACAGTACCAAATAACACAGTTTTAGCAAAAAAATCTTTCTACAGACATTAGGCTTAAATCTAGTGTCTGTTTTCAAGCAGAGATTTCTTTCCTAGTTGGCAGGCTTTTTTCCTCCCCATTCTTCTGCATTTAATTCAGGAAGTCTTTCATCTATATTTCTCTTTTGAATTCTCCCAAGATTTTAGTTTAATGGTACCTTGTATTGACAAGTTTTAGTCACTGTCAATTTKACTTACAGAAGTGTAATTGTTTTTACTGGTTTGGGGTTTTCTCTTACTTTCAAAGAATAGCCTCTTCTTCCATGGCAATGGGAACTCTCCTGGCTCTATCTGCCTTCATTTAGCCATTCATTATTCTGAATGTCTCCAACTGTCTCCCTCCTTTCTAAATAAAGAAGTCACAGGCAGTTTCAATCACTCTTAATGTAAAATGTTTTCTGTAGCTCTGACATCTCTTATCAGGAAYTTCTATTAATAAAGAATTAGGGAATTGGAAATTTAAACTAGGACCAAATTTTGTGATTGGTTCTTGTAAAATAAGACAAAACAATCCCAACTTGCTCACATACTTATTTACAATTCCATGCGCAGATTTTGTTSTTTGCTTACACCCTTAATTCCTATTTAGCCTTTTTCTCTTCTGAATCCAACAGCATCTGCTGTTCTYATTTCCATGTGCGGTCCACCTTTGGGCTGAAGATACCATGATAAAAAATAATCTCAGGATATAAAATTTATCTTCCCTTTTCTAATTTTTTTTTCTGCCATGGCATCATCAGCATTTGATAGGTGACCCCAGTGTTTTGTTTTTCTGCATCATGAATATCACCTGGCAGGTTTTTRCTGYCATTGTTGCTTCTTCTTTCCTGTAYTCTGYTCAGCAGAGATGTAGYCAGTAGATAACTGCTGCAGAATGGCATTTCCGAACAGGGTGTGTATGGTCTGCTGTTCGTATAAGATTTCCATATCTGTATCTCCTATTTCAGTCTTCTTTCATCCTGATCATGAGCACTTTAAAACAAACACAGCTACCATCAGGCTTTAATATGTCACTGTTTATTATGATTATACATGATCAACAAAAGAAATTAAGTCACAAAAATTAGACATAATCTCGGTACACAATCCATGAGTCTGAGTCTGMATTTTTCTAAAATCCTAAACTGGTTTTTATTTGACCTTGTTGCCTCATGAATCCAGCCAGCAATGCTAACTCAATATCACCCAGAAAATCTCAGCACACCAAGTTTATAAAATGTTCAGCTAGCAATTTTCTTCAGCATGAGTGACAGGGACATCATTCTTGCAGCAACGTAAAGGTGGACGTGTTTCACGGCAGAGGCAAGATTTTATTTTTTTGCTAACATCTGCCAAATCATTCAAAACAAAGGGAGGCAGCTGGCAAGACTTCAAAAGGAGGCTTGTGGATGAAGTAACTCAAGCTGCACTACTTTACCTGGCTAAGCTCTTGGAGACCCACAAAGATAAAACATACAACTTTTGGGTCAGCCAGGAACCTCTTTGCAAAACTACAGATGGAAAGTTGCCTGGTCATTGAAAAGCACAAGGCATTCAAAGATGACGGAACAGTACATTGCCCTTTAATTCTGGATATTCATTTCTTAAAAAGATAAATCAAACATGTGCTTTAGTCATGACAGAAAAACCATARAGGTGAAACAGAATGTAACTCCACATGGCTATTTCCTTGGTGCAAGAACTTGTTATCCATTTCTTGTCATTTTCTTCAAACTACAGTTATTCTTAAGTATTGCAAGTTTTGGCATTAAAAACCAAGTATCTACATAACAGACAGCAGAACTGGCCATTTTATTTTTCTCAGTGCAAAACGTTGATATTTGATTGTATTCTAAATTGAACCAAAAGGGCATCTCTGAGTGTTTTGAGCAAAGCTTAGTTACCAATGGACTAAATATGTTCCCAGGGAGGTATCATGGTAAAATATCATTTGGATCTGGTGGTATTTTTAACCATATCCTATATCCATAAAAAAGGAGGAAATTCATTAAGACAAAAAAAAAAAAAAAAGAAAACCCTGAAACCTCCAAAACCAGAACTCAAAATGCTTATGGTAATTTGTCAACATAGCCTGTTGTTTGTACCAGCATCTCAGGAAAAATAGGGATTCAGAGGAAGGACTCTAAAGAGGACACCATTCCAGCTTCCGTGATGGCACAGGATTGGGCATGAAGAGTTACTGACAAAAGTAACAGGAAACACAAAAAGTAATAGAAAACACAAATAGACAAAAGTAATAGAAAACACAAAAATCCTCAGGCCTTCATATAGGTTACATCAAGACAACCACTAAAATCAAGCTAAAACTTAAATTTGCTTGATAGGTAGAGGGAAGTAGTAAAAGAAATCAAAGAAAAATGTTTTGGAGCAGCAAGCAACAGGTGAAGCAATAGCTGCTGATAACTGCTGGCTACCTTAGAACAGCTGACAAGAAGCTCCAAGGCCAGAGAAGTTGCAGTAGCAATGTACAGATTCCTATATATGCAGACRTGCATAATGCAAACATACACACACACATACATATGTGTGTGTGAATGTGCATTGCTTTTCCCCCTTAATGTCACTTGGGGTTATTGCAATAATGTTGCCAGCTTAGTAATGAAAAGTGTTCTGTTACAAAATCTGGAAATTTGGCCATCTGTACTTGATTTCTACTAGACAGTATTTCTGTGAAAGAATGACAAGGTGAAGCTATAAAAGCTGTTAATCTTGCTTATAAATTCCGTTGTGTCATATCTGTAATGTGCAAAATCAAAGATGACAGAACAGCACATTGCCCTTTAATTTTGGATATTCATTTCTTTAAGACATAAATCAAGTGTGTGCTTCAGACATGAGAAATATCATAAAGGTAAAGCAGAATGTATCAGAAGTGCATTACAATGAAGTAACATACTACTTCCCCATCATAAATTCGTGTCACCTCACCCAACTCCAAACACATTTCAAACTCTGCTTCATTCTTATAAAGAACTTTGTCTTACATTATGCTATGGCTGCGTAGCCTAAACCCACTTGGAAAAAGCAGTTTCAGTATTTCCACTAGMCTTTTCCCCCTGTCAAATATTCCATAATTACAGTTAAAAGAATTAACTAAAACTCATTTTAATCTCAAAACCTATTTTATGGCAAGTAGGTGGGGAAAGCAATTTTAAAAGCAGCCTGTTAATTATGGGGCAGGAGACACTGTCATGTATTTCCCATGTCTCTTAGAAATGGCATAAACTGGGATTCAAAAATCCTGTTTTAAGCTTGAGTCCGTACATACTGTCATACTCAGCAGGCTGGCAACAGAATAGGAGTAAATTTAGTAACAAATTGTTACATTTTTGAGTAGTTACTCTGAGGAAAAAAAAAAAACAAAAAACCTCACCAACACAAGCATGCTGAAAAATTACCCAGCAGCACTTTTTATTTGATAACCTTGCTTATAGGCACTTACAGCACCACATCAATCCAGCAGTTCCATAGTATTATGAGGTAGTGTGAGTGTGAGAAGATGGCCAGGCTGGTACAGAAACATAAAGTCATAAGAAAGGCATTGCAAGATTTATGGAAGGCAAGGTTGTCATCAGTAGAGAACTGTACGTGTCCTTGACTAGTAGCAGAGGACAAAGTGTGTCAAGATGTTTCACATCTTTCGGAGGCAGGTCTGTTTCATTCAGTTATTCCTCAGCTCCTTTTCATGCCCAGCCTTCCTGGCTCCAGAGACAGAACTGAAATCCAAGAAGACTCAACTTTTGGGGACATTAACTTGGGGGTATTTTACACTCYCTTAAGTAGAGATCGAGTGTGCGGACTCAGAATTTTTTGCAATGAAAATGGAAAACTCTTCATCTCCAAGTATCTCTTTCAAGTACACTTTTTTCCGGGGTTGGGAGAAGTGAGAAGGTTTCAAATGCACAGTGGCCTTCTGCCAACAGCAGAGATGTGTTTCAGAGCCACTGGATGACCTGTTATGATACTGGGAAGTATTTGATGAAGCTCACAGGACTGCACTAGAGCAGGTGCAGTGGTTGGGAGACAGGCGTGACAGGCAAGAGTCTTCGYACATGTGAGCCAAATTGGAATTGGAGAGTTATTCATCATCAGTCTGTCAATATTGTGGTGGAAAAAAAAAATTTGTATAAGCTATTTTCACCCAACAGTGTCGGATGTCCTCTGGAGTGTTTTTGGAACAGGTCAAAATTCATATAATACTGTCACAATTATCTGATTAACTTCTAGCCAAAAACATCCACAGAAAAACCAAAAGATTAAAGTATTTACATCTTCAGAATTAAAGACTTTCACAGACCAAGGACAGATGCTTTGCACATATGGATGATAATTTATTATGCTTTAATCAGCATTATCTTATGTTTACTAGAAAAATAATATAAATGYGTCTAAAAGGCTTTCAAAAGATGTATGTCCTTTAGCTTTAGAAAGTGAGGAAGGTTTAGAATTACTTTGATGAAGCAGGAAAGATTAGAAAATCTAAGCAGGGCTTGGATCCTTTCAAATGGGTCCCTTTTTAATCCATGCTGAAGTTTTTATAAAGCATTTCTGTGATCACACACTCACAAAGGGGATGATTGCTCATGCCGGGTACATTGTAAATATCTCTAGCATTTTTCTGTGTGCTCTGCCCAAAATTAAGGGGTTCACTGAAGTACTGCAGTGTTAAACTGACATAGATAGAAAATCAAGCTCTGTTCGTGTAAGGGTGACACAATCAAGGCAATGTCATGCATAAATATTGTGCTGATGAGTATGTGTGAGTTGTATATGTGAATAAGTGTTTTTCAGAAAGCTTTATCTTGCTGAAGGACAATGATCCATCCAAAGTTCTGCAAGTCAAGAAGTAGCTGTAAGCTCAGATTCCCTCTCAAGGCATCAGAGGAAAAACCACGTTTGGGGAGCTGGAGAAGGAGACTATTTCTTTGCTTTATAGCCAGTGTTTGCTGAAGTATATTGGTCCCCAGTTCAGGGAAATTTTCCTGTCTTCCTTTTGCACAGCAATAATTTATTTTGCTATTATAATAGTCCAAACTTCATGAAAGAGATATTGCTCAGTACTTATAGTAACAACTATACTAATAAGCCTGATACAGGCAAAAGTTTTCAGTGAGAGAGTGACTATTGAAACTTTGATCTCCACTGGAGACTCCAAAAACAAACTCTTCAGGTTCCAAATTTACTGGCAGTCTGACACATCACTGCCATAAACACTAGGACACAGAGAAAAGATTTTTTTTATATGTCTGCATATAGAAGGATATTAATTATAAATAATGAGTTGTGACTGCCTGCAGAGCAGCTGTGGTTCWTTTAATGAATAGTCTTCCAATGGCTGAAATAAAACGTCAAGACTSGTGGAGATTTGCAATTGGAAAAGCTATATAAGCTATTTATAAAAGCAAATGAACTGTAAAAAAATACTTGCTAAACGTTTCTGGCTTCTGCAGTGCAGCTGTACACTGAGTTTCTTAGTAAAATGCCTATCCTCATCACTGGTATAACCTCCCAGAAATTGGTTTGGAGTCAGATTCAGTTTAATTAGATTTCTCTCTCTTGAAGCTGGATAATATCTTTGTCTTTTTTATAAAAATATACCCAACAGTATCAACCATGCTGATGTTTTCTAAGAGATTCATTATACATCAGTAGGACTTGTACTGATTTCCCAAGGGATTTCCCAAGGCATTTTMCCCAGGGTGATAGGAAGTTATCAGGACAAAATAGCTTTATAAACCAAATCTGTTTCAAYAATCTAAAATTTCGCYGAGACTAACGCAACTCATACGAAATTATGTCACTTTAGGCAAGCTGCCGTATTTCCGCAAAACTGCAGCAAGGTGCAGCCCGGTGCCTGAGCACTAGAAGAGCAAACAAGGCTGCAGCGTGACCTTGGCAGCGCCGCGGGAGCCGGGCAGGGCGCTCCGGGCAGGGCGAGTCGGGCAGGGCGAGTCGGGCAGGGCTGGCCCCGCAGCGCCTCGGGCACCCCGGCTGGAGCCCGCAGCCCGCCCGGCTCCGCTGCTCGGGACACGCTTCCTTCTGCCCGCCTTTCTCCGCTCCCCGCCGCCCTGCCCGGCTCCAGCCCCGCCGCCAGGTGAGTCCCCCCGCTGCTTCCCTCCCCATCCTCCCCCGCCGCCTCGGGAACGCCCGCGGGTTCCGTCCCTCTGCCGCACCGCCCGGGCACGGCGTGTTTGGGAACCCAATGGGAMCCCGGCCACAGGGAGGCTGTATACGGTTCTTAAGGAATTTCCCAGGTAAAACACACCGGAAAACCCCACAAACAAGGAAATCATAAAAAAACCCCAATTATGTTAGCTCGGCTGTATTAATTGCCCAATTGAAAATGAGCTTCAAACAACATGTTATGGAGGCAAGAGAAGGCTTGGGAAGGAGAGTGAGCACTGAGGGACTTTTAAAGAGTTGGAGGAATTCATCTTCATTGTGGAGGAAATTAAATGTTTCTGGTGGTTTGTTGTTTTTGTCTTTTTGTGTTGTTTTGGTTTGGGGTTGGGTTTTTTTTTGGTTTGTTTATTTGTTCATTTCCCAGTAAGTCACCAACAGACATTTTACGAAGTTAGCCACAGCTCAACACTCTGTCGGAAAATATTTTTGTTTCAGAGCGGATAAAACATCAGGAGCGCAGTAAACATTTTAAACTTAGAACTGCAACAGATACAGTAAATCACATGTTGTTTGCGTGTTGGAGCAGGAATCCCTGGTGCTGCAGCAAGTTCAGTCCCCACAGCAAGTTCACTTTGGGACAGTTCCCAAAGYATCTTTGGCTTTTGCGAGGCACTTTTTATGGTTCGTTGTATTTTCCCTATGGCACATAGATCTTAGTACTGGCTGATAGGTAAAGTTGGCCACATTTTAGGCCCCTGACTTGTGCCAAATGCAGGAGGTGAGAAAAACTAAGGTTCATGGCTGAGTTCTTTGGCAGTGGATGGAAACAACAGATAAATGCAAGTGTGAYTCCTTCCCTCCAGATCTAGTTCTGGAGTTGGTTTGCTCTCTCTGATGGTAATACAGGGAACCAGCACCCTAATACAGATGCTGCAGTTCGATATCCTTGCTCAGGAGACATCTAGTGCAGCTGTCATTACACCATGTCCTTGTCTTCTGCAGACAGTGGTTATGGATGGTGCACAAAATACTTCCCAGTCTGACAGATGTCAAAGAGCAGACACCTGTCAGCTGGAGAGAGCTGTAGCTGTCTYATTTCTAGACAGCAAATAGAATGAAAAGAAATTAAAACCTTCCATTCCAGTCTGTTTATTTTTTTAATTATTATTTTTTCTATTTTACTTCCCAGCTGAGTTCATAAACTCAGTTACTGTGGCTGTTACAGAAATATTAGCTGGTTACTTGTGGAATGGGAGGTGGCCCTCAGTCTGTATGTGAGGGATGTGGTCTCATTTAAGATGTGGTTCACAAAATGGAAAAGTTTGTGTAAAGGGAGTTGCCTCTGTTCCGCTCTTTTTTGAACAGGTGCCCACATTACAAACACCACCACAGCCGGCAGTATGAGCAGAGAGGTTAACAAATTGGCTGATCCCAGCTATTATTTCCAAATATCCTTGTGCTCTGAAATGTAACAGTCCTGCTCAGTGACAGTAACTCAGTAAAGTGGTGGCCTGCCTGCACTGCCACATCTTCTGTGTGTAAAAGAGTTTTACGATTTGCTTCATTTTCTGTATTAGAAGCTTTTATGTGGGTTAAAAGATTTCTTCCTCCTTAAATTCCTTTCATAGGTTTTTGCATAATTGAGGCATAGAGAGAAGCATCTAATAATGAAGTTTTAAAGAGCCTATTCAGGTTTGCCTGTAAATTAAGATTGTGTCACTCCAAGGGATGGAGGAAGAGGCAACTGTTCTGTGACAAAGCCAATTTAATATGGCCATATCTGTGTAAAGCAGAGACTGGCAGGAGTAAGCGCCTCAGAGTCTAAGCTTGTTAGTTAATTAAGTTATTAGCAAACTTTTAAAGTAAGCTGTACTCTCAGGAAACAAAATGGCTGTAAAGGAATAGCGTGATAGTCATCTTGCTTCTTTACATGATTTTAAGAAACTACAGTCTCCTTTCACTGATGTCCACACACACACACTGCAACTGGAAATTTTCTTCCAGTTTACTTTCAGCATGGGTCTTTTTTGGCATTAATTATAGCCTAGAATTGCCCTCTTCATTAACTTGATCATAGTATTTGTACAATTGATTTTGAAATTAATTATTATTTAAATGCATGTGATCATACTGGTTTATGAGTACTATTCAGTAGATACCTGAGGGTTTTAGAGAATGGAAAAAAAAATCTTACCTAAAACCTTTCCAGGTAGCTGATCACAAATATAATAATATTTATTGTTTGTTCTGAGTGCATCCTCTGCTAGTGAAACATATTTGCACATGCCAATAGCTAGTGCTAATGCCTTCTGTATCTAATGTAGTATTGCTTTTCTTGCTTGCTATCCAGACASACATACCAGAACTGTGAAGGCCTATTATTATCACATTTTCCTTCCTCCAACTAAGTTATGTTCCACTTGTTCTAAATTCGAACCTGTTGATATACATGTTGATAAGACACAATGAAATTCAGTGGTGCTTTGAGGATGTGATGTCCTCTTTTACATTTTCTTCAACAAACACACCCAATGTTGTGTTTTCACCAAACACACCAAATGGTATAGCGCAGAAGAAACTGCAGCTAAAAAGAGATGAGCAAGGGGAGTGGAAAAGCTGCTGGCTCAAAACCACTTGTATGATATTATCTAAAGAGGAATGAACTGTTGGGAATTTGCCAGGTGCTGATTCTAGGTCCCACTGTAGGTATCAGCTCTCCTGCTCTTCAGATGGCATCCAGAAACATGTTGGGGAGTAATAATAGCAATAATAGTAACAATGATAGACATCTTTTCTGTTTTTCTAAATGCCAGGTACCACTGCCATTTTCTAGACGGACATGTATTTCTACTCAGATGGAATTAATGCAAGTCATTCTGTCACAGTTATGAAAAGCAAAGCCAAACCAACTGATTATGGAAGGTGGAGCCAGTGCAAATGAACACTCCCATGGCAGTGCTTTCCTTTCTGTTGTTTCTCTAAGCAATAGTTCCATTGCTTGTACACATTTCATAAATGTTGCCAAGTGTACATGATATCACAGCTCTCTGATAAATGGAGACAGGATATTAGACATAAACACAGGAGTCACACAGCGCYGGAAAGAACTGCCAGGCATGCTCTAGCTAGAGGAAGGAACCAGCTGATACTGAAAACAACTGCTGGAATCAGTATCTGTCTATACACATTTCAGGCATGAGTAGCATTCAGAGTCATGTGAAAGAAGATGGTATTATATTTTGGAGAAAAGTACATCAAGGACATATTAAAGACACTTTGGAGGGTTTAATGTAACAATACTTCTTTTTTTACTTTAAAAGGATTTTTCAATTAAGCTTAGATTGGAATAAATAAAAAATATCTTTGACAGATTGGATGGATTGGATGGATGAACTATACTTCCAAAGTGTCTGGAGGTCAGTAGATGCCAAGCAAGGAAACAAGAAAACATAAAATTATATGACTGCAAAAAAGGTGCCAACATACCTAGGGAGGCCATAATTTAGCTGTCTGGTTTCCAAGAATGCACATTTGAGTAGCACATGGTTTCTTGTTTCAAGACAGGCATCAAAGTAGCAGTTCTGATATATTAGCAGACATGCAGACTGAGGATGTCAATAAATGCAGGAGTCTTTGAGGAGATCCTTTCCTCAAATGTGGCAAGTTGATTAATCTGCTAATTAAAAGAGAATGTATGGAGCGACAGCAATCACGCTCTTGTCTACCCCCCAGCTCTGGCATTGCTGTCGCTGGCAGAGCACCCCGCAGCACATACTGTTCAAACTGACAGAAGGAGTTTTTCTGGCATACTTACACCACCTCCCTAAGTGATGTAAGTTGAGCCAATATAAGCTCTCTCCTTCTGGCAAAGTTACATCCACACCAGGAGTTCTGCAAACATAGCAATATCTGCTGGGGACGTGAATTTTTCACACCGGCAACTGACAGAGCTATGTTGGCAAAACATGATAATTTGGAACAGGTTGGGGGGAAAAAAAGCATTTATCACCCCATCCTCAGCCATTTGCAAAGCATTAAAGAGTCCTAAATACTTAACTTTCTCTTAATGGTTATACTTTGCAGACAGAAATTCTAACTTCAGTGAAAGGGACAGTGTGTTGCACTTATTAAAAATACACTGCTCCTAATTCTTCATGATTTCTATCACTGAGGTTTCTCATTGTTTGCTGATAGCATCTAGAGTATTTATAAAATATGTAAATAACTCAATACARTTTGACTGTTCTACAGAAGCATAACACTTCCAATGACAGACTTGAATCTTCTGTCTGGAGTCTGGGTGTCAGTCAGGCCAGGCTGGAAGTACAGCGTGCACAGCCATGGTACCTGGCACTGCACCACCTAACTCTGTGTGTATCCTCCATTTCAGAGTTATAGTCAGCACCTGTAGTGAACAAAAAATGCTATTTTTTTCAAAAGAAASTAATTTCGCTAGAAGTAATCTTAGCAAACTAGGTGAAGGAGCAAGTTGTTTCTGCAACACAAACCARAGCAACTTTTTTGCAAAGCTCAGGTAGGCACCTTCAGTTTGGAAAAAGTTCACCAGCCTCCKTGCAGTCTGTAATTGTCTCATTGCAGTCATTCCCAGTTTCCACAGAGCACCAGGAGCAGGGAGGAAAATGTGAATGTTTGGCTTTGCATTTCCCTTTCTGCTGCATCAAAGGCCACCTCCACCTTGCTGGGGGTTACCATCTCTCCCCTTGGCTAGACGAGATGTAGCTGGGAGGATTGTCTAGCCCATGTTAGACAGGAAGAGATGGGTAAGCAATAATTCACTGTTTAAACAGGCTTTAAGTAAGTTGGCTCATTTTAAGCAGCAATTCCAGCAATAGTTCAGCCAGAAAATCAGGAGTGGGAGGGTGTGTATAACCTCTAGGAAGAGGGTGGTGACAAGTAGCTGGCTGAGGGCTGCRTATGGAAACCACTTCTAGTGGCACAGCAGCAGCCAAAGAAGTTTGACTGTTCTGACTGTTAACACTGCTGGCAGCTTGCTACTGGCTTTATCTGGATAGAAATCCTCTAGATCSCTCACTTGAAAACTGCCCATCGCTGTAAAAATGAAGAAGGGAGTGGAATTTCTAACATTCGTGGGGTATCTCAAATCTATCACGCAAAAAAAAAAGAGAAGGAAAGAAACTTTCTTAATCAAAAGGAATAAAGTAAGGGCAAATGTAGGCAGGAGATCAAAAAGCATCTCTGCCAGTGAAATCCATTAGCCTTGAAGTAMTCTCCTAAGGGAACTGAGGACATTCTCATTGCTTGAGATATTTAAAACTAGGTTAGACAAAACACTAGGAAGTGTACAATGGAGGACAATCCATAATCAGCAGGGAAAGGGATTAAATAGTCTTAATAAGCCTTTAACRTAGATTCTGTGATTTCAGTGCCAAGACTTCACACTTTCCTCTTCTCTCTCTCCTCCCTGCAGCTGCCATAATGGGAGATTATGAAATCACTGTAAATGTGAGCAATTAACTATTCTAATAAAAATTGATAATGTAATGGTGGTACAATGTTATTCCTCTTTGTSTCAACTAAGACTTGTTTACAGCAGATTTAAGTTGAACTTAAATTTAAATTTTTAGTAGAACTATTACAATCTTCCATACAGAGATTTAGTGTGATGCATTTCTAATAYTACCCTTGGGTTTCAGGCAGWGATTTTGTTTTTAGTTAAATCTATCTTTTTTTTTCCCCCCTAAATTTCAAAATTCCTAAGTAGYTTATCTAAAAATCACAACTTTTACYTCYKYRTTCGATCACTCATCACTATTATMCCACATCCCTCTAAATTTTTAGTCTTTTGAAAGCACAAGAGAGCCAAGAGRTTCATCTCAGTRYATCAACAGGTAAAAKATGTGCTTTGTGGCATAAAGATGAGTTAGTATTCATATCTCTGTTCCTTAAATGTTAGGTCACAGTTGAAGCATTCAGATCAACAATGTATGTTTATAAACATTGTAGAAGAAGAACTTATTGTTTCACCAATACCACTGTTCGCTATGATCTCTGATAATTTTTCACATTTCCTGTTGTGTCGGTTTGATAGTGTGTCCTTAGGTCCAGACAACTGCTGGAATCATGTTCACTCTGGAACATTGGGTATTGTGTTTAGTTCCACCAGGACAGATGCCAGTGCTGTGGTTTAGAGAGGCCCTACCAGTGGAGACAGCTCAGTAAAATCAAACTTCATGCTTAAGGTAAAAGGAATTAAAATGGCTTGCAATTGACAACTTTTGAAGTCCTTGCGGTTTGTGCTCTGATGGAATTCCTGTGAAGAATTGTTTTGTACATACACATCCAAAAAGCCAAAGTCACATTGCAAATGAATTAAGTTTAAATAACATGTGACATTCTGTGGTTTCTTTGTGCAATTTTGCATGAGAAATATTGTACCCATAAATCACTGCMAGTCCGTTTTGGTCTTTTACATATTTAACAAATTCTATAAGTAATATATGGCATTCTGCTTGGGTATAAAACTGTYTTCAAACAGCTGGGAATTCATAGTTAGAATAAGAATCTTATGCAAAACAAAATGTTATGTAAATCAGAAAAACGGCAATTTATAAATGGCTTTTTAACAGAGAAGTTATTACTGTTCTGTGGAGTTACGGCTGGTAATGTGAATTATAGAYGTGGCAATGGGAAAGGAATATGATGGTTGAAAAGTGGGCTCCATTTTCTTTTTCACACCCAAGTGGTGCTTACAGAGGCAGATTTTCTTTTGTACCATCATTTTCAGTGGGACTGAATAAATGGTTACCTGCAAAACCTTTAAGCRGTATGCACATAAATCTAGAAGAAGCCCTGTCCATAATTTCAAGATCCAGATTGAATTTTCAGTGTGTAACATCATTAGGAAGAAAGCTTTGTGCTAGGTAATTGATTTTTTTTTATGTCTTGAGAATTAATTTTCACCAGGAAAAATTATGGTAGCCTTTTTACAGATGAAGTAAACAACTATATTATACTGTGAGCTGGACCCTGACATGCCTATTCATCTTAAAAGGATTCATTCCTATCAAACCACTTCAATTTTAACCTAACTTTTTGGATGACAAAGCATTGCTCAAAGGTTGTGAGGAACTTATTTTATGTTACTTGCCAATATTTTATTATTATTGATCTGAAATAGAAATAAAGGTCAATGAATTTTGAACAAGGATGAATTTGGCCTTTAAGCTGCATCTATAACAATATGATTACCAGCCTATTTKTCCCTTGCACCTTAAAACTCAGTATAGATTGATATATCGGCAGGGATAATTGTTTTTAACTTTCTTCATGCTATTCTTTTGACAATGAGAAAAGGAAACACATGGCTATATATACTACAGTAAATTTAAAAGTGCCAGCAAATGCTCTCTAGCATTAAAGTGCCTGGCATGGAGCATTCCACATCCACCCAATTACATTATTTTCTGAACAACGGCCACCTGCAAACTGCCTGTGTCTGTACTGTGCCAGCTCCCAGACTATGCCCAAAAACTGCCAGAAGWATTCAAGCTGGCCCAGACTGAAAACACTGCAGAGACTATTCCTGCAGTTAAACTTTATATGTGCATACTAATGAATGCCAATTTTTCCATGTTCAAAATTAGTTATGAGCTACCACCATGTCTTTAGGATTTGCTTTGACATACTGGATGCAAGATCACAGATATGTTTGGAGCTTTTTTTTTTTTGCTGTTTTCTTGGTATTTGAAAATCTCTTAAGATAAAAACATTGAGCCAAAACACACAGATGTGCTTGATGTACAAAAACATTTACAAAGAGGTACACAATCATAACCTCTGCCCTGTTCCTGWTCAGGTAAGTGACAGTGCTGCAGATGAATTGATAGATAATAATTTTTTAATGTAAAGAAGCTGTTCTGTTTCTGTTTAGGTTCTCAGGCATGGAGGCAGAGGATTTTCTACTTGTCTTAGCAAAATGAATGCTGYCTTTTCCCAGATAAAGTAATTACTAAAGAATATACCTCAATGTACAGCACCAATTGGAGTTATCCAAATTCTATTCTCTTAATTCAGAGAATTTAATAAATATTGACACAAGAAAATACTCTATGTCTCTGTGGTATTTGGTTGCATTGAGATCCACTGGCACCCTTGGCACCACTGCAGTGACTCCAACATGAAGMTTTTCCAGTATCTAGGAATCCCTCCTCACCAGGAGAGATGATCCTGCCCAAAGCCCTTTTCCACAAATTCAGTACACAGCTCTGGAAACTGCCCTCATTTTTAATAATCCTGTTGTGCCATTGCAATGGTGTAGTAATTTACTTAGAAGTCAGATACTTTTGGTTTTGGTACAAGTCAGGATGAGGCCTGTATAAAATACTTCATGTTTAAAAAATGTAGTGAAGTGAACTTTAATGTTTCAAAAGAGCTTGTTGAGTATTATTCTAAATAAATGTAGTTTAGCATTTAGCGATTTGACATTGTTGTCCATGTCATCATAAAATATTTCTAGCTTAAATTTGTGCTGTCTAGGATAGAATTTTCTCAGAATTTTAACTTGAAAAATAAAACAGGAACAGACTGAGCTTGTGTGACTTCTGGAGAAGAGCCCTAGCATTGGCATAGCTGTATGAATCCTTGGGAATTACCATAAATTCAGGTGGCTCCAGGGTACGATGAAGAACCTGTCCAGACACACGTTTATTGCAGTTGGATGGTTTTGCTTATAGAGCTGGGATCCCAAAACATCCATCTGGAACGCATACTAAAAGCTTAAGGAAGCATAAGCAGCRTTCCTGATGATTTTAGGAAAAACTGTCTAAGGAAATTTGGTAAGAATCCAACTCACGTTTGCATTTCTTTAACCCCTTTTGTTTAACATCCTGCCTGGTTGACTAAGCCAGAAGAAAAATTAGCTGGGGTATATTCAGACAGTTCCTAGCTGGGTCACTCAACCCCACAGCAAACTAATCAACTCATTCAAGGATRTACGAAAACAATAAAAGTGGGTTAAGTAACAAAATTAGGAAAATGGATTTTAATCATAGAGAGTTCATTGTAAACTTATGAAGCATGTGCAGAATAACTGGATGGGTAATAGCTGTATTTGCACATGAGAGATCTAACTCTCTGCAATTAGAAGTGAGTTGATGAAAAATCACCCTACATTTCAGGGAATTGTAACTTGGAGGAGTCACCTGTGCCCAGCTGAGTAAGGCTACTTTGGGCATTGTATCTTTCCTGTTACTATGACATAGCCAGTTGCACGAAGATTTCAGGATGATGGGACAGATTAGATCTGCCTTGGTAAGGCTGTGCAAAGGACAGACCCAGMTGGAGGGACTGGAAGCGTGCTCTGGATTTCTCCTGTGCTTCCGTCCCTGACTGACCTTTGCTGCATGGCTGTTCCATTTTCACACAAAGGATATTTTGTCCTGGCAGTCCTGCAAGCCTTGTCTGGGAGTTAAAAATCAACCCACTACATCTTGTGCTCTGTATTTTATGAGTGATCATTCTGCAGCCCACACTATGATCATGCAGTTATCCTCAATAGGATTTATATAGATGTCTCTTTCAAAAATGTGACCTTCAGGTAGAGTCAACCAACATCATCAGAGAYGTGAGAAGATGCTAAATATATTGTTTATTTTAGCTGTGCTGGCTGTAGACATAATCTAAGTATTAAATAATAATTTTCTCTCCTGTTAAAAACATACTAATTTGAATACCTTAAGAATACAATCCTAATGGAAAGGGTGTGGTTTTCATATAATCCATTCTTGGAGTAAGAGTCATTTCAAGCAAGCAGATTATCAGTTTTATTTTGGGTAAAAGCTACCTGCATACAAAACAATTGAAAGTGTAATATTAGTATTTTCATAGCTTTAGCACAATAAAATAAGGTAAAAAATAGAAAAAAATAGTCTGATTATGTCATCCATTTACTAAAATAATATTACTTAAAATACAGGCAATAAAAATCTTTGTTTCACTGAAATCAGTGGGAAAATTTCTATGGCTTTTAAACTGAGCTGTGGCTTAGATATTTTTTCTGCTCTGATTGTTTGTCATATTTCATTACTAGGATTTACATTTGATAAGGTTCTTAATATTTTCCAGTTGAGAATCTATATATATTTATAAACATGTGTATGTGATTGTGCAGAAATGGGCTTGATAGAGTTATCTGTTTGCTTTTTTTGGAGAGAGCCATTACAATGACAGTGTTTGTCAGCATATACCACAATCACCTCTGATTTCAGTGACTGAGACAGCTGAGCATCATAACTCCTGSTAAACAATGCCAAGTTGACAAGGAACTGCTTCCAGGTTAGGAACCACASTATGTTGCTAAATAATCTAAAAATCCTGTGCCACTCAGGGAAAAGACTTCAGGAGAAAGGTTGAGATTTTTGGTAGCATCACACTGGTTTGTCTCCACTCCCACTGAGCTGATGGAGCACTGCCCACAGCTTCAGAAGAGCAGGGCTCAGCAGTGCTGCTCACAGGATTCACATAGTACCATTTGCTCTTTCTACTTATTCCAAAAGGAAAAAATGGCTTGACCTATGCATAACTTTCTTGTGCTTAATTTGCCAGCTGGTGAGTGTCACATGTTTAATTTAGGCAATGTAAATAACAATCCCTTTAACAGTTGAGATTTTCACTGACAAGAGAGTTGCTGAGCTTAGACAGCTGATTGCTGCTGCTGTAGAGCTAAGTCCTTAAATATTATCAAACTAATACCCTTGTATGGTCACACTGGATACAGATTAGTGAAAGCCATAATCCTATTTAATTTAACACAGTCCCAGGGATTTTCCTCTACAAAGAATTTGGTCACATGCATACTGCATAATTTGCATAGTTCTTAAATATATGGGCCCTCTCTAGGAGCAGGGCTGTCTGCCAATGTAATGGCAGTTATTAAATCCCACTGGACTTYGTACCACCGTCCAGATGCAAGTATGCACTAAAAAAAGCTCATGGTTAGTTAGGATTTGTTGTGTCTCTGAGCTATGCCACAGCTCGTTGTCTCAGGTCATCTCTTTCACCCTCCGAGGAGGTGTTATCCCTCAGCAAAGGTAACGAGACAAAGGACTGCAATTCATTTTACCCACAGTGCAGCCCAGCCAAGATCCAGATGTCCAAGAACTCAGACATATAAAAAACTGACTGTGCTTGAAYTGTCACAGATTCTGGGGTTTGTGGTTAAGAAACTCTTATCTCAGTCATAGGAAAGGTCTGATTTTTATGTGCTGAGCACTGTTAAGTTCATTTGCCTTTAACACAACGTGATATCTTTGATACTACAGCAGATCAGACTTGAAGAACTAGGGTAGGGCTATCCCTTTTTAGTTATGGGGATCTAGTTTAGTTTCTTTTATTTTAAATTTTTTTTTGTTGTTGTCTTTTTTCTTTGTCCCCATGCAGAACTATAGTCTGAATGGCAAAAGGAGACACTGTCCCTTTGTCAAGGTCTCTTAGCGAATATCACTGCTTATCGCAGGCCAGCTGCAGATTGCCAAGCACGTGCTTGGCAGTCCCAGACACACTGCAGACCCGCAGGGCACAGATGGTACAGCTCTGTTGGGTGACCCTGGACAGAGGTACGGCAGTCTAGAAGAAAGGAGATGTGCTGAAAGCAGTGAGCTGTGTGGCCAGCACTGTGTTCAAACCAGTATTGAATCCCAGCAGGCTGAAACCACAGCATGCTCTGCTGCCTAGTCAGGAGCTTCCTTTCCAAGCACAGTGTCAGTCCAGCTAATCTTGCAGCGCTCTCCATTCAATTTTTTTGCCCCCGTTACGCAATGTTTGCAGTCTTTTATAGGCTTTCGGTATTTGTTGCAGAGAAATGATGGTGAAATTTTGATCAACAGATTTCAGGGTAGCCAAGCAGCTCCAGAGGCAGGGAGCATTCTTCCACCTTCATTTTCCTGGCAATTTCCAAGCATGTTGGGACAAATATGTGGTCTGGATGATTTCCATATGAGAGAGTGGAGCTGCTCTCCTCCAAGAGGGCTTGCTGTATAAAAGCAGCTCAGGCATAGAGACTTACTTCTTCACCTTCTCTAGCACTGTGCTGGAGGTAGAAGCCTTCCCCTCCAGGAAGCAGAGAGAGTGGTTTGAGTTTATTAGGTTTCCAGGTTATTTTCAATAACTTAGGCACCACCTGAATGGCTGTTGGCTTAAAGAACAGAGTAATTATTCGTGTGATTACTGSTATTACCATTAATAATAAAACAGTGCTTCTTCCAAAAGTGCCTAAGGAGCAAGCTGAGGTAAGCTTCACCTTGCTAGATGCCCTACAATTTTGGGCTGTCATTCAAGAACACAATAAATCCTGCTTCAGGACTCGCACTACTTTTTGGATCAAAAGCACCAGAGCCACAGGAGCCAAACTGCTGATGCTGTATGAAATAATGCTTCCCCCAGCCATCCACTGTGGTACCAAACCAACCACAGGCTGTTTTCTCAGCACKGGCAGAGTCAGCATAAGCCCCAGATCAGGTGCTCCCAAAGCTCATTCGTGTGACTTCCTCTGGGTCAAAACCTCACTGATCACAGAGCTACTGTTATTTTTCACATCYACATGGTATCCAAAGGCCCAATGGTTTTCTCCTGAAGAACTTGCTAACTACAGACAAGAGATATATCAGAGTAGAGGTTTAATGACAAAGTGAAGGGAACAGAAAGATTCTTCATTAGCTGTGTATGGAGGAGTGAAAGATTGCGAGGAGAATACACCGATGGAAAGGTGAGTGAAAGTGAGAACACAGAAAAGCAAGGAGAAATGAGAAAAAATAGATGGATGGAGAAGCTGTTAAAAGATCTAGTGGAGAAAGAAGAGAAAGGAGAAATAAACAATCTGAAGGGAACTGGAAAGTGTGGGCATAAATGGGAAGTTGCTGTGCTATGCATTTCCCTTGCTGGTTTCCCCTGATACCTTTCTGGAGGAAGACCCAGAAGGCATTCCTCTTGCTCACAGGTGGCAGAAATACCTCACTGAGGCTCAGAAACCAGCCTCTGCCACATCCAGAGCTGCAGTTCCTCCTTTTACCTACTCTTCTTGCTGGTGTTTGCTGGTTCTTACAAACACTTCTAAAGTCTGGCAGAGATGAATAAGGCATGAAGGACAGCAGCTGCCTCAAGAGTTTGCTCATCACAAAAGGATGAGCTACTCTGTCTTCTAAAACTGACACCTTAGCAGAAAAGCAGAACCTGATGACATTTAGCTCTTGTTACAAATATTTACACGTATAGTTGAGACGTGTCAGTTTTACTGCACTCAGTCATGCATAGCAGAGTTTGGCTTATTTGCAGTATGTTTTCACATGTCATACATCTTTAATCAGACTGAAGCATGGGCTGGTTTAATTTTTTTCCATTGATGGTTCCTGCATGTAGACTAGAAGAATTGTTATTGCTTTGGCTTTTCAGTGTCACATCCTGAAGAAATTATAGGAAGTAACAATTAATTTTACGCCTTCTAGCTTCTTCAATTTGATTATAAATTTGGATTAGTGACATATGTTTTGGCTGCTGCATCWAGAGCCAATATTAGGTTTCTTTTTSCCCCACAATTTCATGTGAAAATTAGAAGACAGCAATGTGTGTGCATCTGTATACTGAAACCTATCACAACAAGTAGAGTGATTCTAAAATTGTATGGCACTATCTGATATCAAGAACACTAGGTACCATCATACAACTCTGTCATCTGCAATACCCATCTTCTGCCCTGTTCTGGATTTTCCCTCCCTTGCCTTCTGCCCCCATTTTTGCCCCTCACTGGGGACTGTGCTGCCCACAGCTGTAGGAAACCMGAGCTGCTATGAATGTGAGGTGAGTGGGTTGCAAAAACAATGTTTGAACACTGCAGTGACACCTTGTTTTCTTTAAAGGTGCTGTGATATTACTGTGAATATCTGTGTTGGAAAAGATTAAAATGCTGTAGTCTCTATCTACTAGAAGCCAGATTTTCCTGCATACTTTTTGTTCCCCTGCTGACCTGCTGACTTTTGTATAACTTTTAATGAGGTTAGGTCTGCTGTCCCTGTTTCCCAGGAAACAAACAAGCAAACAAAAAACTGGTGGTGGCTTACCTGGCATCTTTTATTTTGCAAAATGTGTACAACCACAGAATGCTGAGGTGATAYACATTGCCCAAGGAGAACGTGGCTCCTGAATTGTCCTGGCAAGCAAGATGAGGAATTGCCTTGTGAAGAGAGGAGAAGAAGACAGAATAGATCTGGCAAACAAACTACAGAATGTYTACCACAGTTGAAGTATCTTTGGTTTACTAAAAAGAAGGGGGAAGTAGCAATCTAAATTAGAAAAGCTTCAAAATCTTTTTGTTTAATCAAAAAATCTGAAGTAAATAGAGCCAAAAGAAAAATGTTTTAGTAAGTAAATAATAAGTGATTTATTATGTATGTTAAAAACCATACAGAATATTACACTGAAAATAGTATCTTCTGAATCTGTGAATTAGTAATGAGATCACTGGTCATAATCTTTGTTTCCTGTCTGCTTTTGAAAATGCCTCAATATATAATTGTTTCTTTATATTTAAAAAGGGTCTGTTTTACTGGAAACAKTAATTAAGTACTAGTTGCCATTAATGTGAGCTTAATGTTCCTCAATTTCATTGTTTCTGCACACTGAAGTAAAATATGAAATTATATTCCTTGAAATATATATGGATTACTTTATATTATCTTAATTTATTTTACAATCAGGCTTCTGATTCATTCTGTTTCATTTGAAATGAAACAATTCTGCAAAAGTTTTAAACCAAAGGGAATGTTCAAGGTAAAAATAAGCTCAGAAAAAAAACTACTGCAATCAGGTTTTCTGCCATTGTGAGATATGTATCTATATATACACATATGTGTTCCTGTCCTCGAGATTTACATGGCTTTATGGAAATTCTTAACCCTTGTTCCTTCCAGTTTTTGAGGAACTTGCTTTATGGGATGGCACTTTACCTTCCCTGAGCTCTGGTGTGAGTTTTCAGAGAGGTGGACCAGAATTTGCAATTCTGTGGGCTTCCTCCCTTYGCTTCCCTCCTTCCCACTGGGACCCTCACATTTTTCTTCTAGAAAGCCTATTTTATTAAACAAATCAAGCTTAGATTCAAAAGCATATCGAATGTGCTCTCAGAGCTGGGAGTGCTAATAAAGGACCTGTGGGTGTGTGGGGCAGCACTGGTGCTCTCTGAGAGGAGGATGGGATCAACTCCACATCCCACTCTGCTGTGGGAGAGCGTGGGGGGAGGAAGGCAAAGAGCTCCCTTCAGCCTCTTCAGCTTGTGCTGCAAAGCCTGGAAAAACATCTGGTCTTCACAGATTCAAAAGGAAAAACCTTTACATAAGAATACAAATTGGGAAACATATTTCTTTACAAGTCCYTGAAAATGACTGTCACCCACCACATACATTATGTCCACCACATTATTATGTCCCTGAAATGAGCTAAATTGAAGCCAGACATATATTTCTCTTTGATGACTCCATCAAGGTATGTTTTAACTACTCTCCCCAGGTCTTCAGTCTCTCAAAAGATACATGTGTAGATAAGGGAACAGTCTCCAACCCCTGCACAGTAACAGCAGCCAAACAAATGGCTCTAAAAAGAAAAATCCAGCTTTGTAGATCTCTCTTCCTGCAAACAATTTCCTTTTCCAGGTATAAATTTCAGCTCTTATAAAAAACTTCSCTGGAAAAGGCAGAGGAGCCAGGGAAATAAGAGTTCATGTAACACTTATATTCTGAAACTGGAGAAATGACTCAAACTTTCCAGCCACCCCTCAGGTATACAGATGTAAAGCACCTCCAAATTGCATGCTTTTGTGCCCTAGTTAGTAACTCAGACATTTCTGGCATCTACACATATTTATCAAAAATAAGTAGTGTTCAAAAGACTTGCTCTGCAGGAAGTTGGAGTAGGGTACAATTGTTTTATAGCATGGTTAGTGCTAATGAGATTACTTGAAAAACGCTTCTTATTTTCTTATTACCTCTTACTGAGTGTCAAAACCAGCCTACAAGCTCATATATATTTAGCAGTYACTGTCAGGTCTATGAATCAAAACCTTTTGTGAACTGTATTTTGAAATGCTGGACCTGGCRAAAATAGACCAGACATCCTCATCTGAGGTGAAACTTAAAGATTGCTTTTGCCACTGCTTCCAAAGATGTCATCATTTCTTCAGAGAGAGATAAATGGCTATAATGACCCCTTATAAGATCAGGAAGACAGGATGAATCTGGAGAAAATGCACTTCCTCACCAATTCCCATCTCCATAGAAACTCCTCAACTCTGCTATGCCTTCTGCCTATACAGAGTAGGCAACCCGGTTTTCCAGTAACAGACAGTGAGGTCTGACGCCTGCATTGTCTCACAGAGGGGTATCTTGAAGARCAGAATTTAAGTATAAAAAGAGAACTTTGCCAAGTGCTTAGTGTTGCATTTCCCAGCTTTCAAATTCTTCCGGTTGCTTTTCAGGTTGGTAAGAAAATTTCTCATGAGAAGCATCAGTATTAGCTGCCAGGGTACCCACAAGTCTGATGATGCTTTTGTCAAACTATTTTTGCTTCAAAGAATGTGGCATTGTTGAAAGACCAGTCCATGCTATCCAATGTTACAATTCATGTCACTTATGGGGAAGACAAGGAATCATCAGAATCAGTCTGTGGGATGCTAATTTAAACCTAGAGCTTTATTTTCAAATCCATTAAAAAKTTTATGCATGAATGGGTGTGCTTTTCCAGTAGTTCAGATAAGCAGATAAAGAGAATATTTTTTTAATGAAGTGAAATATATGAGAGAATGTATTCATTGATTATTGCTAGGAAAAGAAGTTATTAAACCACAGTAGATAAACATCAGCTTGCAAAGTTCCTTTGTTAATAAGAATAAATTGATAGATTTATAGACTTTAAATTTGGCTAGATCATTTGAATGCCTCATCAGTCCTCTAAATCAAAGACACTAAATCTCACAGTGTTACCTCTGAGCTGAATAGAGCTAGACAAAACATGTTGGTAAAGCAGTAAATGAAACAAAAGATGCAATTCAGCTTGACTGAAGCCTTATAGCTTTGGGTCAAATCTACCTTCATTAAGTTTTGAAAATAGAAAAGCATCTATAATTGAAGTTTTTCGGCTTTGACTAAGTGTACTGTGTGTTGGTTTACCTGTGCAAATGAYATTTTTCTTTTCTTTGTTCCAGACTTAGCCCATAACACACACACACACAGAGGAAAAATCACACCCCTCTAAATAACATAAGGATTTGAAACAACAAAAATTTCACAGTTTCTCTCATTTCAGAAGCTGATCACTCATTTTGTATGAAAACCCAAGTGCATAATTTCTTATATAAATAYGTCCAGCTTTAGATTTTAACCTTTATCATACCTTCTTGACTGCTCAAGGACCCTCTATTTTCTTCTTGTAACTGTACTGTAGTCAAGGGTCTCTCAGTTTTATTTTTAATGGACTAAATCTGATGAAGTATTTAAGTCTCTCCCAGTAGGGTATTTTCTATGGCTTTTGAGTAAGTCTGTGACTCYGCTTTTAAAAGCTCAATTTTTTTCCCAATATATCTGCCTTTCTAATGAATTCATCTTCGCTACAGAGAAAGATGAAGGTGTCACCCATTTTTTATACATCCGTGGATTATATTAGCCCTTTTGTCATAASCTCGTAGTGAACACTTATGTTTTATTGCTTACCTACTTTGACACTAAATTATCTCAGAAAGATTGCTTTTCAAGATACTACTCTAAATTGATTTCAGAATGCCATTCTAACATATGCCCTAGGTTTATAAGTCTGCAATAGCCAAAACTCATGGCAATTTCATTTTTTAAAAAGATTGTCTTATCCAACAGTTGACATCACTACGTACATGTGCTCTGTCTTTATTAACATATGTTAATGTTGGTGTTAGRTGCAGATTTTGTCTCAAATACTTTGTATTTGCAAGTTATTAAGTGAAATAGTAATTAGATTTCATTTTCATGCTAAAATGACCAGAAACATGCCCATTCAGTGAATATTTTTTTATCAATMAGTCTTGGGAAAAATAAAGATACATATTTTGATTTCTTTACCCATTTATATTTAATRCCAATGCAACTGCTGCATCTACATTCTGGTCCCCAACAGCCCTCGTGCCTCCATGAGATGTGTTCCCTAGCCCATGCTCTCTGATTCATTGTTCATGYCATCCTCAGGTTCTTGTCTCCTGCACAAACTCCCTAACACATCTCCATTTTCAACAAAAATTCTCTTACTTTTGTTCCTCTTCCTGGTTATCTTTTTTCTCTTGATGGAGATGCCTTTCTTTGTCTGTGGTTGAAAGTGCCACATAGAAACAGTATTGCTGGGTTGAAAGATGAAAAGTTGTGCACTGATCTCACACTTCACCTATAGYTTCCCCTCAGATCAGAGCCCCAGTGTTTGGGCAATTTATGCTGTATYGATTTCAAGGAGGAAAAATTACTGTCTGACAGGTGCACACATCCTTTATTAGCATCCAAAGCAGAGTTGGGATTTAGCTAATGAAGCTTAACTATCTCTTTTTGCAGCTGCTGGAAGAAACAGTCACTTTGGAGGTGCAATTAATATCAGGGTTATGTCCTCTTGTCACACTTAAACACCTGAAGGACTTCACCCTTGGGGAATCTRGGCCCTTGCCTGAACACCACACAGGCAAAGTTGAAGTGATTTCTTTGTCTCTGCTCTGTCATTGTGTAATGATATTAAAAATATGGAAAGAGACTGGACTTCTACCGTTTAGAAGAAATTAACTGTTATTTTTGCCTTTGTGTAAAGGATTTTTCCTACATATCCTGTACTACAGAAATAACTAGTTATCTATGATACCTATACCTACATTAGTCACAGAGATATCATGACACTGACCCTTGCTATGTCCAGTGTGCTCAAACCAGAAGGCATTTTAAGTTGTTTCCAGCAGCAGCCATAGGACCCTGCTCTGTGCTTACACATCTGATAAGAGTTTCTCTCAGAGGGATCATATAGCGTAGGACAATGTGACAAAATTGTCTTTCTTTGTTGTCTATGAATAGAATATGATAGAAAATATTACAAGATTAATTGGAATTATTACAATAGTCTACTTGGCTCCCTTCTCTCTCCTCTCCACTAATTATCCTTTTAACTTTACCAAATGGCTTTGGCATAAGCTGTCAGAAAGCTGTGCTCCAAAGTCACTGCTACACRTGAGGCTGTCTGCACACATTAATAAGGAATTTGCCACTGCTGTTAGAAATCCTTGTTCTCATTCTTTTCTTATTTTTCTTTTGCCCACTTAGGGTGCTCTGGGGTCACTAGATGTTATCATTTAAACATTCTCATTCTTTTCTCTGTCTCTCTGCATGTTCACAGAATTCACATGAACACCAGCTTTGTTATTTCTCTTGCACAACCATGGGTCAGCCATGGCACTTCTTGCAACCAGAAAAAATATGGGGTTCATCACTTCTGTAAYAAAATACTGAGCTAGATACAGAATTGTGAACCTGCATTAGAAAGTAGTATTTTCTCAATCAGTCTCATAAACTTCAGCTTGGTTTTTGTTTTTGTATTCCACCTTTTCTCTTCATTCCCTGTTTTATTCCATCAAGAAACATTGAGTTTTATTGTTTTAAGAAGTATTCATATTGATCAGGATCCTTCTATCCCAACATGGTGCTACATAAATACAGTGCCAGATTATCCCTTGAATAATTTTTTTTGAGAAGCAGAGAACAAAGTAAAGTGCAAAGTGAATTGGAAGGAGCTGTCGTCACAGAGCTGGAACATTCTCCCTCCTGAGGGCAGGGGGCAAAATGAGAGGACTGACAGGCAGAGAGAAATGGTGTAGTTCAGCCTGAAGAAAGACTGAAAAGCATTAGACCCAAGAAACCCAGAAAGACCTTAGAGCACCTTCCAGTACCTAAAGGGATCTTACACGTAGATGGACTTTGCACAAGGGCATGCAGCAATAGTACAAGAGGGAATGGTTTTAATATGAAGAGGTAGGTTTAGACTGGATATGAGGAAGAAAATCCTCCCTTTGAGGGTGGTAAGGCATTGGAAGAGGTTGCCCAGGGAGGCTGTGGTTGCCCCATCCCTTCTCCTTAGGACTGTTCTCAATCCTTTCTCCACCCACCCCGTGTTTGTGCTTGGGAGTGCCCCGACTCCTAAGCAGCCCCTCACACTTGACCTTGTTAAACTTCATAAGGTTCTCAAGGGACCATCTCTCAAGCCCGCCATGGTCCCTCAAGGAAAAGGATTTTATAATAAACTGCTGTACCGGTCTGTAAAAATTGCACTCTTCTGTCTTTTTTTCAGCAAGTGCTCTTTTTCTCTACTTCACCARTGAAAATTTAAACTGTCTCACTTTCTAATTTACGATGTCTTCAAATGGTTTTCAGCCTCTAGGGAATACTCAAACAGCAACCGTATATTGGTCTTTCCTCAGCTGATGCCTATCACTGCCCTTTCCTCATAATGCTACCCCTGTGCTCTCTCCAGGTCAGCTTTTTAATTTAATACCTAGAGCAGGCAGTTACCTGCAGAGTTCCTCTAGGGGAACCTAATCTACAGTAGTTCAGATACTTTGCTAAGAAAGCTTTTCTCAGGTATCCTTTCAATGTACTTAAAAAGATTTGTTTGGAAATTGGATTTTCCCTATTTTTTTGGCAAATTTCAACTTCTTCTTTGGAGAAAACAGTCATCATGAACTCTCATATACTCTCATATAYATATACTCTCATATAATATAAATTATTATTTTATAAAAACACATTTAGCACTGAGTCAGTTATTTCTTATTAAATAGGTATCTTGGAAATGGTTGCAATGCACAACCAGAACTTGCTCTGAATACATTGCAAAAAGAGTTTTGTTTAGTTTTGTTTCTTTCCATGGGCAATTGAAATGGAAATCTTTCTATTGACTGGTCAGGCATTTATAAAATTTGTTAATGATTTTCTTAAGGGACACATTGGTGGTATTGATTTACAGCTGAGGTGAGGAAAAGGTTYATTACTATGTTTAAACATGAGTGCCAGAAAGATGACTGTTAAAGGTACCATGGGCTGGTTAAACACAGACTCTTCGTGACAGGGTTTCTTGTATGTTACTTCTCCCAGAAAGTCAAACTGAATGCTGTATGCCCAATTTCCCATGTGTTTTCATTCACCATGACAACTAGCTAAATGTGACCTTGACTTCTAAAGCCATGTGTTGCCATCTGTAGTAAAAGAGCTAAAGATGAAAAATTCCTTAGCAATTTTTCTCCCAAAGGAAAGATAGGAGTATTATTAGTTGTTTTTTTCTTTACTTTCAGACAAGGTAATACAAAATTTAAATATAAGACAGAAAGGAAAGTGGTGCATCCCTGTTTAAGGTGTGAAAATTTAAATTTAATGTTAAGGCATATTTTACTAGAGTAGTTATTAGATTGGTGAAACACTTTCCATTTAATTCTGTTTTCCTATGGAAAATAGGTTTTCAACAAATTATTTTGTGACTGTAATATTTGCTTTTAATAAAATTCTCTCCACTCCTCCTTTCTTGAGGTTCTCCAGTACTGAGTTAGAATCCATTTTCCAAATCAGGTTCATTGGAATTGCTGTAAAAGTCTTTTTGTCCCATATGAAGCAGGTTTGCATCTAGATGTTATGTTTTGTGGAAAATCATAGGTATCCCCAACATTTGAATTATCCTTGGAGAGAGGAAAAAGGATAGAAAACACTTCTAGAATTTGGACTGCAGGTAATCAAAAAAATTTTTTTTCATACTTAGCATTTAATTGGGGAAAGCCAATGAAGGGGAATTTTAAGCAAGTTACAGATTGGTAACTTCCCCTATTTTTTTCAGTCTGCCTACCAGATAGGTCTTTTTTTCCAGAACTGGAAAGCTGGAATCAATTTTCTGCTCCTCCAGAGGATTTAAACATGTATGTCCCATATTCTCAAGCAATGTCTCAGCCATTAGAGATGAGATATTCTTCAGCTAAAAGTTTTCTAGCTTGCTAAAACAATTGTGTTCTCATATTCTGAGGTTAACGCCCCTCAGTTACCCATACGAAATGATCGTGTATAATACAAAACAATGCACATTTCTGACACAAGGTGAAGTGACTCAGGCCAGCCTTGTGTCAGAAGAGGGCTCTGCTATTCTGTTGTCCAAATCTGGCCAATTTTTAAGCCTTTTTAAAATGTAGTTTCAGTACTTTCAGTTGAAACTTCTTAAGCTTTTGGTAACTCTGTTTCAAAAGAATATTTTTGCACTTGAGGTGGATATGTAATTGAAATAGACTGTTTGGGGCTGTTTAKACTATCAAATCCATTTAAGCATGTCCTTAAGGATTTCCTGCCAGGTCCCAGCAACATGGAAAAAGAAGGTGTTGTATTTGAATGAAAGAAAAAAATAGGTTTGTACATTGAGCAGCAATGGRAAAACTAGAAAGAGATAGCAATAGAAATTAAAGAGGAAAAGAAATTGTTTGTAAAATAATACTGCAAGAGGAATTGGGGTGAGCAGGAGATTTGGACCTAAGGTACCTGGGCCTGTGTGGGATGCAGGGTACATAAGATGAGGAAACAGACAGAGGTCTGTGCACACCCCATCACACCGTTCCCTGGGGAATAAGAGAAGATCACAGAGCTCCTGAATCTCACTTTGCAGTAGGACACAGCTCTTGCCCCCCACAACACAGGTGCCCATGCTGGATGTGCTCCAGCTGGGGCAGATCCCAGAGCAGCAAGCAGTTTTCCATGACACAAGTAGCCGWAGTTTCTAAGCACTAAGCCTTCCAGCTCTGGCAATGTCCAGCATAGGTTTTGATAGGGGAGCAGAAGGGAAATAAATTCCCAAAGTATTTTCTATTTTAAATACATGTTTGGAAAACTATAATGTTGCAAAGCTAAGCAAAGAAATATACCAGAAGGCAATTTGCCTGCAAAATTTCTTTCTCTCAAGCACCATACCCTGGCACTTTGGGYAATCAACYCCATCCTCCTCTAATTCAGGGGGCTCCTAGGGGCATCCAGGGGAAKTCACACTGATTTACACCAGCCTTCCACCCCACTGAAGTGTTCAGAATTTCCCTTTGGAGCATTTACCCCTTTTCTTTGACTRTGCAGGAGCTTGGTTCTCAAATGTAAGATAAGTGCCTGGGTGTAAAGACATTCAGATGGTGTTGATTTTACTGTTATCCCACAGGACATCATCTGCACTATACAGAGAAGCTACACTTTGTCTGAGATACAATCAAAATTATTTAACAAAGATATGCTGTTTGTGGCACTTCTCTGTTTGCTAAGGGCAAGAAGGAATGGCAAGAAGGGGAAATGAACCTTCTTGTTAAATTTTGGGTTGCTCTATGCTTCATGACCATTCAATGAAGACAAAAAATTTTGAGATGGTCACTTATTTTTTGGCATGCCATTCTGGACAGATGTGGGCAGATTCATAGAGAAAAAAAATACACCCTCTTGGACCTGAAGTAAACAAAGTAAGTCATCCTTCAAATAGATAAAGCTCTTCTTAATGTGAAGGACTCTCAAAAATATCAAGTCGTGCTTCTTTAAATTATATGGCCAAAATCCTTTTGGCCTTTTGACCTAAAGCTCCCCCCCTGCAATGAAAGGATAACACTTTCCTGTTGCAATGTGTCCCTGTCCTCAAAAACATGCTGTAAAAATAAATTCATTTTGTTCACAAAGCCTTTAGATACAATATTGTGAGTAGAGCCATGAAAAAAGTTCATGGGGAATTTAATAACTCTGTCTTCAGAGCAGGATATGAATTGTGTATAGTAAATAAGGCCTCTGGGCACAAATATTGTGTAGCTGCTCATTATTTGAACTCTGCCCATCCTGTGCATTGAATAAAAAGAGAGGAATGGAAAAAGGAGCTGATTTTACTTTCTCTATTTGCCTTCACTTAGAAAATGTTACTTTCAATACTTCACAACTTCTGAAGGCTTTCCTTGCCAGCTCTTGTGAACTTTTAAGATATATTTAACATGCAATTAAAAGAGTGTGCTTCAAATCAGCAGGAGGTTTGCTTTGTATGTAGCTCCCAAATTGCTCCTGGCTACATCCATGTTTTGATTCAGATCAGATTCTAGGCAGCTGAGAAGGGTCCATAAATATATGTATTCCTCAGAGCAGGCCTTTTCACTGCTCCCTCATCTTAATGTCAAGGAACCTCAGCTGACATCAGTCAGAAAACTTGTGCTAATAAGAAAACCTTATTGTATTTTTTGGCACTGAAAGTAGACACAATTCCTCACAGAACTGACTGCAAAAATCAACATAAATCTGATTTTTGAAGAACACAGGTCTATTACCAGTGATTTTTTATTTTTGKTTTTAAAATTATTTTACKCTGTCCCAAATTTAACTGACAGGTTTTTGCTTGGAGTGTCCTCTTGTCTCTGAGTTATGGTGACTATTGTGCTGAAAAGAGTACTSTTCATGGTGCAAACTCCCATATAGAATAGAAGACCTATGATTCCTAAAGGATATTAAAAATGAAACAAATATGCAGAATGCATCTTTCCAAATCATAACTGTAACAAGGTGAGAATTTATTTCATGTAATTTTTTTCCCTGTTCTATTGAGACAGAAATCCTTGCATTCTCCATATATCTCTCAAACACATGGTACTGATAAATGAGCTTGGATATAGTTTACTTTCACTGGTCTTGTTTGTTTTCCATCTTTTTTTCAAAGTAAGAGTCAAAGATATATTTTTATTTGGTCCCTGAAGAGGTGGGGGGAAGCCCTCTGCAGGAATAACTGTCTGATATGATGAGGTAAATTACCTGCCTGCCACGAAACAGCCAGCAGGACAGGGACTGAGCCCTGCCTGAGTTGGTGCAGAACCACAAAAAAGTCCAACAGGTCTTACCTGCTCAATTTTGAAAAGACAGCCTCCTGTACAAGTTCTTATCTGGGGTATTCAAGTCAATGATTGCAGCCTGGTTTTCTTGAAACAGCTGCATCACGCCATGCATCATCACACATGCACCTCTCTACTGAAAAYGGAGGAATTTCTGTAAAACCTAAACCTCTGCTTATTATATATCAAGCATACTAAAGCCAAGGAATATCTT
This sequence comes from Malurus melanocephalus, assembly GCF_030028575.1. Classification (NCBI taxonomy): domain Eukaryota; kingdom Metazoa; phylum Chordata; class Aves; order Passeriformes; family Maluridae; genus Malurus; species Malurus melanocephalus. Next base: position 989,748 of record NW_026623264.1, read on the forward strand.
CCTCCCAAAATCCCTTTTTCTCAGTTAGCCATTTCAGATATCTGCAGAAACAACCATCTGTAGTACAGATGCTAGAAGTTAAAGATCAAGTGGTAGACTTAATGCTGAATTTCACTTTTATGTTTAGACTTGTATGACCGGTCTCATTCTCTAGTGGATTTATATGATTCTATTTTCCTCTTAAAAATATATGAGAGAAATGCTCACAGACCCTTAAATGTAGCAGTAAGAGTACACCACTATAATTAACGCCCTGGTCTACTCCCACTTTTTCTTTTTTTTTATTTTCAGTGTACAAGTCCTGTGGAGTCTGCAGATTGATTCAATTGCAAAGTTAGATTCCCACTGTGATAGCCGTTTTCAAACCACTGGGCCATTCTGCCTGTCCTGCCAGCCAGGGAACAATGGGTGCTAATTAAAACYCTGCTTAAAAGGTTCCCCTTTACTTGAGCACTGAGGCTTTCAGGGGGCAGACGGGGGAAGGATGCCTTGTTCTGTTTATGCATATGCAAGCACTTAGTGAGCTGGGCGGCTGACTGCGGGTCGGGTCGAGAAAACACCACAAAAGCCTGGTGCTTATAGGAAAGGGCTGGATTTCAACCTGATGAGGTTAGTTAACAGGCTAGACTGAAGAGGGCCCAGCTGTATTTTCTTCCCAAAATTTGGGGCACATTTCAAAATAAGGATTGGGGGATTTTATCATTTGCGTGTACTGAAATGTTCAGATCTCTGTCTTCTTGTATTGAAGGGAGCAGTTTCCTTAAACTGCAAGGATAAGAAGTACTAGTTTCAATTATTTTTACTAATGAGATGAATATTTTAAACAACTGGTTTTGCTGTTCAACTGGGCTTCTGTGCCAAAATGTATCTATGGGGTAAAATTGCTTTCCTACATCAAGGGTTTGTTTGTTGTGCCAATTTTTTAATAAAAATTTAAGAGATCTCATCAGACACTTCTGTTGCTCAGTAGTATAACTGAGTTCTAACAACTACACAAACATCTGCTATTTTCAAAGAGGAAAAATGAGAAACAAGCTATACCTCAGAGCTTCATTTATAAATGAATATATAAAATTGCTCAGTAGCAAAATATGGCAGATAAAGAATCAGTTTCATYATGTCAAGAAAATTCAATATGCTTTGGTTTTCAGCAAGAGCYGAAAAAGAAAACACAGCATTCCAAATAAACTCATCAATAAGCCACACAGGTTTTTGTTTGATGTCATTTGTAACTGACAACTTGATCAATCTCGCATTGAATAGTCCCTTAGAAATACAAGAGTAATAGGAGCAGAATCTGTCTCATTTCTTTTGTTGAATAGCAGTTCACTTGGTGGCATTCACAAACCTGTCCTAGCCTTCTTCAGCTGTTTTTCTTGTATAAAACTATCTCATCCATTGAGTTAGTAGAAAATATTTAATGGGACAAATTGCATGTCATTGATAGTGAATGCTCAAAATGAACAATTCACTGATAACCTCAGAGTTTGACAGGTATTATTCTAAATCTTCTTTCTTGTTTCAATCTCTATGAAGAATGAGTGCTTGTGCAGAAATCGGGAGAGCCTTTCAAATCACTCACCCACCAAAAGCACTATTAATTTATCTTTTTTCCTGTCTGCAAACACTGAATATGTGGTTGGTTGTATAGCTATTTTAGTTAAAGGGCTATATAATAAATGACGTGTTTCTCATTTTTATCTTTACAGCCATATGCTGTAATAATTAATACTGCTTAATAGAGCTACTTTCATGCTGAAGACTGCTTAAAAGACTAAAGATGTCTAGGATCAGGGCATATGGCCTTTGTTGTGAGCCCCATGCACTGAGGAATAAAGACAGTGAAGCCCAACCTCCTACCCTCACTGTGTCACTCAGTGGCTGTTCACACTGTGATTCCTGCTGTGGGGAGAAGACAACTGCTTTTTTTCTCCTTTTTTTTCTTCTCTCTCCATCTTTTTTTTTTTTTTTWATTKTCCTGGTTTCCCAGAGAAGTGGAGAGGGGAGTGAGACTGTTTGAGAGAAACCTATCTCAAATGCTCTTGCATTTGCCTTTCCCATTTACCCAGCAGGGCAGGCAGAAAAGGGAAGGTTCTGAGCAAAGGGGATAGAGACTGCTTCAGTGTGCCTCCACAGCCACCCTTCTCATGGGCACAGCTAAATCCACAGGAATGGAAAAGCAAGGTGCTTATGACAAAACTGTAGTGCCAAACCCAGATGCACATGCCGGTTCAGGGACAGGCAGGAGCTGTGCTGTGCCATGCCCTATACAGCTCTGCAGTTCTGAAGGAGCTGTCAAGAAGTCCCAAAGTCTGATCCTTTACCCCTATGTGCCACTCTGCCCCACCAGGATGAAAAGAGGAGAACCACCTGAGAAGCCCCTCTCCTAACAAACACCTACAGCCAGTCCTAAGGACCAGTTYTGGAGCAGTATTTGAAGACCTCTTGAACAGGCACTTCAGAGAGTGAAGATAATTTTAGGAATACCTCAGCAAGGATGTTACTTCCTTWTTCACTGGAGGATGGATTGCTCAACAGTAGGAACTGAAATAATAAAATCATAAAGGTTCTTACCCAGACCCCCATTAATTAAGAGTGAACACCATTTTGCCTGGTCACAGGAGAAAAGTGTTGCTGTGGCTACAGGCAAGAATCAAAAAAAAAATATTAACAAAACCTGTTAGTGGATAATCCCTGGAAAGGTACTCTAACAGCAGATTTCTCTCTTTTCTGCCAGCATCACCCAGTCTTAYCTAGCTTCCAGTTTGATAACTAAACCTCAAGAAGGTGCTAATTTCAGCTAGACAGGCTTGCTGTAATGGAGATGAACAGTCCAGGACTAGATGCCTTTTGATSTCATCATCTCMGCAAYTCATCTTCACATCTGCTCCTGCTGSTGCCACCTCAGGAAAAGCTGATGCCAGCTCAGGGTTTCATTTCTCATCAGATAAATAGATCCAAATGGACTAATTTGCCTCAGCCCATCTATGTCCATTTTCCTAAAGGATCATACCATCTGTTGCTCAGCTGGATGCTATATAGCCAGGAGCAGATAAGATTTGCTCAGAACATGCTGCTGATTGCTCTTGGGAAATGAAGTCAGTCATCCCTGGGAGTCTTTGACAAACTATGCCCCACTGTGGTAACAGAAATCTGGACACTGCATCTCCTCTGTCCTGTGACCTTCACATGGATACTGTGTGAGATGGTAGCAAAAGAAGGATTTCCACCACTCTTAGGCTGTCTTGCCTGGTGGGCCCCAGTTGCCAGTGGCATRATTTTGGGTGTTCTAAAGCTGAACTAACTTTTAACACACACTCCTTCGCTGCTCTCTGCCAGGTATGAGCAGGCCCCACRTAAACCTGAGCAGTCAACTTCTGGAACAAACCTATGGTTGGAATAAGGTAGAGAAGGGAAAAATATTTCTGGTTTTAGGGATGGTGTGCACATTAAGGCATTTAGGGATTTGGGAGCAGATAATTAACCTGATGACCCAGGAACTCACTTCTCAAGACAGCTGTAATATATAAATTTTCAGGTGAAGGAAAATAAACCATTAGTCTTGGGTAAATCTAGTCTYATCTAAAGAAGATGCTTGAACTTTTGCTGCATGATTGGCAGAACATTTTATTAAAATGCTGTACATGGGCTTTAAAATATTGGATTCTCACCTTTTTATGACATTCTCTAACAAATGATAGTGTGTCTCTGATAAGTAAATCTGTTTGCTTAAGGACAGACAGTAGATTCAAGGTCAGTCACCAAATTCTTTTATTTTACACAGCTAATTCACACAGCTGCCAAGCTTCAGTCTTCAATGAAATGCATGGGTGCCTTGATTAACATAATTCTATGCCAATCAATTTCTCCTTATCCCCTGTCTTATCCATTATAACTGAACTTTAATACTACCTCTGAGACTGGCAGAAGGGTCACATCCACTCTTGCACAGAATTTGTGCCAGTTCTGCATCATCCTGCAGGATCTTTCTTTTGTCCCAAATTCTTCTGGCTCCATGTACCGGTATGACWAAGAAAGGCCAAGAATGTATGGAGCCCTCTGGGAGTCAAAGCAGCTCTGGAGAAATTTCTAGCCCAGTTCTGACTATGCACATACCTTACTGCGTGTCTTACCCTAGACTSTAATGAGCTAAAACCTTGTGATTACTGTAGTGCATGTTCTAACCCAGATGTCTCTAATTCAGGCAGGTATTTAGATAACATATCATTTAATCCATTTTTTTCCTCTGATGGAGCTTTACCAGGAGCTGGATACACTGGATATTATTTTAAAGTGGCTTGTATATGTCCTGAGCTTAATCAAAGGCAATCTCATCAGCCTTGTTCTGGCAAGTGTAGTCCACAAGACAGATGAACTGCCCCTGGAGCTACAGAACTTGCTGTTCTCAGAGGGTCTAAAAGAATTCTTAAGGGTCCATATATCAGTGGAAAGTATTTATCATCCTTTCACTTTCAGTTATCAATTTTTACCTGTTGCCATGGAAGTATTCATAAATCTCAGCCGCCAATGCTTTGGTGGGTGATGGTGATGTGTTGTGATGTGTGTTTATGTTTCTGATAGCCCTTGGAAGTCAATGTCTGAGTGATTTCAAGAACCCAAGAGCAATTTTTATTTATTCTACAATTTGGTGCGGTAATGCAGAAGAAAAGAGCTTTTGCACKGGGATAACACTTGACATTATTTTGTGGGTTTAAATGTTTTTCTCAAAGTATATGTGTATCAAACTTCCAACAAGGAGTGACAGTATGTGGGTGGATATTGATCAAACAGGTGAACAATTGTAATAAATTTACGCTTCCCACATCAATTATAAKCATTATCCTATCTATGGTGTGGACAAGTATTTTCAAATACTGTGAGGCTTAATTTAAATGTAATTTGAATACAGTTAATTAGATCCTACTAGGTTTAGTGACGAAATGCAGATGATATGCACAAAAAAGAGCGGTGAAATTGTTCAGCTTGCTGACAGTGGAGATTTCACATACACATACCTTATCCTGAATTGTATCGTTTCCTGCTCTGGGAAGCCTCAGAAATTGTATGAGAGAGTATTTTGATAATCCAAGTGCATTTATACACAACGATGAGACAAATGCCATGCCTGTAATGTCTGTAGAGCTTTGCATAGTGGAAGTTTGTTCAAAAGTGACATAAGATTTTACTAAAATATGGAAACCTGCTGTCTAAACCAGTAGCAAGTGCTCAGTCTGAAACAAAACTAACCAGAAAATAACAAAAAAAATCTGCTTTCTGTTCCCTGCTAGTGCCAAGGGCCTTAGCACTGTGCACGTAGTATATAAATAAACCACTGTGATCAACACCTGAGAGCTTATAAATGTCTGAAATGTATGGTGACAATTTGCAGAACTTCTGCATTACTCCCTCATGCCCACTTACAAACTATTTGGATAATCTGGAACCTGTTAGGCAATACCATACACCATTGTTTGCTGGTCTGCTCTAGGCTTGCACAGTGCAATAGTAAACACTGCGAGGAATGCTTCAGTTTGTACTGGGGAGCCACAGAGACGTGCAGCTCTCCCTTGCTTTTTGTGATGCAAGCGTGCCTGGCAAAATGAGTTGCAATTGGACTGTCTCAGCCACTTGGTAAAACCATGCCTGCTTTCATCACCATGCCTGTCTTACATCTCAGTGGTTCACTGTTTTCACCCAGGTTTGAAGTATCCTTCATTCCATGTGCCTCAGTGTTTGTGTCACTGCRCTTTTATCACGTGGGGTCTGTTTGCTGCAGGAAACTAAGTCTGGAAAACTGTACGTGTTGGGCCCCATTCACCTCTAGTAAAACCCTGTGGACTCAAGAATACTTGGTGGCCAAGTTCCCATGAAGCTCTTTGTGGTGAGCAGATGGAAATTCCGCAGAGGTCTCTGGATCTCGTTCAGAACTGACCTGATTGAATTATTGTTACTCATCAGGTGTGAGTGATCATTAAAAGGCTTTTAAATGTTTCCAAGCTGTTCCCCAATTTATCAYGCAGTTTGGATGCAGKGAATAAAAATATATTCAAGTTCCARTTGGAGAAAATAGAACAGAGAAGGTCCTATTCACCTTYTACGCTCCTGTCTCCTTGCTTCTTTCCTGCTCTTTTCCACTTCTGTGCTGTTCCACATCCATAMGCCCTTCACATTTCCCCTCCATCACTAATTCCTATGCTGTCTAAAATGCCTTTGAGTCCTATTTCAGTTCTGGTGTTCAATAGATGTGAGTCCCATTGATTTATGCCAGGACTGAATTTTGTCCCCATRGCATACCAAATTGCTTCTGCACACACAGGGAATGCAAAATCAGTGTACAGACGTACTACTTTGTAACTACTTTATTACTCATTTACACTTGGCATGAAATTTATACCCTCATTTATGACACTGCTGAGTCTGGTTTGTTTTATAAATTTGATCCAATACAAAGCTGACCGGCTTAGAGGACTGGCAGCAGATACAACACCTATCTCTTGTAAATTTCCAGCTCAAATTCTAATCAAGTCATTAAATCAAACCAACCAAAACCTCTTTCTGTGCAATGCTGTTGTAAAATTGAGGTTGGTCTCCTCCTGCTTCCCAGTACACGTGTGTCAACACCACAGTTGACTCTAATTAGCACCCTTGCTGGCTACGAAAGCTCCCGAGCCCAGGATTTAAGCAGGCAGGGAGACTGAACTCTTTGTCCTGGCCTCAGGTCATTGCAGGTTGATGAACAAGCAAGTCCTACTTCTGCCTCAGCTATAGCYGCCTTCTATTTTGTGGGACTAGCAGCCTGGCACCTTCTACAAACCTCTTGTTTTCATAAAAAATATTCTACTCTGGTCTGRTTGCCTAATATATGTATTTTCTCTCTTTTTTTAGGGAAGTGTTAGCGCTAACAGGACTTTAGTTTGAGTAGGGATTGCAGGATTTTGACCCCTCTGGGATCTTTGTCCTAGATTTCAGCCTTGGCAGGTAGAGCCTTCTGTAACCAGTTGACRTTTAGTGGCTAGTTTGTGAGTCAAATATCTTGTTTTATTTTTTCCTTTTTGGTTTGGATGAGTTTGTAGGGGTTTCTAAAGTATTTGGGAAAGGCATGAGTTTCGTGGTGCCACTGCACCTTCCTTGAGCCAAAGAAGTTGCTTTCCTCATTGAGAAATCTCACTTCAAAAGAAGTTGAGATGTTTTCTAAATTACTGTTTCAGCTGGCTTTTATTTCCAAATGTCTGCATCACTCAGAAATCTGAGTTTGTCCTGGTTTGTGGTATTTCTGATTTATTTTCCTATTTAGAGGGAATCTTTTTTTTTTACATATGTCCACTGCCTTGACACACAAAAACACACACACACACAAAAAAAAAAAAAATTTGGAGTGACCTCTGGTCTTATTTCAGTTTGAGGAAAGAAAATAAGAATGTAGAAAGATTCTGGATCTCAGCCATTACAATGAAAAACATCTGCTGAAGCCTTTGCAAGCATAAATTTATCTTACCATGGGCATGCATATTGATTAAAATTTGCATTCTTTTTTCTAATAAATTAAATTCTTTTAAATGTTCTAATTTTTTTTCTAATACATTATTTCAGCTTCATTTCCTTCMTGAAAAAAGAAAGGTAGAAATTTTTTGCATATCGGTGCTTCTGYAAAGCAGAGGTGGCCAAATTTTATTCTAGACACAACCTGATGGTGGTCCAGAGTGCTGGATGATCCCACAATGCTGGCTCCTTTGCTCTCTTTCTCACTGTTATATTACATAAAMCAATTTCCTACTGTTGTGTTTCCATGTAAGCAACTGAACACAATACTATGGAGGTGTGGTGAAGACCCAGATCCAAGGAGTGGCTTCTCTGACTGGGAATGTGAAGGGCAATGTGGCAAATCCACAAAATTCCTATTTCAACAGATCTATCATATCTGAGGATTGCAATGTCTTCAGATTTGCAGGGACACCAAATTAGGGCCAAGGCTGTCTGGTTATGAATGAGTCTTGCTGGGATACCAATCAGTTTTTTGGGATCTGTGTCAGAGTTGGGCATGCCCATGCCTGAGTCATAACAGCAGATCTGGAGAGTAGGAAGAGGCCAGACCCAGATGGGTTCCAGCCCCACTCCTGGACTAGGCAGGGGAGTCCTTGGGACACCCAGAGGTCTGCTTGCCACAGAGGTCTCTTTGCTCTGTCCCAAAGAAATTTTGGTGAAGAAACCAGAAAACACTTTCACTATAGATCTCATCACAGAGCTTTCTTCAATTTTATTGAAGAATTTCWGGAATTTTATATAAATACACTGATGAAACTCGTCCCTGTGATTTATATTCTGGAACTTTTGCAGATTTAAGAAGGAAAGTGAACTGTGGTGAATGAGTGCTCTGTACCGTTCTGTTCAAACTAAAAAGGTATCTTCTATAGAAAATCCCCACTTCATGMCCCTGTGTGGTTTTATTTAATCTTCCAAACCCATAGCTAATCTAAAGGCATAAATCATTTTCCAAGACTCAGTAAATTCAGTGGGTGTGTCAGGCTGCCTCAAACAGTTAGCTAACTAATTGGGTCATGGACTTAGCAATGTTTGAGMGAAATTGTAAATGATGCCTGTTTTTATTGGAGTGAAGTAACATTTAGGCATAGGTAATACACATGATAAACTTGCAACACTAGCAAACTGAAAAACACATGGGACCCATGCGTGTGCCAATTCAAATATAACTTTATTAAATGCACCTGATTTTAAGCTACCTTTTAGTATTCCATTTAGCAGTTTAATGAGAACCAGTTATAACATACTTGGGGTTTTTCTGTGTTCAGAATTCAGCAAGCTACACAGCTAACATGCATATCCATTCAGGCAGACAGAATCAGAAAAATACAATGAAGGCCTTTAAGTAAATATAGGACATCAATGTGACATTCTAAACCAACACATCCCTTACACAGTCTGCAGAGAACATCTTAATGCAGAGGCTATCAGTGTTTCCTTGAGACCTTACAGCATAAAGACTGTATCATGAATTAAAGAGCTCAAGCTGTTGACTACAAGGACTCCGGCATTACCAGAGAATGGTACCTAGCAGCGTCCATTCTTACACAAACATCTGCAGCCATTGAAATGGCCACTTGCTCCTGAAGGCAGGGGAGCAGTCTATTATGGACATGTTGCAGAGTTCTCTTTCAGCTGCGGTTTGCCTGAAGTGCCAGGTGCAAAAGATGTGCAGTAAAAGAGAAGAGGGTAATGGTCACATTGATTATGAACTGATAATTGCTCACTCACTATTTCCTCGGTGTTCAGCAGACTGCCTGTTTCGGCAATTATTTTCCTGTTCTTTATTTCTATTAATGGTGTGCCCAATATTGGGGACTGTTTCCCTCTTTTGTAGCCCTAACTCGCTATTGAAATCCTGGAAGTGTAATGTATAGCATTAGCTCCAGTGTGTCTGATTAATGTAATCACAAGCTTAGTTCTGGAAGGAATCCACCCTCCAGTTTACATTAGCTGTTAGATGACCTAAAATTCTCCTCTCTCCCCCATCCATGTGCAAAGTACTGGTTACAGGTTTTTGCTTTTTCTTTTGTTTGTTCTTACAATTTTGCTAAGTCTGGTGAAAGAGCTGACTGCCTGCCATTTTCCACATTCGCAGTAACCTTATAGTTCTGAGTTCTGTTTTCAGATGCACAGGGATGATGAGGGTCACAGAGCACCATAAGTCTTTGTTAACTTAGCTCCTGCATCTGTGGCTGCTGATTTATATACGTTAGAATACAACTGTTCAGAAAAAAAACCCTGAAAACATCTCTTTTTTCTATCTTTTTTTTCTCTTTATCTTTTTTTTAATTGACAATTCTTTATCTTTTTTTTTTTTCTCTTTTTTCTATCTTTTTTTTCTCTTTATCTTTTTTTTAATTGACAATTCTTTATCTTTTTTTTTCTTTTTCCGGCTGAGATATTATGAGGAGTGACACCCTTTGTGTGAAGTAATCAAATCATTGCTTTTTAAAGATAGGGAAATTACAGCCATTCAATTTCTTCCCTTATTGTTTCTTTTCTCAAGTAAGAAATCTTGGCTTACATAAGGATTTCAAGATCAAATGCAAGTTGACTATATTTTATTCAGACTCCAGAAATGTAGATTCTGGGCTGAGTTTTGTTTTGTGGGGTTTAAGATACAGAGAATTAAATTCCGTAGCAGCATATACTAGTTAGTAAAAGAGAATAAAAGAAACAAAACCTGCATCTCCCTTTCTCTGTGAAGAACTATTTGAAGAGGCCAATTATGGAAGTTGAGATCAATATAGCATTTAAAATCAGTTAGGATGAAATGCCAGACGATGACAGATTATCATATGAATTAGATCTCTGTTCGCAGGAATAATTACCACAGCACCTGTTAGAAGCTTACTGTTGTTATTTCAGTACAGCAGATCTCCTCTTATCAATGAACAAAAACCTCAATAATATTTTTCAAAAATTCTGGCAGATTTCCTACCTGGTAAAGAGCTCAGGGAGCAGTGCAACAGATAACGTGCCTATTAAAATCTGGGAGTTTGCAAGTGGGGAGCTGTAGATGAAAGTGATCAATTTATTTTTAATAGGATTCTCTAGAATATGAGGCTTCTTACAGTAACCCGCAAAGCTGGTGATATTTGTGAGGCCAGAGCAGTTTTCTTGATGCAAGAAGGCTTTGAGTGGCAGCAGCTACATACTACCATGCAAAGTTTTGAGATAAGGATTAGATGAATTATGATACTGTAAAAATCCCTGACAGTAACTGCATCAAAAGTTATTTCCTCATATACAGATTAAGCAGAAATAAAACGTAGGGATTCTGAGGTTATTGTTTGTGCTGCTGGAAGTGGAAATGTAGAAACTCAGGAATGTGCAAAAGCTATGCTCTGGCCTCCACTGCTGCCAATGTATGCTAATTCCCTTATTTCTAACCTCAGAACATCAAGGCTAGCAATCTGGGGAAAACTAATTGTCCTATAGTCTGTGTTTCCGTGTCATTTAGTCACAAACAAAATTTGCTGCATGAGATAATTTGTTATTTTTGATGAGCGTTATTCAATCTATKCTGGCTGTATCAGAATAAAAGATGAGACCACCACAGGCAGAATACGAGCAGATCCCTTTTCCACTACAAGCCACCTCAAATACCTTCTGGCTCTGCAGGCAGGCATCTCCCTGCCTTGCTGGGGCCCCGTGCTTGCTGTGGCTGAGATGCTGTTACTCACTCCTTCCATTTTGAAATATTGCTTTCTGATGGCAGCTCCTCCTCACCAGCCTGGGAGAAACCAGTCGTCCTTCCACATTCTTTCCGTATGGTGCTGTACAGAAATCCCCGTGTGCAGTTCCCTGTGAGGAGAGCGCGTACAGAAAATGAGTACAAATCCTCTCGAGATCGTTGCACCCAAGCTAGGGGCAGGGCGCACGGTGCTAACCTCGAAGCGGCCGGGCCGGTGGAGCGGAGCTGCTGGCCGGAGCCTGCCCTCAGAGCCGGGCTG
>NW_026623264.1:1001761-1126542 GCF_030028575.1 Malurus melanocephalus
GGAGCCTGCCCTCAGAGCCGGGCTGCACGGCAGTGCCACGGCCGGGTCGGCGCTTTGTGCCAGTGCCCTAATTGGCAGTGCCAGGTCTCATCCATCCAGCAAAGCGTGCTGAAAGCACAGTAGCCTGCCCGGGTTTAGCACTGTCCTGCCCCATTTCTGGCTCAGAAATGAACTGTAACCTCAGCCAGACAGTTCAGAGGACTGCTTGCGGTGAGTACTGTATGTGGCAATACGTGGGAAGGGTTTTAAGGCCCTTGCCATAGTTTCAGTGAATGCATAGGATGTTGTTCTGTGTTCTTTCTCTTTCCTGAACTTTTAACCTCATCCTACCTCTAGCCATGCTCAAGATGACAGCCAGTGAAAAAGGGGGTGAGGGAATGCTTTCCATTCCTTTCTCTGTTTAAATATGCAAATATACAAATATGCTTAAGCTGGCCATAGGCTTTGGTACTGCTTTCACTCCTTCTGAGTGACTCCATCCTCCCAGTCAAAGTAGTGGTCCCCATGAGTAAAAGGGAGATTACTTCAAGGTATTGCGGGACAGATGCCAAAAGAAAGCAAGAAAGCACTTAGATACTTTTAATGGACATGGTTTCACTGATGCTCTCAACATTGAGCTCAAATACAGGGTATTATGAGCTAATTCATCCTAATGTATGTATTCACATTTCAAAAAAAAAGAAAATACTTTAGGGAGTATAATCTCTTAATGTTACTGGAGAAGGCCATTCACTTTCCAAATCACTTCTTGCTGGTGTTTGGATATTAAAAATGAAAAGTCAAAACCAGTTCTTAACTTTGCCAGYGAGATTGACATCAGTGCATATCTGTCAGTGCTACCCACTTAGCCTGTGGTCCCTCTGCGTAACTTGACAGAGGGTCAGAGCCATTCTGACAGCTCCACAATGGGAATAAGATGTGGTGACAGGCAGTGCTGAAGAGCTAGAGATGTCAACAGGATCTCCAAATATCCAAAGGCCTTGAAAGACAGAACTCTCAGCTGCAGAAAGACAGTAAGTTTGTCTAATATAGGAGACGCAATCTTGCATGAAATAGGTCCCTTAGAGAGAATCAGAGGATACCTGGAGAAGCTGGGGAGTCTAAACATTTATGAATCTACTTATGGACTCCAGGTTACCTGAAAAGCACTGAATTACCTTTGCAGTCAAGTATCAAAATTTAACCCATCAWATTTTTATAGAGAGTTGTTAGTGGAAGTAATTTTGCACTTCTTTAACAAATCCCATTACAAAAGATTTCTAAATTGATTTTTCTCCTTTTGGGGCCTTCTCCCAAGTATTTGTAAGTAAACTTTGGCCATATGTGGTGCATTTTAGCTGGAATAAAATTACCTCATTTAGCTCACTACTTCTTTTCTCCCATGCTACCTCATACCTCTCAAAGAAAATAAAAAGGACAATAATTTTTAATTTTTAATTTACGAGAGGATCAACAACTATGGTTTAGGCTTGCAATGTATTAATAGATGCCGTGTAATCTGACAGCTACACTTTTGCTGCCTGTATTTGTGCAGTTAAATAAATAATTAAGATTTTAGGTGACACAGGCTTAGATTTTCTGTCTTAACACAGTTGTGGTTAATCACTTAAGTTAACTGTGCACTGACTTTCCAAATTATATTCAATGATGATGGGGCTCGTTCTGAATTTGCAGAGTTAAAAATGGGAGGTGATGGTAAGTTCATCACATGCCTTGTTATGCCTATGGCTCTGTTAGCTACCCATGGGTACTGGCAGGCAACAGAAAAGCAGCTCAAAAGGTTTGGCATGTTGAGGCAACGCAGAAGCAAAGGATGACATAATTGCTCTCAGGTGTGCACTTAAAAAATCTGTGGTGTTTTGTCTAGATAGTATTATTACTCCATGGAGCCACTGTGAAGTATTAATAACTGTAGAGGGAACACGGAAGGAAAATGTTGCTCTTTCCTGGGCACTCAGAGAATAGCTTTAGTTAGCAGCTCCTTGTTGAAACTGAGACGTTGTCATGGTTAAAGAATCGGAAAAGAGGGTGTGTAAAATCCAGTGGGGACATGATTCCATCCTCACTGCTGCTTCTGATGGTGACAGACCTGAAGGAAATAGAATTAGGCACAACATTTCTTACCGCTACCAAGGGGGAAGACCCTGCTTCCTTTTCACATATCYCCTTCCTTGCCTCCTTTCTCCCACATTCTCCCACTGCTTCATTTTGGCACCACCACTTCCATTTGGCAGCACTTTGGCTGAGACAGCTCAATTTCCCAGGCTGACAAGAAAGAGCCAAAACATAGGCTCCCCTAGTTTTGGTGAGTTAAATCTCCACTAACAGGCTCTAACACAAGGACGGTGTGACAGAAAGGTGAGAGATGAAGATGGAAAGAGGTAGAGGGCCAGCCAGCAGAAGGAGCAGAGCAAAAGAGAATATGCGGGAAGTGATGCCAGCTTAGCATTTGAAACTACAGCAGGAATGTGTGCTGGAGGCAKAGAAGTGCCACCACATGATGCTCTGCCCAGCTTCAGTGGCCTGAAAAAAGAGCCTCTTAGGAAATCTGCCACTGTTTTGGGAACACTTTTACTTTAATTATAACCTTTTTTTTTCCCCAAAAGATGAGTAATTTGGATCTGGGACAAAGAAAAAGGAAATTTTGGCTTATCCTGCAAACAGGATATGGGTGTTTATTTGAGTGAGGGATATTTCTGTTTAAAAGAGCTGTATGATGTGTTGCTTCTTGTTATGCTATGGACTAAGGAGACCATTCCTAACTCTTTTTGAAGAGACCATATTCTTCTTTTCACCTCTGACTTAAAGATGGTCTCTGGAAGAGGCTTCAAGGGAAAACTTATGAACTGCATGTAGAAGAGTGTCAGTGTCCAGCTGACACTCCACAAGTGTGATGCAGATGTTTCAAATCATATGTACATTCTACTAATGCACATTGGATAAGTGCGAAGTCACGGATAGAGGRATTGACATCCTTACTGCCTAGTCAATGAATCTTAAAAATACATGTTGGTATATCAGTTGCTACTAAAAGTGGTTTAATTTCTGTTCTTATATCATCAGTGATACACAAAGTAATGGTGTGATAGTTCTTGCCAGGCCTGATTTTTACTATTAACAAGCCTTACATGCAGAGGTAAAATACTGTGTTATCTTAAGGGTTAAATTTGATAGCTTCAGGTAAAATAGCTTAAAGATGTTTCTCCATAAATCGAGTGGGTAGAAAATCTGACTAACTTCAACATAATCTCCACAGAAAACTTGCTGGGTTCACTTTTCATACAGAGATATTYAGAGAGCAATAACTCCATGCTAAACAACTCTCAGATCCTGACCTTCACTTACTGACCACGTTGCAGTCAGAGGTATKTACCTGTATTAGAGCTGGAGTCGATGTTCTGTACTGATAAGGGTGAAGTACTTCTTGCAGCAATCAAATAGGCAAAGTCATGGTGTCTCACTGCTGCATTAAGCACCATCCCCCCTCTTAGCAGCATTTTTAAACTTATTTGGTATTCTGCAGCCTCCAGCTGTAGTGCAGATGTAGCCTCTGACGGGCCWATTTAAAGTCCTGCTCCCACTGTCCTAGTAGCTTTTCCTGGAGGTACTTTGCATTGCATTAGTATCCAAAGCAAGAAAACATCCTTAACATTTATCTGGATCCCCTTCACATGTCACACAGGGAAACCTGTGTGACACCTCAGGGTCTCTGAAACATCTCAGCCCTGAAAGTGGGTGAGGGGCAGGTGCCGAGGCAGCCGTGAGAAGTCATCTCTTGCTCTCTGCAACAGACATTAAAAGCAATTTAAAGMTTTAGGAAAGCATTAGGAGTGCCCTGTACCTTTTCCTATTCCTCTGATTTTGCCTTTCTGATTTAGCCAAAGAAAACAAGTTGTAGGCAGAAGGAAAGAGGAGTCTGAGTAGCTCTTATTGAGACCACGGTAGCTAGCTGATTCAGCAAAGAAGAGAACAAGATATATTTATTTAAATGCATAGTGGTTAAACAGCATTTACAGGATTGTAACMTAAGTTGTATCACTATTCAATATGTGAAAAAAACCACAGTTGACATGAAGCTTGGGGTGACACAAGAGAAGCTTCCACAACAGTGCTACCATGGGGTGAGGGTGTTGCCTTGGGAGATGATCCTAGGTAAAAGTTCCCCACTGTTCAACAGCCTCACCCCAGTCAGCTGCTCCCTGTCAGCAGGGGCTGGCACTGCTGTTTGCCCGCTCCTCACTCCACTCATGGACCTGTAAAGCAGAAACTGTCCTGTGGGTTTCAGGGTCATAAATTTTGTTCACTAAGGTAAGCACACTTGCATAATTAAGTTCAGGAACACCTTAAGAAATCTATGCATTCAGTGGCTATGTGCCAAGGCTGCAAGAAAGGGTTTAGCTTCAGATCATCATGGACATCTACAGCTCCAGGCTYCATTTGGAAGTGACTTGAGCTCCAGGGCTCTCTTCAAGCCGTCAGCCAAACTACCAGAAGCGGCAAAGTCAGCATTTGCAAAAAAYGTGACTGCCTGATTTTTCTGGGACACGGGATTCACGTGCTTCTCTGTAAGTTTTAAATTATTTGGATGTCCAATGGCTTCTTTCTGTGAGATAGGTTTTCTGACGAGCATTGCTGACCCGTCCATCTGCAGCAAGCAGTGCTTTGAGCAGCTCCTGGTATGATATATAGAATAGCTAATGACACTCCTGTGTGCAGTGATCTTTTAATAAGCAGCAAGATCCTGGGAAGAGTAAAATAACTCCTCTAATTCAGAGAACCTAATTCACTTTGAAATTAAATCAGAAGCCCCAAATGAATGTACTGACTAATGTGTGTGAATGCTCTGCCTAGGATGGATGGCCACTTGGTCTACTAATACTTCATTARCTGTATGGTAGCAAAACTAACCAAAGCTGCATTACTTAAAATTTAACGGGTCCAGTATTTCCCGGACACTTTTTTTTTCCCCTGAGCCTAGGTCCTCACTAATTAAGGAAGTCCAGCTTTATAGGTGGAGCAATAACAAAAAAAGCACCAATAAAATTTTTAAAGCTCTCTAAAACATTTTAATACCTTATTTCATGTGGCATATACAGAGTTATGATGGTCATAAGGTATAAAGTTTTTTATTAGCGGTCCATAGGGGAGACTGCATAACTCAATCACTCCTTTGCAACTCATTTAATGCRCAACGCCACAGCATTTGAGTAGCGTACTTAGCACAAATTGAAGTCAGTAAAATATTTGACTCAGCAGCCCATTACATACTTACACAAAGAGAGAGTTAACTAGAAACTAATTTAGGGAATTAGTGGTTGGTTACAAAACACAGCATAARCACACCAACTTTTCTCCAGGTTATGCTACATTATTCCAAAAAACTTGCAGTTCTTGCAGTGTTTTCCCCAAAGAATGTGTGATATAAGAATTGTAAAATCAAGTGACTTGTGCGTTAACTTCTTTTTATCTAACAAATGGTAAAAGTGATATGGGAGATACAACATTCATTTTCTCCCTCTCCCTTTCCCAATGTTTAAAGAGGTTCACTCAAAATAAGGTAAGCAGGACTAGAAGGTTCTCCGTGCAAAAGCGTGCTTCTTTCCAAGCTTGACAACATCTGACACACCCAGGTTGTAAGAGCTCAGTCAGCCTGTCCCCAAAGTGTACAGGATTGATGGCACCATGCAGTCACCTCTCAGGTGACCATTGCTCTTTACTTTCCTCTTCTGCAGCAGTAGCTAGCAGAGCATCGCAGATGGCATCTGTATATATCCAAAAGAGAATAGAGACTGGTCATCCTCTGTTATTTTATATGTCACCAGCATCAGGAGATTAATTGTGTTTTCAGCTGAGAATTTCCTTTGAATTACAAAAATCTTGGTTAAAAAAACCCTCCTGTTTATCATGGAACAAACACAGRTGGCCAAAGTATACCATTTTGTCGTCTTATAATATGGCATACTGATCTTCTGTAATGAACTTGAAGCTTGATGTGTGCAGCAGCGGAAAAGAGGAGAAAAAAAAAGCTCAACAGGAGCAGATTAAAGACCCTGATATGCAAGTGTTTGAGAGACAAGGATTTTAATTTAGATCTTCATACATTTAGGAATAAAGACTGTTTAATTCTTCTGTTAAGATGACAAGAAGTATTTCAATCTGTTCCTACTAATATTAGCTTGTACTGGTTTTATTTATAGAAGGTATACTTTTCTAGGCTAGATTTGGCCAAGAAATGAAAATTTCCTTGGTTGATGTTAGAACAAACAAATGATCTCCTGGAATTGTTTTCMTGGAAATGTGAGAAAAACCTGCTATTTACATAATTTACCTGAAATCTACAACACCAGCTTAAAAATTGTTGCACTGTTCAACTCCGAACAGGGATTTGAGCAATAGACCAGAGAAATGCAATGACCGTTTAGTCTAAAAAAACAGTCTTGCTTTGGCTTCAGCGTTTAATTATTTATACAAAACAATACTCCCAATAAGAGACTGGACTTGGCAACAAGGAATAAAAATGTATTATTCCCCTACATCCTTTTGAAAATCTATCTACAACTGGYTGAGGTATATATATTTGAAAATTGCAGAGTTGCAGAAATTTCCAGTGCACTGAATGTGTTCCATCCACATATAGTTCAGATATGTCAGCTGGGTTGATTGTGTACTGTGTACCTTCCCAGAGATGTAAGGGAGGTACAGATCTCCCCTGACGTTACTTGATATTTACTAGAATTGAAAAAAGATTGTGCATTAATTTAACACATTGTCTGCCACAACACAGAAGAAGGAAGAAACAACCTAACTAATACAGAAAGCTGCAGGTATTGAAAGCGGAGGGAATAAACATGCAAAATGGACAAGGTAGATGAATGAGATTGATAAGAGTCAAAGGACACTGGAGTAGCTTGGAAATAGAAAAGTGATTTTTAAAGTGCAATAGCTGTGAACGTTCTATCCCTGACTCAGAAATGAATAGCTGTTGTGGTAGAGTTCTCTTCTCCATCTTTTAGTAGCTGCTCCACAAACAGCATGATACCTTACTGAATTTTATTTCAGAAGCTGAGWACCCAGGTCTGCTGTAGGCTTCTGATGGGGAACATTAGGGTCTTGTCAGTTTTTCAATATTCCTTTTTTTTTTCAAGGTGTGTGCATAAAATCAGATAGAGGATGCCAAAACTGTTGAAACCACATAAAATCTTAGGCAAATTATTTCAACCAGAATGATGATAATCTGGGAAACTTCAAAATTCTCTTCAGGATTYTCCCCAGCTATATTCATAAACTTGTATGTGACCCATGCCTTATTAAATGGCACCTTAATTTGAGAACTTCTAAGTGCCTTGAATACTTGATCATTGAATCTAAATGTTCTTTTAAGTTCTTTTAACTTCCTCCTTAAAAAACCCATCAAAGTCAAAACCATATTTCAAAGCACTAGTCCTTTATCAGCAGTTAATAGCTCAGTTCTGCTGTGCATACGCAGGCAAAATCCTCATTGAAGTCAATGTCTAAGTTCAGAGACTTCTTTTTCACTGGATGCCTTTAAAGAAGTATGGAATTTCTGTTCCAGAAAATATATGGCTCAAATTAAATTCCTACAGCAGTTAGATTCAAAGCTACAGCCCAGGGACTGATGGATATACAACGGGGTGGGTCCATCAAAGACATATGGTCTGGTAAACTTAAGAAAAGCAGGGCAGATATGGAAGAAAACTGGTGGCAAAGAAGGAAGCCTGGGTGGTGATTTAAAAGCAGAGCAAAAATGGCCCAGAAAGCTTCTCATTGTGCAGAAGCAATTGTACATAGTACATGCTCTGCACTGGGTTGTCACTGCATGGRAATTCCCGGTGGAAGGGTAGTACAATTCCAGCAAGGCAAGTGTTTCCATTTGCTTAGCACAGATCAGGAAATTAGCCACAGATCCTGTGGCCAGTTTTTGGCCCTGAAGACTGACAGGTTGTCATCTCTCTAACTAAAGGTACCAAGAAGTGCCTGGAAAGGGGTAAAATAAATTTAAATGACATCTTTTATATTTACTAGATAGTGAAACTAAAGCAAATACCTGCATTACTGTTCATATACAATATGTATATTTTTTTGAAACTGTACTTATTGTATAACTCYTCCCAAATTATTCCATTTGGAAACATTACTTTCACAAACACCCCATCTTAGTTTAAATTCTTTAATGATCAAGTTAAAGGACTACTTGGGAAGGCAGTAAACATTTGCAAGCAAGATAGATTCGTCAGTAATTGATGACCAATTGTAAATTACCTTCAGAGTTGGCAACATCTTGTGCTCTAAGGAGAGAACTCTGAGGAAGCTTTTGTATGTTAGCGACAATAKCAGCTGTGAATTAGTGCAAAGCCACTCTTCCAAAGCCACATTATTAGTTTATGACATGTTTGTCTTTTTGGCTAATGTCTGTTTGGTTGCTTGCTTGCTAAAGTTAACTGTGGACTGAGGCTCATGCTGTGCAATAAAGAACTACCACACTTTTTCCCTCTGAGGAAACATACCAGTCCTACCCCACTTCGTGGTCTGTTTCCTGACCTTGAGCATGTGTTTTCAGGCATGGAAATGGCTGTCCTTGCCTTGCTGAGACATTGACATGAATGTCCCTGGAGAAGCAAGGAAAAGCTTAAACACTGAAATGAGAGGCTTGAAGCTGAACATTTTTGTCTCATTCATTTATCTACTGACGGTATGTGTGGTACAAGGAAGATTTAATGAATACTTGCAAGTCAGAGGCTGTATATCARTCTAGGTATATTCACACACAGAGAAATATTTATGTATTTTCAGTATGAGCATACTATTGAATCAGAGGTTACAGATGAACATTATTCATTGGTGGCAAAAGATATTGACCTTTATTTAAGAAAACATATGTATCTATTATCTTGATACTCTCTTGAAAATTCAGAGAACTGAACTCTTTGTATAGGTCTCMTGTCACTTTTTTCCTGCTACGATACTTCTGGATGCTTTGTTTTGTCCTCAACGCTCGCTGCTTATATTGCTATAAAACTCTTCTAGGAAAATTCTTATTCAGATTCCAGTGACCTCTGGCTTTAAAATAAAATAAAATAAAATAAAATAAAATAAAATAAAATAAAATAAAATAAAATAAAATAAAATAAAATAATGTCACAGACTAAGTTAATACAATTCAAAGCAAACAGTCCCATGTATCATGTTTTTCCCAGCTTCCTCTTGTCTGAACTCCATGGTCTTAGATGTCTTTTCCAAACTAAATGATTCTGTGATTCTATGAATTCAGTAAAAATCAGGGAATAAAGTAAAATTGCCTGACTAATTCAAATCTTCTAAAAGAAGCCACTTGTATTCTTCATGATATGTGGAGATGGTRTTTTAGTGGTGAGTGAGTTCAAATGTTGAACTTGCCATTCCACCTCCAGCACCAGTGTTTGGTACTGCTMCCAGTTCTGCTGGGGAACTGAGGAGATTTCTTCCTGGTAGCCTCCTGACTGAAAGTTGGCCAGTCCCCTCTTCAGTTGTAATCAGCTAAACATAYAGACTTTTTTAAGTTTCTGCCTTCAAGGTGTTTTCTCTGACCCTTGATTTACTTATTCATTTTTTTCTGCGTATGAATGCTAATTCTAAAAAGATTGCTTTCCACTTACCTGAATTTTACAATAATTAGCAGAAATTATGTGTGAGTGCTTTAAACTCAGTGGTTTTGAGTTTTTCAAACTCAGAGTGCTTGATTTGTGAGGATAAAATGGGCCTGGAGCTTGTGGAAACAAATGCTGCTTCTCTTGAAAGGTCTAATACTTATTTACATACAGCATCACCGAAATGTTATTATCTCTGGTACTGACAACAGCAATCAAAAAGTCACATAAACAATGAAAGACTCAGGAAGAAACCAAAGTTTTGTGTGTGTATGTATATATATTTATATGTACATATGAGGGCAGAGAATAGTTCTTATTAAAAGATTCCATGGTACATTCCATATTCACTAAGACAAGACCTTATTTTTTTAAGCCTGCATCTGAATGACCCAAACACAGTAATCATGGATGCGTGTAATTTTTTTCCCCTCCTTCTGCTCGATCCTAAATTTAAATCATAATGCTGGACTTGTGACGTCACTCTCAATCATTTCCACATGGCTTCACTTGTAGGATCAAAAAGAAGGTGAAGCTCTCTTGTGTCAGCAGAAAGCTGATTTGAGGGATAGAAGATAATTYGATGAAATTTCTAGTAATGACAAGAGGACTTCGAAGAAGCCTGCAGGTAAAGTACTATTCTTTTTCAGTAAATAGTTGCTCTGCCTCAAATTTACTGCATTGATAGAGGTTCCATTTTAAAAGGGGCTCTGCTCCTGAGGAGATCCTGAGTCTTCAGATGCTCCAGTTTCTTTAGAAAATCTTTCATGAATTTAAAATCAACAGGTGAACTCCAGAAAATAAACCTCAGTGGAAGCAGGATAAGATAACAGCATGGTGGGTTGCCCAGCTTCATATTTCCATTTTCTCTGGTACATTAGTTTTCTAAAGGTGGCATTTTGGCTCTGATCAAATGGAAGGGCAAAGGTTACCAAATGTGAGGCTGTGGCTGCTGGAAAAGAGAACCAGTACAATGGTGGGGGAAAGCAGGCCACCAGCATTAAGCAGGGAGAGATGTGGGAAACTGGCAAGAAGGAAGAGGATGTCATTTTCTGAGAAACCAGGAAATGAGCTCTGTTTTTAAGCATTTCTATTTATGGTATAAGAATTGTAAATATCTCAGAAGATATTTGATACTGAGATGAGGAAATATGTGTCAGGCCTTTTAATTTTAAGCCCTTTTCTTTGCATGGGCTGCTTTTGTTCAAGGATGCAACAATGGAAAAGGAGGGATTTGGGGAAAAAAAAAAAAAAAGGCTTCTGCTGCAGCATTTCCTGAACAATTTTTCCTGTGCCTCTCTCCCAAGTGAGCTCTAATATTCATGACCCTTCTCTCCTCTTTCCTCCCCAACTCATTCAGCATCCAGCATTCAGGATTATAGCHGCTCATCTCAGTTTGCAGCCCTGCCAGTATCTCTCATAGCCCCCCTTCTTTCCCAGAGGGTGAGTCCTAGTTTGGGAACTGCTGTTTCCAAAATACTTTGACCAAAATACTTTGACCAAAAGGGAGCTGTTCCCCAGAGACTGATGCTAATTCTGCTGTGTAGTTCTGGTGTGAATTCAGAGTAATCTCCTGGCCACACACCAGTGTTGTCCTGCTGGACTTGTCCCTAAATGTGTAAAATGAGAAAACCTCTACAAGGCATTTTTTAAGCGTCACATCTCACTCTTCTGCCTTTGAGGTTAGCTGCATGGTTTGATTATCAGTGTCACTGTGCTCATTTCTATTCGACTTGGAGCCCAAAAATGTTCTCCCTCTTCTATCAATTAATTTATTAATTGATAGATAGCCTTTATTAATTAAGATACTCTTCTTTCAAGTTTCATTAGTTCTATGTTTTAAAGGAGAAGTCAAGCATTACGGGGCAKGAGGATGGGACACACCAGTTTTCCTTGTTCTTTTTTGAAAATGTAAAGGCAGAAAGTGTGTGACTCTTCTATGCCAGGGTATTTCCCAGAGCTAACTTTCAATCCCACATTTTATTTATACTCACCAGAAGCACTGACTTGGTTACCTGAGTGAGTGGCTGCTCAACTCTTGGAAGCCATTTACCTATCACTTACAAGGTGGAGACAACAGAAATGCTCAGCACTCCTTTGTTTACCTAAATATGGATTTTAAAGGCTCATTACAATAATTCGACTTTGAAATCTCTTAGCCCCAGAATACCAGGTAAATAAAACCAATAGGTGATTTGGTAGAATTTCTGCTATTTGTTGAAAGGATTCCAAGATACTCAATCACCTCCTCTCTAAAACAGTGCATCCCTTCTTCCATSGTTTATTCTTTCAGAGATAAAGCATTGCATCTAAAATCAGGGAAGCAATAGTKAGATAGAAGTGAAGGGAAATTATTAGGAGTCGTGATCTCAGTGACAACATTAGACATGAAGTGGTTGCCTGGCCCATGGTCATTGACCCTGAGGGGGACACACCAGCATGTCAGGCACCCTATTCTCCACACCACCCTACATCTGACACCTTCTTAGCTTCCTTGTCATGCACCAAGGTTAGTGCAAAATGTCATCAGGGCCCTTGTCATCTGAGGTACCCTGGACGCTTCCTCTTTGTGACAGTAGCTGGATTAGGTTTATATAGGAAGACACACTCCTTTGCCTGAAAGTCAAGTCGCTGGGGATGAGTTCAGCATGAACAAAATATGTTGCTGTTCCAACTCTATGCACTTGAGTAGCTTTTCTGCCTGTCTTTTCCACAGTAGCTTTGCTGTGAGAGGTGTCCCTGCAATCATCCCACWCTGCCTGTTGCTGTGTGCCAGGGCAGCCATCTCTGCCTGGCAGAGGATGCAAAGCAGCTCCACAGGGAGTGGAGGGAGCACGTCCATCCCAGCTCCTGTCAGGCAGCACTTGTACTTGTGTGAGATGTAGGCRATCTCTAAACTTCTTTCTGAGATTTCTTCTTATATAAAAAAAGACAGTGACAGAACTGCATGGAAATACAATCTGATGTAAAACCACAGCATTCCGTTACTTTTTAGAAAGGTTTTGTAATGTGTTTGAATTGGCCACCTGGCTATCTTTGGCTGTGACTGCTAATCCTTCAAAATCCTTGAAGGTGTCCTTGATACTCTAAATTAGCTGATATTTTTAGAATATTTCAATTTTTATTATCAGTAATGCAATGGACATATCACTGAATATTTTTATGTCACTATGATTAAAATTCTTAATCCCCTCAGAGAAATTTGCAATGACTGAAACCATGGATAGAAATCAGCTTTAAGTTTAAGAAGAGTGAGAGTAAGAAGTCAAGTAAATTTAGGAGGCAACAATTTTTCTGAAGGTTTTTTTCAGTCTCCTAAAACACTGGGCTAGATTTTTTGCAGAGGCAAACACAATATATATACTACATGGATACAGGGGATGTCTTCTGCATAAAATTGGGGTGCCCCAGGAGTGGGGCTCCAGGCCAACACAGGGTTTCTGAACAGCTGAAGGGGCTTTGACAGCAAAGCAGTGGTGTGCCCTGACAYAGAGCTGGGGACAGCTGAGAAACCAAATCTGTGTGTTTAGCAAGAATCAAAGTGGTCCAGATCTCACCCTGTGGACAAGACATGAGGCTTAATTTGGGATGGGAGGCACTCACTTCAGTGACTTTTGCTTTGCCAAAATGATCCAAACTCTCCTCCAATGAAAGTCTTCCAAAAGCATAGTAGATGAAGGGCCTTTCCTGGGAGGTCTGCAATGTCATTCTGCTTGTGGCAATAAAGAACCTTAGAAAATGTAACCTTTTCATAATCAAAAATTATGTGACCTAATTAATACGTCATATTCATGTAGGAATACTTTCTGTCAATCAGTGTATCAACTTTTTCCATATTCTTCAATATATTCCTGACTTTTCAACAACCAGTATGTAGAGGAACACAAGCATATTCACATCTTGATTTAACAACTGTCGAGCTGTACTAGTTAAACACTTCTGGTTTTGCTAGGTGAGGTTGAAATTCAGACCTGTTTTTCAAAAGCATTACTGGTGTCACTTCTTTTTAATATGTACTGTATTGTACAATGTTTATCAGAACACCTTCCAACGACTGTCCATGAKCTAAACAAATGTCTTTGAGATTATTAATATTCAAAATACAAAAAGATGCTCTCTTCTTTTGCTTATTTTTTTACTCTCTTGAAAGAGAAATTGGCRTTTCAGAATCATTGGCTTTCAAGTACATGGGAGTGAGATTTCTCCTTGGAAAGGTACAGATAGCTAATTTCAAATCCGAGGGGCCCACGAAGAGTGTCTGGGCTTCTGGAATGAATTGCTGAGTTGTACGTACAGGTGCTAAGTGTGATTACGTCAAAGTGTAAGTGCAGGAAATGAGATCACCCAAAGGTACCATAGGYGCTGCAATATTAAGTACTGGGTATTGCAACTGTATTTACCTCCAGGTTTCAAATCCCCTCTGTTAAACCCACTCATTAACTATTTTGTTAAAAGCTGTGAAAGAGACCRGGCTGGGGTAGAGGGATACAAAGAATTTGGAGTGAGTTTTCAATTAAAATCCRCAGTCTGTTCTGTTTCTGATAATCTCTAAATTCTTTTGAAGAAATGATCATTATAACTGTGTCTAATCTGTTTTCAAAACAGTCTCTGAAATAGCCTTTGTGTATGCACCTTCTGTTTTTATAACTTATGTGCTTTGATATTGTAATTGATGCAAGTGGGTGCAATTAAATCTTTATTTGGAAACTTGCACCAAAGCAAGTCATTCAGAAAAAAAAAAAAAAAGCCACCAATGTGCTTTGACTCTAGATTCTCACACATATTTGCACTTACAATCAAAGCTTTTGTTCTGTTAAACTAACAAGGGCTGTTTAGCATAAGAAAGAGTTAACACAGGCTGCCTTACGTTGTGCTAATTTTGGGAATGACAGTTGAATGGGAAAAAAAAATTTGCAGGAAACTATGCTGTCCCAATAAAAATGACCAGTTTTTATTTTAATAAGTAACTCACCACAAGTGGAGAAGTTTAAAAAAGTCTGATGATTTGCCAATGATTACTGTCACTCGGTGATAAAATACCTCTCTTGTTTTTCCTAAGAAAGATCACAAGAGAAAAGATCAGATCTCTAGCTCAAAATTGCTTCTAAACGAAGCTGTGAATTCCACCACTTTCACTTGGGGGGATTTCACATTAGCACAAGACAGACAGGGATCAAGATCTTCAATTAGTTGTTTGTTGGCATGTCTTTATTTATTAATTCTGTGACACAGCTATTGATCAGCCACCACATTGCTACTTATAATTCAGGTACTGCTGTCTTAAAACTTAGCTGTGGATTGGTTTGTGTGAAAGGAATTTTTGTAGAAGGGTAAGCATGATTTATTTCAGTGAAATGATCTGTCTGCTTGGTCCCACCGCAGGGAGAGGCTGTAAAAGCATGAAGCTTAGTCAGGCTGTCAGCTGCTTCTGGAAAAACTGCAGGTTAAAAGCTTTTTTCTTTTGCTCAGGATCTCTTAACTAATAGGAAAAATCTTAAATGCAATAAAACATGGTGTGTGTATATATACATGTATATATTTACATATGTATAAATTATAGTTTCTTTTTCTTCTGAGAAAGTTCAGGTAGACCACTTTWCCACCTACGGAGCAAGTCAAGAAAGCACTCAGTGGTTTAATCAGGTTTAAAAACCCTCACAGTGAGTTAAAAAAACCTCTTTATTCATTTATCTGGAAAGTACCATCCTGGCCTTCTTGACACCCAAAGAAGATGTCTTCAAAAGGGCACTCTGGCAGAATGCACCTCCAGCATAAGCCAAGGTTATTTATGGAGTTCCTGACAGGAAAGGTCAGCGTCCTCGTGTCTCAAACAAGCATGGCAGAAACTCTAACCTCAGTCAAAGTCTATCATTATGAGGAAATCAAGCTCAACTCCACTGAAAATCTTTTCATTGTTGATGAGACTGGTTTAAATAGCATCAGAGCTAAAACCTAAAAATAATGYTTGTTATCTGATGATTGCCTCTCGAGATAAATCAGCATCTCAGGGACAGGTCTCAGATCTTGTAATGGGAAAATGCACATTAGTAGAACACCTTGTGTCTCCAGTGCCATGCCAGAGTAGGTGACTGCTGTAACATTTCTCCCATCTGACAGCATTGAGTTTGTGTGAGTTCCAAAATTTTATTTTAGGACCAACTTGAGCCCATTTAAGATGAGATTATCCCTCAAGGAAGATATATTTTATTTTTTCTCTCTCTTGGCTCAATGTTTCTGTGCCTTTTCTTGTGTCAGCACTAGCATTTTTGTAGCTTTATGGTCTGATTAAACCTGAGTAAAATTTAGCCACTAAAAAAAACCCCAAAGGGGTCAGCTAATGTTTATGCAAAGGAGTCAACAAGAACAAGAACCATGTGAGCAGAGCAAGGGAAAAGGATGGATTGTTCCTTCCAGAGGTTTTTGCTGGATGTGAACCTGTCCTGGGAAGCTGCATCACATGCAGTTGGAGCACAGCTCCAACTGTGGAGCCAATTCTTGGACACTGTCAAAGAACAGCCCTTACTATAGTTCTGCAAAWTCTGTTTTTTCAGTGTAAAATGACTCCCTGATAACATCCAGTTTCAAGAAAATGTTAGAAAGGCCTTGGATTTATTAAAGTGGATTTATAAAAACAAGTTTCGAAACTAGTTGCAAAATAGCATTTCTGTCCTTTTTTTAGAACTATGTGTACAGCCTTGGGAAGAAAATGAGCCAACTATAAAAAATATTCTGGATSCCTTAGGACAGTACAGAAGGAAGAATAGCTCTGCCTTTTACATTAGTCTGACTAACCAGGTTCTACCTTCCCACTCATCAATACCAGAATGAAGAGGAAAATTATTTATCCCTCCCTTCAACCGAATAKGGAATTCAAATAAAAACAAAGTGAACCAGCCAGGCAAATAGTACAACTTCCTGCTCCAGTCCCTCTAAAATTCAATTTTACTGACACAAGCTTGGAAAAGATTCAGTGCCCTAAATTACCACCGAGAGTAAATAATAATTACATTTGCCATGACAGGAGATTCTGGGTAAGTGTCAGCCTAAGGACAGCAGATGGGACTATCTGTTGGGATAGAAGAAGAAGATTTTGCTTGGATAGGGAGAAGCAAAAGAGGACTAAAGGGGTACTCAGGCCCCTGGTGGCATCCGAAGAAGCAAATGCTTTTCCAGCCAGACTTCCATTCAGTTTCTTTCAGTCCTGACCCTTTCCTCTGCCCTGTGTCCGTTGCCCTTTAGTACTCACAGTCTGGGAAATGCCAAGGGACTGTCTAAGTAGAGAGAGGCAATGTGGCTGCTGTGTTAAAGGGTAGTGGAGGAGAGTGGTGGGCACTGAGAGAGAAAGGGGCAAGCCATGAGCATGAAGAACAAGATCTTCCTGTGCCACAGTTGATGAGAAAGTACAGAGAAGAACAGACTGGCAAAAGGGTCAGGAATCTTTCTTCTGACCCACAGCCCTTCAGAAATGCCACATCCAGCAGGCTCTGCAGCTCAATTTTTTTTTTGTTCCCAAAATCTGACTTYGGTTTAAACCTCCTTGAGATGGATCAAGGATGGATGTTCCCCTAAGACCTTTTCCTAGCCCTTCCAAATCTTTACTCTTTCTTTTAAGACCTTTCAACTCCTTGCTGATCAGCTTGAATGCCCTCATCCTCTTTTGCTTTTCTGAAGCTTGAATAATGCCTTCTTGTACAAAGTACCATGCTTTTTTCCTTCCTTCCTCTCCCAAAACCTTCTGCCACTGCTACAACATTGAATTTTGCCTGTCCTTGGGACAACACAATTACAACAAGTCAATACAGCTGAACAACCTGCTGTGCAGTGGGACCCTCAGATGGTACCACTCACTCTGCCCAAACTAGCTCTGCTTGGCAAGACATGAGAACTCACTTTTCTTTATCACTGGACACCCTCAGCAATATCAATACAGGASCTACACCTGCTGCTGGTATTTTTATACATCTTGAGTGATTGTTCTGTCCTGCAAAGTAATCATCATGTCTTCCAGCAACTCACCACCCCACATTAACTCTTCTCTCTGGGCCTTTCTCACTATTGCATTTCAGTTTTCGCTCTATCCTCAATTTTTCATTATTCTCTACAATGATTTTTTTTATTATTTTTTACTTACACGGGATGTGAGACATAGATGTTTTCAGGAGGTGAAGTAGAGGTTTTGGCAGTACAGTGAGAAACTTACGGGCTTTTGGCACCTAGAAAAAGAATGGCAAGTGGTTTGGGTTGGTGGGATAGGCATGTTAACTTTCCTTTTATTTTTTCTTAGAGTAGCTGCATTTTAATTGTTCTCTGTAGGTCATGTTTATTAATATGCCGGCTTATTATGGTTTTATTTGGCTTTCAATCTAGGATATCCCTAGGGCTATCCCTAGGGATGGATATTGGCGTTGAAGTCACTCCCATGGGCAGAACAAGGTGATAACTACATCCAAGAAAATGCTAAGAAAAATTGACTCCGGCAAATATATTCTCCATGCAATGAATTCTGCTTTATAATTTTTTTGGTGACTTAAAACTCCATTATGACTTTAGTACATGCTTACCTTAGGTGTTATGGCTATATCATGATTTATGATCGAGCAGGCCTTGAGTGAGTCTGTCAGCTATTTTGGCTGATTTAGCCTACCTGTTTRTTTGTATGTCCTTACATGAGATGCCAATTTCATTGAGGTTAATTGTCTTAGCAGGTGTAGCTCTCTCAAGTTAATTATAGGCAAGCTAAGGATATTGGCCTCTTTTCTCAGTGAGAACAGAAGAAGTGATACTGAAAGGTCCCTGCTACTATATAAATACTGCTGTAAAGAGGTACAGCTGCTTCTGCAATGTGTCTGCTCCTTCTGCTCCCAAACATTCTCATCATTATGTCTGAGATGTGATCACAAAAGAGTTAAATGAAATGTTTTCCTAAAGTTATGGGATTTGCTGATACTTTGTTTTTATAAAAATATAAGGGCTACAGGGGCTTCGCTTCCTTGATTCTCTAGGAAAAAAAATGAATCTGTATGTTAAACTGTGTGTATTCCCACGCTCTGACCAGAATAACATCATGAACATAGTTGTTTTTTTAGGCAAGTGGTACCTTGACTATGTGCAATATTAGAGAGACGCATGCTCAAAGGGAGAAACAGTAATATTGAACCTTCATAATCAAAGTTTTCCTGATTTTGATAAGTTTAATGTGGGAGTCATTGAAATCTTTCATTCTTTGTTGCAATTTTTTCAGGCTAAAAGTTTTGAGTAGGAGCAAAGATGAGAATTATGTAAGAGGGAGGGACTTAAAGATGACCACTGGTCATCACTTTACTAATAATTAACATTAAAAGCTATGAGACATTCTGGCTTCTAAATTTTTGGCATTTTTTCAATTTTTGTTAAGTATTGGATGGTTTACCTCAAATTTTTTCAGTAATGAAATTGAACTCTGTCCAAAAATGTGAAGTCAGCACAAGTTCTGAGAGCACATTGCTCTCTGAGTTCTCACACTTTTAAAGCCTTATAGGCTCCATATATGCTCCCTCCTTAGCATGTTCCCTTCTGCTGGGGATGGGATCACTTACCTTGTATAGACTGGTTAAATCTGTTGATTTTCCTGCCTTTATTTGCCCCTATTTTCCAGCTGTCTGCTTTGTTGAGCTCTTCCCAGACTCAGCGATCACTTGTTTACTGAGCTGGAGCTGGAACTCTTGGCCAACTGGCAGCTGAGAAGGGAAGAACCACAGCTTCTTCGTGCATTAAATCGTCATATTAGACTCTAGCTTGGAAAAGCTTTTGCCAGCTTTGTTTTCTTTTTCCCTAAGCATGACATGACAAATATACTGGGTTTTCATTTGTTGGATTTTTTTGGTCTTTATTTAATTTTGGAATACTAAATTTAAAAAAAAAAATAATAAAAAAGTCTAGCTATGAAAAATCTAACCATCTCTTCTGCTAGGATAAGACATGTATCTTTTTATTGCAGTGACTTTGGTACTGAATTATTATGCAACCATTAATGAGGGAGTTACCTTAGAAGAAATGGTAAACAAGAAGAATCAGTGTTTTGGGAGGAGGTGTAAGTGAAGAAACATGCTTTTGAGACTGATAATTATTTCAACCATTAATCTTCTTCTGGAGGCAAGTGATAGTGATGACAACAATCTGACAAATTGTAAAGCTCTGTGATGAATTGAGTCAATTATGATCTTTTGTCTGTCTCACCTGCACTCTATCCTCTGCTCTGGTTACCCCTCAGGGGAACTATTTTTACTATTGCARTCCTGAGACAAATTGTAGCTGGGTATAACTTCCATACCATCTGATTCCATTGCAGKGAAGATGGAGCAGGGCAGAAGAGCTTCCCTAAAAAAACTGAAGAAGTCTAGACTCTTCCATCCCACAAGAGCTATGCACAGGCAGATAATGCCGATCCTGGAACTGTGCCCTTAATGCATTTCTAAAGCAGTCCTTTTGTACCTAGCATATGTACGGTTTCATCCTAAGAGAGTACATGTATACAGCCATGCTCATTTCTCCAGAAAATACGAAAATTGTTCTGGGGTACCTGAATTAGTATCTACACTTCTAGGATACAGAATTCTGCATTTTCCTGTATGCAACTTACCAAATTTCTCAATATTTTTTGTGCATTAACCCTATTRTGGTTTTACACAGAATAATCATTGTTGGAATATTTTGTACAAATGAATGGGTTTGAGCAGGCACAGTGAGAAGAAAGCTACCCAGCGGGTGTATGGTTGCATGTCTTAGAAGTTATTTCTTCTTCCTCTGGCCAGGTTTTAGAAGAAACTGTGGATCTTCAGCTATGGCACTCTTWTGTTTGGTAGATGAATTCTCAGACCCCATTGCAGCAATTTAGACAGCTGTAGTGAAGGGGTGCCTGACTGCTAAGTCTTACAGGGCACTGGGCTTTCAGCATGGAGAAAAGGCTTTTAAAAGACCATCTGTTTCTGGAATCTAGGTGACTCCAGSTTAGGAAAAAGCTGAGCAGAGTTTTGCACAGAATATAGTCTGGGATTTAGCACACAAATTTTACATGAGCCTATGTCTGACTTTGGAATGCCCACATATGGAGAAAAATAAAATGAATTGCTGGCTTCGCTAGCGGCTGCTGTATACTCAATGCTTTTGATCAGACTTTTTTTTACTAAGGTTCCTGARCATGGGTTTATGAGCCAACCTCTAAAAATCTTGGCTGAAGTTTTTAACAGGAATTCATCTCTCTTATACTACCCACTGTGAGGCCCAAAAACTGCCAATGGTTAAATTCTTTAAGAAAGAAAGAGCAGCTGTGCCACRCTAAGTCATGGGTATACTAGGCTTGGCACCCTAGTAGTGGAAAATACTGCATGCTTGGGGTAAAGTGTAAGAATAGCACAAGCATAGAATGATATTTGTCCAGGATCCACTCCAAGCGATTCAGGGATTCCCTGTACCAGAAGCTGTATATTTGTATTTAATTGCTGTGAGTAATTATTTTTTTCCATGAACTTGTCCAAACACTTGAAGACATCATATTTATCCCCTCTGCATCCTGAAGCAAGTTGCTCCAAGACTTCACTCTGCTCCACATGAAGAAACATCTTTCTGTGCTTCTTGAAACCTGCTGTTTGCTGGGATCTTTAGAAAGAAACGTTTGTTTGTAATTATTTATCTTTTATTTGCAATCCAGGRTTTTAGAGGCTTTTTAATTATATGTCATTATCAATGAGATATCGTCAAAACTCAACAGGAGCACAAGTAAATTTCAGGCTAGAATTTAACAGAAAACTTTTTGTGGATTTGTAGCCATGTTCTAGAACCTCTTCTGTTCCTATATAAACTCTTCAAAAATGATTGAATCCAGGGTAGACATAAAATGATTCAAGGAAATAAAAATTCATGTTCCATTCATATTGGCAGGAGAAGTGGATTGAGGTTGCTGCAGGAATCATGAAAAATCCCCTTTAATCACTTTTGAGAGCTGAAAATGCCATAACTGAGAATTACATGAGGTTCTTGAGCAGAAGTGCACATGTGTGATTATGTACAAATGTCTACGCTGACACGCAAAACTGCCAAGGCTATCTGTGCTGGAGGAAAGGTGGTGAGTTTAAGTCCAGGCAACTCAGAGTGAAACTCTGCCCTGGCTTAAAAGGTGCTGTTGGCTACCATGGAAACCAATTGGAGCTACTATGTAAGGGACATGTATCTGTGGAAACAAAACAGGAGTGACTATTTCTCAATATCACAATTACCTACAATTAATCTTGCATATTAGGATTGTCTGGAGTTATTTGCATAAAGCATTATTCAGTTGGCTACAAGCCTTATGTGAGTGGGGGCAGCCTGACCTTAGCAAGAGTTCAAGGGTTTGATAGTCAACTTGAGAACCTGTTTTATGATGCATAATTTTAACAGTGTTTCGGGTATGGCTCTTCCAGTTCAGCTTTCTTTTCAGCCTTTAAAACCTAAACTCTTTGCAGATGGCAGTGTGTATAGAAGAGAAGTGGTGGAAAAGTCTGTTATAAGCTGTCACAGCAAACTAAATCTGGCTGTATTCACACAAGTAGCAGTTAAATTATCCCACAACATCAGCAGTAGCTTTTAAGCGAAAACATGATCATGCGTGATGTTTAAGGGCTATTCCTAACCCTGGTTATGGAGAGGAAAATTTGTATTTCAAGTCATTTCAGAGTCTTTGAAGATAAATGTGGGTACATGTGTTTCTGTATAACAAAACACACAATTAGGGGTCCTTTCAAACATGTCATTTTTACAGTATTGTGACTTGGCAGGTATCAGCAGAGGCATCCCCAACTTATACAAGCATCAAAAACCAACAGATCTGGGCCTATGCATCACACAAAAGCTCAGTAAATTGCTTATGTATATTTACACTCAGATATAATACACAGCATTGCRTAAGCATACACACAACACAAAATAAATGCATGTACATAACTGTCATTCGTGTTGGTTAGATGTTGAATCTTGCTTTATTTATCACTTATCTGACCAATATGAAATAGAACATCTGTGAGGTGAGCTGCATTTTAGAAAATAAGTCAGTACACAGGATGATGCAACACAATTTGGGGGGCTTTTTGATGTGCCACATCTCTGATCGCTGTAGATTTTTAATGCCGTTTGTATACAATACTGGTAAGAAGTACAGCTAAGAAAATGCAAATGAGCTYAACAAAGTCTCGAGGGGTTTTTGAGTATGTAAGGTTATCCAGCCTGTTTACAGACCACAGTCTGCTCGAGTGAAACAAAATCAAACCAAACCCTTGCCCTGAAGATATAATTGGCAACATTAAGAATCTTACAATACCCCAGGGACAGTAGTTGCGTATCTACTTCACCACATATTATTGTTGAAAATATTATTCAGCTGTTTATTTATCTGAAATTAGCAGATTAGGGAGTAGTGTTTTACTGGATACCAAACATCTGTGATAGMAGTTTCAGAGTAATAGGCTGAAACAGACACTGTATCATCACTTTGGGGAAGAATTTAGGCAAATACAATTGTTATTACAGTTTCTTCTTTTTCCTTTCTTTTCCAGGTCAGCTCTGCTAACAGCTATCTGGGCTCAGACCCCAGCTCTTGAATCTCACATTTTATTAGGTATTCATTTTGCCACTAGTCTTTCAGAAACAGCCTTGTGTAAGGTATTAAAGAACAAGTAAGCCAAATCARCATCTCAAGACTCTCATATGGCTTTCATATAGCTGGGCTGAGTGTGTCTTTTCACGATTGCAAACCTTTCTTCAAGTTGGATGTTAACACTTTCAGAGTAACTTTTAATGCCAAAACAACGTCCTGCCCTTTCAGTTCAAAGAAAACACAACATCTGTCATAATGTGAAATGTAAATTTAATGCAAGTGTCAAGTCAGGCACTTGGTAATGAGGTAAAAACCCTTGAGATTTTAAGTCTCTCTTCCACGCTATCCTATTACAGGGAGGGGAAAGGAAAGAGCCGTTTCTTTGGCACTTAGCAGCTTTTCTGTGTCCCTTATCTATCCTTCCAGGACATCTTCTGCAAATTAGTGGATTTTTCCTGGCAATGTCTCTGAGAGGGAGGAAGGTGTTATAATGTTTGCTTTGTGACCGAAGGAAACTGAGTCACAGACTAGCCAAAGTCCAGACCCACCGCGGCACTGCCCGGAGCCCCCAGCCCCAACTGGGGCGGAGACGGGACCCCAGGGAAGGGCAGCGATCCTGAATCTGCGGCTGCATCCCGCAGGACACTCCGGGGCGGCGCGGCGGTGGCGGAAGCGGGTGGGAAGGGGGGAAGCAACAGGCTGGTGGCAGCTTCCCGGCCCAGGGGCGGCAGCCGGGGGCGCGGAGCGGGACGCGGAGCGGGCGCGGGGCTGGCAGAACAACGCCGCGGGCGCGGAGCGAGCGCTGCAGYAATTGCTGCAGCAGCCACAGGCGGGCGAGCAGCGTGTGCCGCTGGGCCACCGAGCCGCTGGGCACGCCGGGGAGCACAGGCGGCTACCCCGCGTCCCGGCAAGCGAGGGCTTGAGGCAAGGACTCGCAGATGTCTCTGTGCAGAAGCAGAAATATTTGCCCTTCGGATATTTCCTCTTCTCCCCGCCTCGTCYCCTCCGGTTTTCCTCTAGCCTGTCTCCGCCGTTCTCCCAGGAAGGCTGGAAGCAGCCACTGTGTAACCGCGGCACGGTAAGGAGTTGGGATTTCGGGATGCAGATGTCACATTGCCRTGCAAACGACTCCCGCAGTATCACTTCATCAGGATTTCGAAACTGCATCTTTTATCTCTTTTAGAAAAGCGTATCTCGGAGGAGATTGCTCTCAATAGACCCGCCATAAAAACA
This sequence comes from Malurus melanocephalus, assembly GCF_030028575.1. Taxonomy (NCBI): domain Eukaryota; kingdom Metazoa; phylum Chordata; class Aves; order Passeriformes; family Maluridae; genus Malurus; species Malurus melanocephalus. The sequence continues at coordinate 1,026,245 of NW_026623264.1, forward strand.
TTTTTGTGTTGCTCTTATGCTTCTGTGCATCCCACTGCGTAGGGGTCCCTGTGGTCCCTAGGGAATACAAGGAGTTGTGAGAAGTTACACAACTGGCCACCAGACTAATCCACTCCCTCTACCTACCCGCGAGTACCTCCCCCTTCTGCTCTTTTTTCAATAGCAGCCCTTTCTCAAAATCTCAGGTTACTTTGCTAAAGAGTTCTCAGCCTTATAGTTTCTGCCCTTGTCTCTGCCTCCAGCTCCTTAAGAGCCACCCAACCCCAGCGATTGGATTGGGCAGCCCGTCTTGACACACCACTGTGCTGAGTGCTTGAGGACGTGTTTCAACAGATGGTTGGGGTTAGTGTGTGTCATCACACTCGAGTGGGGATTAGGGGAGAGAGGCAGCCTTGCTGGAGCTGTGTGGTCTTCCCCAAGAGTGAGCTGCAAGCAAAAGAAGAAATACCTAGCTTTGGTGGAGAAGCGGGAGGAATCGTTTCCAGCAGCTCAGAGGGAAAAATAAAACCCCACACTTTGTTCAGGTAAAGTAAAAGGCACCTCATGCCTCTCTCTCTCTCTCGCTCTCGCTCTCTCACACTCGTTTTTTCCTTCACGGTTTTCAGAGGAATGCTAGCACAGCACACTTGTCAAAGCCAGTTGCTGCTGCTTTATCAATGCTGCTATTGTACGGCTGACAGATAACAGCGAGCACAGCCTGATGCCTGGCTGTCTTCATAGAGCTAACACTCTTAACGCCGCTAAGGTCACGCTTTTGGAGGTGTAGATTGGAAAATCTCCCCTGGAGCGGTGTATCCCAGCCCTGCGGGTGCCTCCTCTGCTCCCCCCGCAGGCACCGCGCTCCGCTCGGCACACACGTGTGTGCCCGGAACGGCGCGGGGGAAGCGGCAGCCAGGCACGGGTGGGTGCTGTGTCTGCGGGTACAAACGCCTCCGTGTTCCACCAGACCCGTGGAAACTGCGCTGTCGGGCGGGAGAAGGAACCGCGGCAGAGTATTTCCTAGGTTTAGAGGAGGATGCTTCAGCAGTGTGCAGCCTGTCTGGGGCTCAGCTGGGAGGCTAACCAGACTGTTTTGAAAGGGCGTTTGAGATGACTGTAAAGTTTGAAGACTCCTTTATAGAGACCTGCCGGGGCTCCTGATGATCGTCATCGAGGTGGTTTGGCTTACACATGGGCATAAAGTTAAGAGAAAATCAGGAAAGTAGGGAAAGGCAGGGTACAATGTAGTACCGCTCTTGCAGCTGCAGCAGAGCAGATGGATGTAATTCATTTGCAGATCTGTTTGTGAAAGTTTTACAAGTCATTGAAAACTAAGTAGCATCACTATAATGGATCATTAAAGACTCGCTATATTTATAGATTCTAAACTAGCGATCTGAAGTGTTAATTAGAAGTAGGCAAAAATTTATGTTTAGGAAGGAAGAGGGGCAGAAATGTAATTAGAAATTAGTTGTGGAAGTACTCTGCTATCATTTTCATTTAATTCCGCTATTAAGTTCATTGATATCTGGAGCGTGGGAAGCCCAGCAAATTAACTAAGTAAAAAATGTTATCACTAATTACAGTATGTTAGCTTATCAGAGAAGATGTTTTCATTGTTTTATTCTAAATTATCTAGATGGAGTAATTAGAGGATGGATTAATTTGCCCTTTTTTTTTGGGGGGGGGTGTTTTAGTTAAAAATTTACTTTATCTATATATATATATATATGTATATATGGTGTCTTCCTGTGCAGAGTAACAAAATTGTTTGTTTCTTTTGCACTATAACAGATCTTCACACTAGCTCTCACTACCTCTGGTGCTTATGAATTATTGGCCTCCTACTTGTGAAAGAAATCTAACACTGTCCTCACCACTTACAGGTGAGATATTCTATATATAATACTGTAAGTAACATGTTCTGAAATAAGATCTGGTTAGTAGGCTCAGCAAGGGGATTTATAGCTAGTGCTTTGTGATTTTGGTATTCAGCTGTGTAACGATGCCCATAAACCCATGTTTCATGTTGCACATATATTTTTGCCTCAAACCAACTTTTTTGTAACTTTTTTTTTTCCTTGAACAGACTATTTGGCTCCTTTACAGGTTGTTCTCAGCTTGTATTTTCAATCACACTCTTTAGCATGAATGTGTCCTCAGAAGTCATCCACAGCAATTTGAAACAGAGAATTAGCTAAATCCCAAAAATCATGCACAACCAGACCAAGATTTATGTGTATAAATTTGACCATTTTGGTTTTTTCTCTCAGCCTACACTTTCTCATTGTAAAAAGTGATGGAAACTTTTACAAGCTTAAAATGAAAAACAAAACCAAAGGGAAACCTCATTATAACTCCACATTAAAGTCTAGTATATTTGATTTTTTCTCTTTCTCCCAGTGTKTTCTGTCAGAAGCTCAATACACCAGCTTGAGCACACAGAGGTTTAGSCTTCCAGCAAAGCTAAGGTGCAGCATTGTGAGTTGCAGAGCCTGCTGCTGTCACTGCCTAACTGAAACCTGTCCCTCTTTGTGGGTATCATTGGATCATAGATCAGATGATCTGTAAGAAACAATATTTTTTCAAGAAACTGCACAGCTAATTACATATGCCCAGCTTGTTATTGTTTTACGAGGCGGGGRAAAAACCAAACTAGTTTCTCTAGCACTGCCAGAAAATCTTGCTGAGAAACTAGGAACAGCAAATCATGTTTTTCCTTCCTTTATAATGATGGGGCTGTTTAAAAGACAATGCCCACGGGGCAGTCCAGCTTCTTGTCAAAATGTAATCTACTGTTCCAGATGGTAAACATTCAAAGACATATTTATGGTGACTTCTRCATACCTTCCTTTGACATTGCCTTTTTTTTTCCCCGAGAGCACTTGTGCTGGGTACACACATGAAGTTCCCATTAGCATCCTAGCAGCTGTAAAAGTGTTCAGAGCTCACAAAGATGTTCCTCACAGTGAGATAAAAATAATCTCAGGAAAAGATCTGAGGCARTACAAGCTCCATGATATGCTCAAGGTAAAAAATTCCAGAGGTACAAAAAAATCCATAAACTGCTGCATGAAAGCTGTAACACATTTTTGTTGCGGCTAATTCATCTTTGCTTGATACGGAATGCTGAACATACCAGGCATGTCTGTACTATCAACTCTGTTTGTGATGTGAGGCAACCTGCACTGCACAAAAGCTGGTGTGTTTCTTTTTCCCCCAGCTAGTGAAGATTAGGTGGGATACTCACTGTCTTCATAGACTTTTCAAAGTGTCACCCTGGGTTTTTTTTCCCTCTCACTGCTCTGAGCAGTTAGGTAGAGCACAAGAAAATGTTTTCCAGCCAAAATGTGTTCTGCCCTGAATTGTCTTAATTATGTGTCAGTTTATTGCTTGTCAGGGGCTTCCTCTTCTTAGCACTTTGTAATCGAGGTGGGTGAGCTTGTTACATCACAATATGCAACTTCAGTTTCTGCTTCTTGGCATGTCTCCTTGGCCTTTCATTGATTTTTGTCTCTGTTTCAGTGGAAAAGAATTAATTATGATTGGTGTAATTTACATTGAAAAAGAAATCCTTGGTGAATTTCCAAATGGCATGTAAATACACCTTCAAAAAGTAGGCTAAATTAGAGGTTGTTAGGAAAAAATTGCATGTAGAAATCCAGAAGTATCCTAGAAGTTGCAAGTAACAGCGTGAAAATTGTTGTAACAGCTCTTATTCCAGTGAGGAACTGATAAAAACAGTTTATTTAAAATGTTGTAATGCTGGGTACAGTGTTCCTAAATGTGGGAGCCTTTATAAAATCCACATTCAGTGGATGTAAGACAGCTATGGAAAAAAAAAATTGAAATATTTGCAAATTCTGTTCTGGCTAGAACACTTTATTGCAGACTATTTTGACAGTTTGCAGGTTTTTTATCTAGCTTTGTTTAACTTACATTCTGCACTTGATATTTTATATATATATGACCAAATGTTCATKCAGGATCAGGAGTTTGAGCCTTGTGTAATGTCAGGGCCCATTCTCACACTGATGAGACTGGACACTTGTTGSAGATGTCATGGGAGTCATGGGTTCCATGATTTCCTTAGCTTTAGAAAGAGCTTTGGGGGATTTGTGTTTGAGTGGGAAGGCAGACTGATGCGTTAACAATTGAGAAAGCTCCTTTCTGAGCGCCTTGAGAGCTGCAGTGTTCAACAGAGAACGAGGGTCCCGTGACAACTCTGCGGTGACACAGAAAGAATCCAATTAGTGGCCACTCCTGCTGTTGATACTAGATCTCTCCTAAAACATTTCCACCATTACCACCCTCATTGTAATCCCATCCACGACACTGATAATGGGATCAAGAGTGTCTTTTCAGAATTCCTGTTTAAATTTTAACTGCTGTCTTTGGAGATTTTGAGGATATTAAATCAGAAAGCACTGAATAGCACAGCTCACAAGAGAGTTTTGTGACACCGTGTCACCCAGCAGTTGTCTTTCTCATACTAGAATTTCCTAACACTTCCACCACAGGTAGAGCTGCTGTGAGGAGCTGCAGATGAAGTAGGGGGGCTGTGTGTACATAGCAAATAATCAGTTGAGTTTGGCTGTCCCTGTACCGCAGTTACTTTAGACCTTGTCCCTCAGCAGTTGCTCTTGTGGAAAGCAGCAGCCAAAGGGAGTGGGAGGGGACACAGTCCCCTGTGCTGTGCCCTAGCAGTGGCAGCTAGTGAGCCTGCTTCTCCCTTTAACAAGCCTGAAGTCATAACTCTGCCTTTCCAGCTGGATCAGCAGTGTAGCATTCCCTCCTGCCCCCCTCGGATTTTTTTTGTCTTTCACTTTTCTTGCTCCAGCGCTAATTCATCATTTCCATATGATCAGAGTGCAGTAACTCCATTGTTGTTCTTACCAAGGGCAAGTTCAATACTGTCATGTGCTTGGAGAGGATGCTGTAAAGTGGAAAAGCTCAAAGCTCTAAGCAGTGTCACCTCAGAATGCAGCACAGTAATTAATAAATGAATTGCCAAACCAGACACTTTTTTGCTGACTTATTTTAACGTATTTCAGTCATGTCAGTAGACTGCTTTTGAGAGCCTCTATGAGATCTATGTTTAGAATTGCTTGTTCATACTTAAGTTTTAACTGATGAGAATAATTCTATTTTAATTTTAGGTATCTTAGGACTTTTATTTTCTGAGAAAACTAATACTTGTTTCATCTTATGCTTTATGCACATAGCAGATTTGTTATCAGTGATTTTCCCAGAATTTTAGTTCCCACTTTCAGGATCTGCTGAAATGGTTGGTAAGCCTTTGTTATTGTGTGTGCTTTATTAATCCAGGAGCTCTAAACCTTGCCAGTCATAACCACACTGAAATCTTTTTTGTAATAGTTGACCTTTACACCCAAGATTTTATCATGATTTTCTTTTTTTTTTTCATTAAATTTCTTCCACAGCAAAAATTAACTAACAATTAATCTTGCATTTTAGTATTTATAGGTGCCTGCAAAGTTGGTAGTATTGCTGGAATATGTGCAGGAAGATTTCTAGATGTGGTACTGTGCTGTAGAATTCAAGACTGAAGATCAGTGCTAGATTATCTATAAAATACCTCATGGAGTTTCTATATGAAAGCAAAAAAAGAAAGTCAGTGATGTTATATTTTTTTAAAATGGTCTCCTGGTTTGAATGCAATTACTGCACTGTGTGTTGCCATTTCTCTGTGATGTGACTCTAACCCATCTTAGCAAGGAGAGGAGCTGCTTGACAGCAGCTGTATTTTTGTGGTGCTTCACAGGAGGTGAACTCTGTTTGGAAAGCCCACAGAGAAGATGGGGAAGCTTTTGGCAGTAGTGTTTTGGAGAATAAATGTAACAGGGAGCTGAACACAGGGGACTGTTTTTCTCAAAAGCATCTATTAAAATTGAATAGTGGTCTGTTCCAGTATTGTAATTGCAATGTGCCAAGATGTTCGTTATTCTACCATGTGCACTGTTTTGTCTGTTTTTACTTAAAAACAGAAAAATGTGTTGCCAAGCCCATAAATGTCTGCAAAACTGCCAACTCTCCTGACTTTTATCAGTAGTCTCAATATATTTAGCCTTCTTTGTAAAGCTTCAAGTGTAAGAGTCAAGATATAACGTGAGAAGTTCAGATCCCTGCTTTCTGGGTTTTTAARCCTAATCCTCCTGGTTGCTGAGACAGCTGGCTTGCATGCAGCTCCAGGAACATGAAGGGAACTAACAGAAATCCCCAATCTCACAATGTAAATGTATGCAGGCTGTGTGAACAAGGTGRGTTTGTGCATGTAGTGCCTGGCAATTAAAACAACCCAACTGTTTTCCTGAGGTTTACCGTAATCAGTTCCCTCTGAAATTCCTGATCAGTCGTCTGATAGCTTCCATCTTGTTAAAGAGGTTTTATTGCAACAGAGGGTGAGGTTTCTTGACTTCTGTCAGGCAGCAGAATAGCTTGCTGCCCTGGAGAAACCCATCCTTGATCCTCCCATCCTCTGCCTCCAGCGGTGTGTTCCCATCTCCTCCCTTGTGCCAGGTTTGGCTCTTGGCTCCCATCCTGGTGTGCTGAATGAACTCAGCAGAGCAGCGGGAAGCTCTGTTGGCTGCCTGCCTGCTGGGCTGGTTCATCTCAGCTGGTGGACAGAGGGCCCAYGTCAAATAACCAAAGTGGTTGGAACACTGGCTTGGGGTGAGGGGGAGAAACATGGCCAGCCCTTTAGGAGCTTGTGAGCTGTCAGGTATTCAGCTACCAGGTGACACCTCAACCTGCAAACTGGGGCACTGTGTGTGTCTRCAGTAGAAGGAGTGATAACAGATGTGACTGTGCCAGTGTCACCACAAGCAGAGGGATAAATGTGCACTTTTAATGGAAGCCTATCTATCCCTTTGCATTTAGAGGATAGCTGCAGTGTCACTCCGAACATGGAAAGCCATCCCTTACCATTTCTGACTTTCTAATCCAACAAATGGGCTTTGGAGAGAAGCTAATACGTGGTGTGGAGAGAAAAGAGTCAAGAAACAGAATTGCCTGCGCAGCTGCTGCTGCTGCTTGAAAAAGGTGAATGAGATTCTGAGGGTGGGATCCAGCCTGCATAGCCAAGGTGCCCCTTGGGTCTTAAATATTTACACAGCAGCTACCTAAAGGCATATTCTCACTCTGATCAACAAAGAGAATCCCCCTGAAGACCTCCAGGCACTGCAGTTAGGARAGCAGGATTTCCTTTTGTAGATCTTCAAAGGCACCTGCCTCTTTCCATAYGTAGGGATGAAGCTCACTTGCTTACTTTGCAAGGATTGCTAAGGAGCTTAAGCTGGAAGAACTTGATATCATCTTGAGTTTCTTGGTTGGCCCACAGGTGAGCAATGCCATAGAAAAACACTGTATTTGAACAGCAGTGATGTAATTCCTACACAGCTCTTTAAGGTGTCTCCTATGCTTTCCACAAAAGAATGCATGAAGCAGGTCTTTCATTTGAGCAATGGAGATATGATTCACTTGAAGAGACTAGGATACTGAGATGAAATRTAATTTTGGTACTTACTATAGAAATGGAACACTGTACTCCTCCAAAGTGTCACCTGTTTTAGTGCTGGGTTATGCTGACAAAAAAAATCTGTGTAAATTATATAAGTTACAGAAAAATGTTTTTAAAATCACCTAAGTGTTATTACTTAAGGAATGTTTCAAAAGTCTGTGGAGCAGATAAAGCATAGGGCAATCAGAGGTAGTGGTGGTGATGCCTRCAACCAGTAAAATCACAATGAGGAATAATGGATGATCTAAGAGAAATATGATATTGGACAAAGAAAGACAGAAATGTAAAAGATTCAGGACTCATGTTTCTGGATTTACCTATGCTAAATATTTTGACGATTATCTCCCAGTTACTTGACTGCCTAGAGGCATGCCAGTCACAAATTAGAGAGCAGTAGTGCAATAATAAACTGAACATCTTGCAATTAACCAGCACAGGATACCTTTAAACTATCACTTCCCCCCCCCAAAAAAAAATGCTAATGCACTGCAAAAATGCTAAGAATAGTAGATTTTACTTATTTGGGGTTTGGTAACTTCGTGACAATAAAGAAGTATGCATTAATCCAACCTTTGTGGTAGTATTGAGCAAAAGTTCCTTTGGTGTCATTCCCCACTATTTTATTTTAGCTATAGCACCTGAAATTTGAATGGGTCCTAGGTGAAGCACATGTGAATTTACCTTGTCATTATCTATTTTACATCTAGGGCCAATTTAGGAACTGGTATTGTAACACTATCTGCTTGGCCGCCAAGAGGTGGTAGAATTTAGGGAGACAATGCCACAGTTAGACCAATAACAATGCTCTGAAGAGAAAACAAGTGTATCTGTCAGGAATTCCAGTAGTTTCTATTACCTTTGTATCCATAGGAAGTGGGTGAGTATTTTTTATACCACTGTAGACTTCAGTGCATTGCTGGTACCTAAGCTCACAGAGGAAGGCTTTCTGTGCTCTACTGTTCTGYAGCTCAACCCCTTAGTGGAAAAGGCCACTGAATTTAGATTTTGGGTTTTTTCTGCTTARTATGGAGAATTCATCTAAAGCAGAGATCCTCTGAAGTGACAAAGGGTAAAATGAAGAGACTTGGAGGTATGCATAGTCAGGGGTCATCAGAGTACTCAAAAAATAGCAGTTCAACATAATGAGAAATGCATCTGCAGAGAGGTATTGAAAGAGATGCATCTTTTTTTAGATTTTTCCATCCTTTGCAGTTCATATCCAGTTTTCCCTCTCACTCAATTGCTCTGAAAACATTTCCTCTCCACAAATTCATTACTGTTTTGCACATCATCAACTTGTGAAGGATTTGAGATGCAATATAACTGTGTCTCAAGAAACAGGTCTGTGTTGCAGCTATTTGTTTCRGTCTTGGATACCATGGGGGTGTACCATGGATATCTATAGCACAAAGAGGACATCTATCAAATCATGTGAAACCTTTAGAGAGGATAATAGTTGCCAACATGCAAAGTAGCCTGCRAAAGCCAGATAAAACAAGGACATGCTAAGTTGAACTGATGTGTGTACTGTTTTGGACAAATGACAATGTGCAATTGTATCTTGATACTGTCCATTTTGAGGACCCCTTGCTTACCTTGTATGTAAGTCAATGCAGAACTCACTGGTAGCTGTAGAGCATTTGCAATGTGAGAACACCATGTGTACTTTGGGTATTCCTCCTATTATGTGCAGTGTGAGAATCTGTAGTTGTTAAGAAATCCATGGGATTATTGGAGAGAATCACTTACTGAGAAGCTTGAACCTGTGTGGAGGGAATTGTGCAATCGTATTCATACACCTCCCACACTGGGTTTGGGTGCTGGTGCRAGGCTGCTTTGAATAAAGCTGTTTCCTGCATACGCTGTATGGTTTAATGGGGTCATCAATATGGGAATCGGCAGCTCGGGTTCAGAGGAGTGCTGCTGCTGTGACCTGCCTGCTTCACTCCTCTGCTGGAGGTTACTCATGTACGCACCTCGGAAGCCCCAGGGCAACATCCAGTGCAGAGCAAATTTTCATTTGCTGCCAGAATATTTGCCCTTCAGTCAGAGACTATTCAGATAACAAGCAAAAGTAATTCAGCCATTCTACGTTTGTTGCAGTATCACAGCCCAGAACTGAAGCCTGAACTGTGACACTAGGGCTGCCTGGACAGTGGGAAAGAGACACAGACATGTGGAGTACCAGTGTGTTGAATCTGGTAGCTATTTGAACTATTCACTGCCTTTTTTTCAGTCTGACCACCAGTGGCTGCCAGAGTTGCTATGTTTCCCTGCCTACAGTAGAAGAGTATGCTGGGCTTTTCAGTTCAGAATTGATCTCAGTAATGCATGTATTTATGAGTCTGGGTTTTTGAAGTCATATCCTACTGTCAAACAACTCATCTCTGAAAAAAAGTGCTGAAGTTATTTTGGATGAGAGCCTAACACAGGAAGAGCAGAGCAGGTCTGCTAGAATGCCTCATCTGTCTCTTCCAGACACCTTGCTGAGTCACAGCTGGTATGAAATGAGGAGTCCGTGTTTCAGTCCTTATCTTCAAAGCTCTGTGTGGGCCACTCTCATTGTTTGAAGAAGCTTTTTGCCCCGCTTCATCAGGGATTGCTAACATACACAGTTAATAGCAGTAATGATAGTGAACAATGAAGGATGAAAGTTGAGGTGGGCAAGAAAGCACCAGTCTGACACTATAAGGAGAAGGATTACATATTAGACTGAGAGACTTCTAAAACAGAAGGACTTCTAAGCTCGACAGAGTAGGAGTCTGAATCATGACTGATAGATATCCCAAAGGAATGCAGACCAGATATGGTGAGCGGAGAATGGAAAGAAAATATATTCTTTTTCTCTCTCAGTAGCATTTCTGTGCGCTACATAGTTACACATATCCATTGATCCATTCACGGATCAGTCAGCTCAAAGGTGTAATTACCTGTTCTTCCAGGAGAAATCCTGATTGTGGTGTTTACTGTGTATTGTATTCTRTTGTCCACTGACTAGTTGCTGCAATGGACACCGGGAGGTGAGAATGTCAAAGCAGAGCTCCTCTGTTTTCTGGGCAGTTTGGAAATGATGTACATGTAAATATTAATTTCCATGTCTTCTGTAGTGCATGAAGAAAATGCTTTCTTCCTTACAAGCCTCATATAAACCAAAAAATTTCTACTTTGGTAAAACAACATATGCCTTGGGAACTGTTCAGCTTAGAGCACGTGTACATGGAAGTACRCAGGGTGGATGTTTACCTTGCACACCACCGATTATGTAATTTCAAAAGACTAAAGTTACTATTTTTCTGGTTTTTATGTGTCCTTCATAGTTTCCCGTTTGTGTACATGACACAAATTGTTTTCCATTTACACTTTTATCTTTCGATGAAAAGATACTTTCAGATCTTGTGTTCAATGCTGTCAGGAAACTGCTTTAAATAAAAGTGTGGAGTGATGTGGAATAGTTTTAATGAAGGCCAAAAGAATGTGAACTTAATCTTTTTCATAGGAAGTTTTGTTCTGTTCCATCCTGTGCCCTGCTTAAACACAGTGGCCTTTTTTGACCTTTTCCTTGATGAAGGTTAAGTGGGAAGTGTCTTGGCTGCAGCCTTTCCAGCTTGACCAGAAAGACTTTCCACAGCTCATGTTTATTTTCCCTGCTATGGGCATTCATCTTGCCTGAATCAAAATTGTTAAACTGGATTTTCAGAGAGAAATTAATAGCTTGTGGCATTGATGATGAAGTGTCAAGCCTTCTTCTTTTATGTCTCCAGCTCTATTTTGCTAGTGATGATTTTGTCAGTTCTCTTGCTAGAGATGACCAGATCTTGGGAAAAAAATCTATTTGGTTAATGGGTTCCCTCCAAGCATCTTCTTTACTGTCATTAAGAACAAATGAATGGAATTGCTGCATTTGCAATTTATTGAGTGCATTTGCTGTATTTGCAATTTATTGAGTGCATTGCTTCTGCAAAAACCTAGAAATATTGCCGTGTTTTCCGTTTCTGTCTGGGCTTGTCTTATGCCTACTGCCACATAGCCAGAATGAGACAGAATGCTCYTGGCTAGTGAGGGGGTCCCAGTCCTTGGTGTGATCACTCCAAAATACTTTGTCAATCATCCTATGAAGTTTCAAAGAGAGCAGAAATTGTGTCTGCAGAACACTGCTGTTTTTAATGGAAAGGCAGTCATGTTCTTCAGTTACCACCCTCTGKAGAGGAGAAGAGCTAGGTCTGAAGGTCTCCCTTGCCCTCAGTCTGAGTAGTAACCATTGCAAAATTTTGCACTTTGGGATGTCTCTGTTTGTTGTGACACATCAAATTGTGTTCCATGGAGCTTTGTTATGAGACACACAACAATGGGCAGTGACAGTGTGGGAGCTGACTGTGTAGTGCAGAGAAAGAACCAGACAACCTTCAAACTCCAATTTCATTCTGGATTAGTTCTCAATGTAATTTTTGTCCCCACAAATCACAATTGTATGATTTAGCACTATGTTCATCCGTAAATATTCTGAATGGAGATGGTAAGTCAATTCTTTATCCCTCTGTCAAGAAAAAGGAAAGTCACCCTTTCCTGTGAAGACACTCTCAACCAGGCCCTTCACAAATATATTAAACATTTCATATACTCACAGAATGATCACTGGAAGATTCAGATTGGAAAGGACCTTGGGAGGCCTCAGGCAGTGCTAAAACTAGGCCCAGCTATGTGATCAGATCCAATTGCTCAGGACTTTATCCAGCTGGATCTTGCAAATCTCCGGGAGATATTGAGTGCGCYGTGTCTTGGGCAGCTTGTTCTGCTATGTGACTTTGTCTCAGGGAAGAAGCTTGCTTTGATTTATATCCAGTTTGACTTTCTTTTGTTTCAGACTGTGCCCCTTCTCCCTTGTGCTCCTGCCACGCACTGCTGACTCCTGACAGAGCCTGGCTCTCTCTCTTTATGACCTAATTACAGGCACTGGGCAGCTGCTGGGATGCACCCCCCCCCCCCCCCCCCCCCACGTCCAGTTCATTTCCAGAAGGAGCAACACCAGGTTCTTGCTGCAGGGCAACTGTTTTATCCCTAAAATATCTTGCTAGCCCTGCACTGAACTTGCTCCAGCTCATCCTAATTGGTTTTGTACTGTAGGCCCAAAACCTGAGCATAGGTGCCATTTAATGAGCTCTGAGCAAAGGAACTTAGTATCTGTCCTTGCTGAATTTCCTTAGGATCCTGATGGTCCACTTTTCCAGCCTACCTAGGTCCTTTTATCAGTCCTGTCTTGAGAAATCCATTGTTACCACCAACTGGGTGTCATTCTCTAACTTAATGACTGTTGCTTATCTTACTTGAAATGCTTGCCCTCAACTTGTTTTCATTATCTTAACTTTAAATTAATTTGTATCCTTGATTTTCATTCTGAGTTCTCTGTGTCTTTGAGTAAATTGGATATTTCTAAAAAGCARTATACTGAAGCAATCCATTCCAGCTTGTAATTTATTCATGATGCATGCAGTTGTTCTTTGCTCACCTTTTAGGTCTTTCAGTCACAGTGAACTGCAGGGGAGGTGTTTCTTCAAAATACATTCACATGAGAAGGTTCTCTTTCTGATTTTGGCCAGCTCTGTCACATTAGACACCTTTAAGATCTCCTTCAAAGAGTWACTCAAATTCAATGGTTTGCTGTGCTGTCTAACTAGTGTTGAAGAGTACTACTTAAAAAATACATACAAGATTTTTACTCTTTGTTTAGGCTTTATTTTCAGTTATGGATTTTTTTATTTCCTTTTACAAATGTTTGGGAAGGCTTTAAATGAACTTTGTGAGTCCTGAAATAGATCAGTTTCAAACAAATGCACCCCACAATCTGKAACCCTTATCATCATTGTTGTTAGTGATATTATTTCCCATTAATATCTTGCTGCCTTTTAGCAATGCTGCYTTCCCTCGTCTGCATGTGGCTTGAACTTCTTCCCGTAACTTCACTGTCAATTCTCCACAGTGGTTCTTCTTATATGTCTCTGTAACTTTGGAACTGACAATTAAAACAACCTGATTTTAGTCAATGTGCATATCCCATTGACGCATTTATTGTCCTTATGAAGTTATTTTAAAATTCTGTTTATAGCCAGAGAGTTAACCAGCAGAGCTGAAATTTATTAACTTAAAACATACAAAGTCCAAAGCCACTCTAGATTAGAGAAYATTTGGTGTAATTTCAGCCTGACTGATTTCTATCTGAGTTTGCTCATACCTGCCCCCCTAAAAAGCTTCCTGCTCTSTGAGCTTAACTAATTTGTGAATAGCACTGAACATTCAATTCATTCAATGTCARGCATTAGGAACACATAATTTGTACTAACCTCTGGTAGTATTCTAGGAAACACAGTTTCAATTTCTCCTGTGCCTTATACCCATACCTTATATAGGTATAAGACAAAATATCTGAAACAGTTTTTGACTGAGAAGTTTGTTTGGTATGTAGGAGAAGATCAACTACTGGCTCATCCACTATGCAAGTGATGTGACCDGCTGCACAATTCATCCAATTCTTGAATATCTAGAGTGGAAAAGATGTTTCTTGAAGCTCAGTCAGGAAAGGAACTTCCAYGGTTCTGTGTAGGGTTGTGGTAAAGGGGAATACTCTTTTTTGAGACTTGTTTATAAGGTTTAGCATTAAAAATACTTAAAATAACCTAAACTTGAGCAATATTTRTTTCTTAAAATCTGGCTAATGTCCTGCTATTTTTGACCTTTTTGCTGAATTGAGTTGCTAGCAAGCATGGTCTTATTCAATTTTTATCCATCCTTTTTCACTATCCATCCTTTTGCAACTCGTAATAGATAACCATAATGTAATAGCAGTCATCACCACAAATCTGTAAATGTGTCTGAAACTCACAGCTTGTCTACAGTGGMATTTATTGACTTTTTGCCCCAGTGCAAACTCCCCTGTACAGATGTATTGAAACTGGCTCGGTATTTCTCAAGTAAATGTGACACTGGACTCGCTCAGGTGTGTGGTAAAGGTGCTCCTGTAGAAGAGACAAATGTGACCACTCTCATCTGAAGGATGCTTCTAATTCYTTCAGTGGTCTTTGCACCACAAGGGCTTTGACCATACAAGGGTTGAGCCCTTCCTGTAACTTCCTGAAAAGAATGAGTTGTCTGTTCCTGAGCAGAAYAATTTAGACACACAAGTTCTGACAAGGCAGAAATGTCCTTCTTAYTCACTAGCTAGGTCTACTCTATGCTCAGCAAGATGATGGGTCTGAAATACTGTCTTAGTCTCCACACTTGTAGCTTGGRGCATCAGCACAGATCTTTGTTCTGCAATGATCCATGATCTCTGATACCTCAGGGAGATTTCAGAATCGGTCATGCCAGCTCTTACTCCATTAATCCCCTGGAAATTAGAAGTCCCGTTGCAAACAAAGATGAATGTGCTCCATGGCATCTCCTCARCTACTCTGCATCTTAATACACATTGAAGTATTTTTAAACAGTAGTTTATATGCCAAGATATGAACAAGAGGCACTGGGGAGCTCTCCCATTGGGATAGACCTCCTATTCTGCAGACTCTTAGAGAGTTAGTAACCTGGTCCAGAGATGGATATAGAAAATGGAAGAGTTGGAAGAACTAATTTGTTAATTTAATAGCATACAAATTTCCAAAATTATGCATCAGGGTCTTGAGTTTCACTGGTAACCTGATATTGCGTTATCCTGTATACCATTATATTAAGGGAAAAATGCTAATACATATTTTCTGGCTTTAGGCTTCAGAAAGAGTTGACAATATGCAATAGAAAAGCTGAATGAAAGAAAGTAGCCATGAATTTTAAAGATCTAAAATAGCTTTTGTAGCTAAGAGCTTTCAGTCCTTTTTGCTGGAGAAACTCAWAAGATACAGAGATGTTAAAAAAACCCTCCTCCTTGGAAGAGGAGACAATATAGCTGAAGCTTGACTCTAATCTAATTTAGATTTTGTGAGTAGGACGTGGAAAAATGGTCTTAGTAAAAACTAGTTCCACCATCATGTTTTAATAAGGAAAGTGAATGTTTTTTCTCAGTGTGTGTGTGKGKGGGAGGCACAACAACAGAAGTAAATCCCTGTRTTTCTAGCATTAGAATATTCAATGTAGCTTTCACTCTTTTCGACTACTTTAGGAATTTCCCATTTTTAAGTTCATTATGAGGACATAAAAATACAACAAATTGCACAGATATAAGAGAGGCATTGCAAGCCATATTTCCCAACCAATCCATGAGTTCTTTTGCTTCCATCTTTAATCCAGCTCTGCCAATATAACGTAAGATTTCAACAAAATAGTATTTTTGCCTGGGGAACAGAATTTACTAGMATTCTTTATTATGTAATGTATTGAGAATGCAAAATGTCTGGTTACACTGATAAGTCACCTTTTTGACTTAAGAAAATATATTCCCACTGATTACTAAAGCAGCGTTGCTTAAGGCTAATGGTGTAATAGATACAAATTCATCCCATAATTCCTTTAACCTCAGTAAATATATTGCAAATGTTTAGTGTCTATTGTGGCAACATAAAGCAGAAGTCTTAATTAGCCTAAACAAAACAAATCATAGGAGAGTTTTAAAGTGTGTTTCCAATTTCAGAAAAAAACCTCATAGATTTTTTTTTTTCACATCTTGAATCAGACATGAGCAAATGTGTTTGTATGTGTGCATTATCCCCAAAGCACTGAGAAGAATGTTGCTTGAGAATTATCTTTTCCATTCACAGTCATGCTGTTATTTGGTCCCATTTCAATCCACTAAAAAAAAAAAAAAAGAAGGTGGGGGAATTGAAAGCACAACAGAACTGCTTAAATTATTTCAAACTTCAATGATGCTGCAACCCTTAACAGAAGGCAGATCTCAGTTGTGTCTATGGAATGGTTCCACATTTCTCAAAAAGAAAAAAAAAAAAAATTAAAAGTACAGACATTAACAAGCTAACACAAAAGATTTCTTGCTTATATTTCTTTTCTGTCTTTTATTAGTAAACTTGTGCCTTCTCTAAATCAGAGAGGCAAATTTCCAGCAAGTAGGCTTCTTTCCCTCCTTCCTTGCCTTTATGTTTCAGTTTCCTAAATTGCTCCTTAAATTTTTAAATTAGGTCATCTTGCTTTTTGACTCATTGATTGTAGTGACATTGTTCTTTACCTTCAGAAGGCGATAAGGAGTGGTCAAGTTTCAAGTCATACTGACTTTGTTATTTTAAGTACTGAAATATTGGAAAAGTCTGCTTTATTAAAGCCCTGAGMTATTTTTCTGTCTGAAACAACCTTGTCAGTACTTTGTATTTCTTGCTAAACAAAAAGCTATATTTTGCTGCTGAGAAATCTACCAGAACAGTAAGGTAGAGGAAGATGCTGATATTTTATTAACTAAGAAAGGTCACACTTAATTGGGGACTCATTAACCCTCATCAAGTCACATCTAAGAAATTTCCTGCTTCACCTCCCTCTTCATGTATTTTAAGTATCAGTTAAYATTTAAGTCTCTTTGGTGGTTGCCAGAGTCTTCCAAATACCTAAACTGAGATAGACATCCCTTCAAATGCAAATTATTAGTTTTCTTCCCACCCAGTTGCATACCAGAAACATGGGAATGCTTTACACTCTGAAAAATCRTAATAGTTATATAGAAATCTATATCAAGGAGATTCTGTTGCCTTTCTGGTCTTCCTAAAATGGCACATGTTTGTTTCYCCTTTCCTCAGTGATTGATGCTGTTGGAATGATGATAACAGGAATATCCCCAMAGTCCTATTCAGTATTAGTACACTTGCCAAATAAAACCAATCATAGACACATGGAATTATATAATGGTTTGGGTTGGAAGGGACCTTACAGTTCATCTAGTTCCAACCTCAGTTAAGAATTGTGTCTAGATTTGTCACCAGCTAGCTAATGAAGCACTGGGAAGCAGACTTGAATCTTGTAGCCAGCATTTTTTCACAGTGTAGGCAAAATAGATTCCTGCATCAGACTACCACATTTTYCCAAGCATTCAGCTACTACTGTAATTTGTAGTCATATCCACGAAAATGATGAAAACTGAAATTACCAGTGTCTTTTGTTTCAGGAAAAAAAAAAAATTTAGGTACCTTAATTTTATTTAATTTAAGGGGGTTGGTCATGACTGTTAAAAGCAGTATTTACTTTTTAAAAAGGTGTCAACAAGTAGGTGTCAACAAGTAGTTTTCTTCTGCACCTGCTCATCCAGAAATTGGGGTCAGGGTGTGATTTTATGACTGATGCTGAATTGCCCCTTGTACATGCAATATAGTGATAGCAAGTAATCTTTAGCAGYAAGTGATCAAAGCTGCTTATAAATTAGACTACGGGGATAATCCTACTGAGTTAACATTTAAAAGCATTGAGATCATTTATAACTGTCACTGTTTTGCATGTAGAAATAGACGTTGTCTTCATCTTCATAGGCTGATCAATTTTTTTAAACAATAAATGTATCCATTSTTGGGACAATACTGCTGAACAAGTGGTGAAGTCAGTAAGGTTCATAAATTGCTGACATTTGGTGCCTTTTTTCTACTCTGTCTTATCAATCTATTATGAGCAAGGCTAGATGCTCTTGATAACAGTTTCCAGGCAGTAAGAGAGCTCTGTGTACACTGAACRTACCTTGTATGTCAATAAAGGAGTGCAGTTCTGAGAAATATTAGGTTATATCCTTATCCAGAAATACTGCATACTGCCTACTGGAGTCAATGAAAAAGACAAAGTCAGAAGAAAATTGAATGCTTGCATAAATTGTGGTTTCTCGGGCTACTCTGCAGTCATTCTTGTAGATGGTCCAACAAAAAAAAGTATTGGATAAATGGAATTGGACTGTCCTGTCCATTTACTGGCAATTGTGAAGTCTGCCACCAAACCATTTCCAGGTCATTCTGTTTTCAGTGAGTTGCATCAGCAATCATCTTGCTCTTCTAACCTACATATAGAATGTTTAAACCCTGGAAATGCAAAAGCACTTTATATAAACAGAAATCACTGAGCTCTCCACTGGAATAAAGTTGTTTCTGAGTGAAATGGGAAGCTRCTGCATAAGGACTGTCTTTGTACATCATAGGTCTGAGGAAGTAATGAACATGTCTCTGACTGAGTCTGTAGGAAGATGCAGGTCTAGTATTTTCCTGTTTTCTGAAAGACCTCCCTTCTGGCATGAAACTGAGTACATAAATTTAAATGTGTCTGAGATGAAGTGAATCACTGACAACACTCCCTGCAGTCCCTCAGGTCTTCCTTGGAGGCTTTGTGACAGTGTTTCTTTTTTGTTACTAAATGAGATCAYTGCAGCCCCAGGAGATGGTAACAACCATGTATTACCGCTTCAGGAATTAACTGAGAAACTTTTTATCACCAGTATGTCCCAGGTATGGAAAAAGCCCTGCACATAGTAACCTCTCCTATGTTCTATGGGTTATCTATGTTATACAGGGAAGATTTCTCTCAGTGTCACACATACATTTATATTCCCCCAAATTCCCAAACAATATGCCATCTGGCAGTATCTAAACTCCTGCTGTTCAAAGGCAGAAACAATAAATAATAATTTTATGTATTACAGTGTGCTGTAAGCCTTTCTCATCCTGGGATGCTGCTAAGTTTCCATCTGTACCACAGTTTGGAAATGTGTTGTGGCAAGGCTTCTGGCTAAGGCTATATTAAGGATTTTGGTAGTTAATGGTGTACAAAAACCTGAAGAAGAAAAGTAAGAAAAGAAAAATTAAAATTCTAATGCAATTTCTTTAAACACARCAGTGTTTAAAGCAAAGAATGGATCCTTTTTCCATATAATAAAATGATGGTATAACATCCTCTCGAAAGTTAAGTCTTTGAACTCTTGTGCACCTATGGGAAAACATTGTATTTTCATGTGCTCATGAATGTGAAAAACAGGGATCTGGAAAATTTGACAATGGTAGCTACCCATCTCCATATATATTTTTCTGCTCTGTATGGACTTGTTCAGTGCCTACTAGGGCAAATGGAAAGATTCCTGTTGATTCCAGTGCTGTTGGACTCTTCTTCTATGTGCCATTCAAGGGCTTATTTCATCATCACTGTTTCATCACCTGATATTCCTGCTCTTTTGTATGTGTAGATAAAGAGATTCCTAAAGTCACTCCAGATGGTGCAATTAGGTGATTCTTGATTTTCTTTGATGTCTTGTCACATCCTTGAAATTAGCATCTTCAGCGCAGTAGTGAGCGAGAAGGAAAACATAAAAAAACCCCATCTTTCTCTCTCAGTGAAAGAGGAAGATATTTTTACAAGTGAAAAGAAAGCCCTTCTTGTCCACATGCAGTCAGTTTACTGACTGTGAACACGAATTATGTGAGGATGGTTTTAAGCATCTTCCCTCCATTTAATTTGCTGTTCTAAGCATTGTTTTCTTCATTAGCTTAGTTTCTTCCTAATAATTTGTTTCCTTTATTTTCTTTGCTGTTACGTTCTTGGYCATTAGAAAACCCTTTCCTTCCAAAAATTCTTTGCCCAATTTGTTTCCCATAACAACAAAAATAATAGAAAATAATACGCCTTTTCATAGCAATTTAACAGTCAAAATTCATCCTTTGGTACTTACATGCAGTCACCCTTTCAGTGGGATTTGCACTCACTTTACTAAGGCTAAAAATCTGGCTTTGTGCATCACAGTCTACCCCTCCATGTAACCACAACAAGCAACAGTAMCAGAGTAAGACATCATTTATGTTTTTAAACTTGGATAATATGGTTAATCATCTTGCAGTGTTTACATACCTATCCTTCCTTCACATCCTCTTGTACTGTAGCCAATGGCTGATATTTCATTGCATCATGAAGCTTGGTCTAGCTAGTACAGTAAGTGGAAAAAGCATGTAATTTTTGATTTCTTGGACTTTCATTATATCACAGATTTTGCTGTGGGAAAAGAATAGTTCTAACACTACTGTTCATTCAGCCAGCTCCTGTGGCAAGGACACTGGTGCACTCGCCCATCCCTAGCACTGGTCTAAGAGTTATGGCACTCACAAGGTCAGCAGAGCACTGCTGGCTCCTGTGATGTGGTCAAAGGAGAGCTTCTGTGGCCATTGGGACAGACAAGTTGTGCTGAGGGTCACTGACTATGAGAGTGCCTTTTTTTAATTCCTAACCTCTTGGCCCAAGCAATATACATGCCCAAGAGTGCCAAGGGTATCCCGAGTGAAGGACAAGTCTTCATTAATTGCCCATAAYTTTATATGACATTAATGGTGAGCAAAATGTTCATAGTAACTAGTGACAATATCAGAGAAGCCCTTTAGTCTGATTATTGCMCTGCTAAAAAAATTGGAAACCAAACAACAAAAATATTACATTAGTAAAATCTGGACAAACTAATCTTTCAATAAATACATGCAAAGCCAGCTATTAGGTAATACAATAATAACATTCACTTTCAGTTCTCTAGTTATTTCATGCCTATGTGTTTTTTAAACATTGAGAGTGTTCAGTATAGMTTCTGAGCTTAAATTTTCAAGGTGAAATTGCAGAAGACCTATTGGTTTTCACAGCCACTACCAAACTGAAAACCTAAGAGCACATTGGTTTGTGTTTTGATTTATTAGGAAGCAGGCTTAACTGAATTTACTGGCTGGAATCTAAATAAGTCTTGCTGCATTTCTGCTTTGCTCCTGCAGAAGCAGCTTTAGGGARCTATTKCCCTCTGTAGATACTATATACAATMAGTAYAATCTTCTCAAGAAAATRATTAAATAAGAAAAAGAATTGTTAATAAATGGAGAAAACTGCAATACCAATGTACTTTGCTGTAACTGCCCTCTCCTGAAATTTGAGACAATGGTCCCAGCGAAGTTTATGGGACAGCTCAAAAAAACRTTCCTGTGTGCAAAAAACATTCCTGTCCTGTCTTATTTACTGGGATTTGCTCCTACAGGTAATGTGTAGGTAAACTGATTTGTTTGGGTTTTTTTTCTTGCATAATATTATTAAGTTTATTGCTTTGAAGTTCTTATAATTTTCTATTGATTTATTTATTACAGGAAAAAAAAAGACTGAACTGAGAGTGGAAAAATAATGATAATATTTCTTTCTTGCATAAGAAAAAGGTAAGATTTAGAGGACCATAATACCGAAGGTACTTATTTATGGCATAATAATAACTATGAGGTAATTTGTTAAGTTCCCAAATACTGGCAGCTTTTGACTTAAATTTATTCAGACCTTCACAATCTTGGCTGCCTTAAAACTGATGATTTAAAATTCACAATCCTTTCCAATTAACTGAGACAATGAGTCCACTGTTTATGCCACTGTATTGACCTGTTCTGTATTAAGAGRAGAAAAGGTTAAATTTCATGTTGTAGCACCATATTAGGCTTGTAYGTATTTCAGGTTCCTCAATTTTGATTTATACTCTCTCCAGTTTGGGTTTGTTGAAGGGGAAGTTCATTCTTTTTTTTTTTTTTACTCCCACTCCATTCCCTGGGAGCTATAAATGCCCCAGTTTTCCTGGGATTTTTTTTTTTTTTGGTCCCAGGTACCCAGCTGTGAATGAAATAATGCTCCCCATCTGTGTTCATTGTTCTCATTGCTGGTGTCTGTGCAAGTCACCAGAGCTTTCCTAATAAGGTTTGGTTTGACCTTTCAGTTCAGAAGTTCTCAAATGAAGAATCTAACTGCATTCATCAGCCTCAAAAGAGGCTGGACTTCCCTGCCACTGCCCTTAAAAACAGCTGTAAGAAACAGTAAAGCATGACCATTCTAAACCCCAAGTCAGCCCTGTGAGCTGCTCAAGAGTGCGCAAGCATTGGGCAGCCAGGGTCTGGCTGTTCTTCCCAGAAGGGTGGTGCACCAGATGGAGGGAGATCCTGGAAAAGGGGAGCAGACARACTGACAGACAAAGAGACTTCACAACAGAGGAAGGGAAAGTCTAGAGAGATGCCCTTTTAAATGATGTGCTGACTTTTAAGCAGGAAAGCCCTGTCTGGTGGTTTTAGCACCCACATGTTCAAGGTGAGGGCTTCAAGCTGCACGTGCTGACTTTGATGTAGTGACCCCTGGTTCTCTTCCTTTCTTGTGACAACACTGGAACTGGTGTGATGACACAGGGAGCCAAGTGAAAGAGCTGACCCATCTGAAAACTGATCTTGCTTGCTGGTTTGCTCTAATGGCTTTGGCTGGCATGATTAGGACTTGGACAGAGTAGTTCTTTCACCTGGCTGCCCTCAGCCCCAGCAGTGTGTGTGCTGGCACATGCTGGGGAGACTCGCTGCCAGGACAGCGGGGGAAGGTGGTATCTCTTCTGTCAGAAGCTTGTGACTAGTTGAGGCTGAAATTAAGGCTCATGTCAACAAAATATTTCCTGTGTTCATGAAAATAAATGAATCAAGGATGTTTTTTTCTGTCAGGGATACGTTCTCCTGACTGCAGTCTCCTACGAGGTCTGGAATCTTAATAATAGCTCAGTTCAGAAGAGGAGAAAGTAGATATTAACCAGTTGGCTTTTATCAAAGGAAGAAGATCTGCATGGAATTGAAATTAATAAAACAAATACCTTTCAGATGTCTAAAACCAAAATGGAATAGTTCATGCTAATTTATTAATTACTTCAATGTTATCTCATTTTAGTAAGGAACAAATGAACAATTATAGAACCTAAGACAAGTATCTCCAAAACTGAAATTTCAATTAAAATATTGCAAATATTCTCAGAAAATATCCAAAGTTACAGAACTTTTTGATGGACATCTAGATATTTGAACTGTTCATTAGAATCTGGGTATATTAAGGCTCTAAGTTTCAATTCTTTTAACTATGGCAACTTGCTAACTTGCAAGCAATGTAATTATACATGGATAAGCTTGGTTCTGCAGAGTGATTCAGCGGAGTAAATAGGAATTAATAATTTAAGTTTTGCAAACAAATTCTAAATCCAGTATGAACAGAGCTTGTGTTACAACTGTGTGATTCCTAGTAGTTATAAGTATTAATGTATTCTCCCTTTTTTGCAGGTTTTGCCCATAATAAATCYACTGAGCAAGACATACAGACTTCTATCCAATGCTATGAAAATTAAGCAAGGCACATTAACTTCAGGAAATTTTCAAAGGTAAAAAAATAAAATGTGTATTCAGTAATTAATGAAACCAAATAAGCCATCAGCTTGCCCTACATAGTTTAAGTATGATGTCAGGTCAATAATTAAGCTGCAGTAAATCTTCTGGAGGTTCCATTCTGCCAAACTTTAAAGACTCAAGACTAACCCAAGGACCCTTCACATTTTAGTAAGCCAGTAAATGATTACACAGATAGCTTTTCAATCTGAAGTTTGCTACTATTAACGTTTCTATTTTTTAAGACAACCAGGAATTCTATGTTTCGTGGTTATTGAATAATGTCCTGTGAACAAAACATATGCCTGTCTTGAGTTTATGGAAAGGAATATTTAATAGGCTTCAGTTATGTCAAGATAAAAGTGCAGTTTTCCTGCAGGGAAAGATATACATTAAGTGAAAAGTAATGGTTTGGAATTTTCCCTTGTTTATGCTAACAGATGATTATGAAAACTTGAACCTAATCTCACTCTGTGCAGCTGGTCATGGTAAAGAAAAAGCATTATGCAAGCTGTCTCATGCGACTCTGCCAAAGCAATTCCAAAATAGCTGTGGTAGTTAAGCACTTTCAAGGTCTGGCTGACTTTTAGGTGGAACTAGGAGCTCATAGCAAGTTGTGTGGTGACCTCGTAATGTGGGAATTATGGCACTAGACTGAGTATCAAATCATACATCTCAACAAATAAAAATATAAAGCCACATGACAGAGCACAGAGCAGGAAGTTTGAAATACTCTGAGATTCATTTTTTCCCTCAACTGTATTATTTTCTGTCACCTCATTTACATAAACTATTTCTGGTTAAACAATTTGCAAATGCTTGTGATTTAATAGCAGGTATATGTGTGGCAGAGGTAAATTTGGACTTAAAATCAAGACATTACTAGCAATGAAAGACAGCTGGTATACATCAAGTTTATTTCACATGCAAGTCTTTGTATGGAATTTTCTTGGAACCAGTTACTCTCTGACATGTTAGCTCATAGTTTATTTTAATTACAAAATATCTAGATTTCCAGATCTTCAGATAATGTTTCATAATTACTAGAATTAACATAAAATTATTCAGTCTGTTTTATTTTCCCTCCAGATACATGGCTGCATATTGGTCCCATATAAA
Source organism: Malurus melanocephalus (assembly GCF_030028575.1). Taxonomy (NCBI): domain Eukaryota; kingdom Metazoa; phylum Chordata; class Aves; order Passeriformes; family Maluridae; genus Malurus; species Malurus melanocephalus. The sequence goes on from NW_026623264.1 coordinate 1,051,004, forward strand.
GCACATATCATTTTCTTGCATGCAGTATATCAGGATATCCAGGCTGTCTTCTACCAGTGATCCAGTCATTAACTTAATTTCCATGTTAATTTTCTCTCCTAGCTTTATCTAAATTTTTACGACATTTATCTATACATTTATCTATAATTTTCCTAGGTTGCTCTTGAAGAGGTTAAGTAGACTAAAGCCAAGAAAATGCATGCCACAGATTTCCACAGAAGTGGAAGTTACAAAATAATATGATATAGATGAGTGATCTTGCTTTTGATGAAGAGAATGGATCAGATTATTAGCCAATACAAAAGTATTTGCCATACTTTTAAGTCCTACTCAATGAAATTACAAGTGATCATTTCGGTCATGTTTCCAGTCTACCAAAGGAAGGAAGCCCAAATAATCTTAAGAAGGACATTATATTGGAAGAACTCCAAGCAATTTTTGCAGATCCAAAGGTTAATTTTATTTTTTTTAAAGCTTGAACATTGTTTATCTAACGTGAAACTTTRGTGGTTCACTTTTCATTGACTACATCATCTGCTGTTCTAGAGAGATTTTACAGGAAAAGTTTACAAACATACCTTTTSTCTACAGATTTAGGGTCATAGTATCTCATATGATGAACCTATAACTTTGAATGTACATAAATATAATTTATATTTGTCAGTATTAGGAATGCCTTCAGAATATTTATTATGAAATGAAGTGTTATCACTTGCACCATGGATAAAATAGTTGGAAAGCTCCAAGAAAAATGCAGAGGCAACTTTTTGACCTGAAGCTTAAAAATCATGTCTCTTATGTATATAATCTATTAATGACACTCTCAGTGCRAAGACTTTCCTGGCACATTATCCACTGACATTCCAAAAGCCAGCTTCAGTTAAGTTGAATACAACTTAACCCCTGGAGGGCAGATTTTTTAGGAATGCAGTTTCATCACTGCCCACACTTGTATCCCAGTCCCAATTCCAAATATATATATAGGGTTCCCAGTTTATTTTTGGGAAGTGAAAGAGCTTGAAAAACCCTTTTCAGTTCATTTGAAATGAGCATGATCTTGGAACAAGAGCTGGAGAGGCTTGCATGTCACAGAACTAAAGACAGTGAGTCTGCATGAGCTCATGAGTGCCGACCTGACCAGCGGTGTCTCCAAGAGAAACCTGGGTAGAYGGTCAGATGGATCTCACAGAATAACTCAGAAAGATCCCACTACTCAGTAGTTTGTTAGGAGAGGCTGGGAAGCTGAGGAACAGACACATAGAGCGTTACAGCACATAACATTTTCTTGCAAGTCACTGCATTACCCTTCATTTTACTGTGTGCACACTGAGGGCACGGTCACTGGCCTATCAACAATGTCCTGCCAGCAGACATACAGCAGAGCTACAGTCCTTTTGTGGGGTTCCTTTTTCTGTGCTGTGTTATTTCATTGTTATTAGTTGTCTATACAGAATGCAGCCAAGTTGAGATGAATCTCTATCAAGGCAGCTTTTCCTTAGCCAGGATCTTGTCAGGCATCTTCATCTCCTTGTCTAGAGGCTTTTTCTTTCTCTCCTGCTAAAAGATCACAAGGAAATACCTGTCAAAAATAGGGAAGTTCCTTAGGAAAGGTCCTCTAACACAGAGGTACATCTCTGTGTTGCATGCATATSCAAGATCAGACATGCACCCATGGAAAGATTTTCTCCCAACAAGCATGCCAAGAAGCTATTTGCTTCTGCATCCCTCCTGAGTGATCTCTGCCATCAGTGACCTTAGTTCTCTGAGTAGTGTATTCCACTTTTGCAAACAAAACTGATTCTTTCTCAACTCTTTTTCCTCTCATCATGTCAAGTTGCTCAGTTAGGAAAAGAGGATTACATAGAAGGGGATTATTAGTTGAAAGATAAGGAGGAGGTTCCCCCAAATGCATTAGGGTAAATGATTTTTAACTACAGTAGCTATAGCTGATRCAATTAGATATTCCAAGAAGACCCAAATTTGCCCCTTCATTTTGTCTACATTTTGTGACTCTCTTGCCTACATCACATTTCTGATCTGACCTGGTAAACAACTGCCTTTTCCATTTGGTTTTCTTTCCCATCACACTCTCACACATAAGCCTTTTCCACTTTTCTCTATATGCCCTGTTGATTAAGATCTAAAGGGGTTTTTTTACAGACTGTCAATACAGTAGAAAGTCTGTGATCTCAGAGCTTTCCCTTAGAAGCTGTGAAAATGAAGATTCTTGGCTTCATTTTTAGTATATCTGGAACCTACCACATGTCACTTAACTTGTTTGCCTTTGTGGCTGCTCATCCCTATTAAATTAGTTCACACCAGTAGAGCTGCAAAGAGAAAGGATGAGGTTTTTCTCCTTCGTTTCCTCCTGCTACTTAGTGGGAAGGGGTTCTCAGCTGCTGATTATGTTGCTTCATTGGTTTTCTTACTGGCGTGTTTCTCTGCGCCACATGCCTTAATGAGGAACAGGCGGTCAGCAGTTTGGTGGGCAGTGTGCTCRGAGAGTGCTCAGGAGAGCAGAATGGGCAAAGTAAAAAAGATCCAAATAGCTTCCTTTCCAACCTACACCAAARTTAAGGCAGGAACTTTTGTATAACTTTACTCTTAGGATTTCAAGATCAAGCTGTCAAATTGCCASTCTCTGGAAGTATTTATGAACCTTTTCCTACATTTAGGTGGTGGTTTTTTTCCTGTAACAGCCTAGTCACTTCCTTCCTGTCCAGTATCAGTAATTACTTACTGGAGAAATATCACCTTGCAAGGGCACCAAAATAAGACATGCATAGTCTGATAAAAATACTTCYAATATTTCATGTAAGACATGTTTTTAAGGTGGGTTTTGTAAAAGAATTGTATGTGTCATTATTTCCTCTACCCCTCCCAAATATTTCCCTTCAGATGAACATTTAAGAAGAACTATGATTTTTTTTCAGCCACATACTTCTACTTCCAGTAACTTGGTCCAGAAATATGTCAGTGTTTTTCTTGTGAAAATGCAAAGTATCTTTATTAGGAAATAGCCCTGTGAAATCATTTGGATTTTAATTATTATAGAATCATAGTCATAGAATTGTTTGTGTTGRAAGGCACCTTAAAGATCATCTAGATCCAACATCCCACCATGAGCAGGGACACCTTCTGCTGGACGAGGCTGCTCAATGCTCCATCCCAGTTGGCCTTGAACTCTTCCAGGGATGGGACATCCACAGCTTCTCTGGGTGATCTGTGCTAGTGCCTCACCACCCTCATAGAGTAGGATTTCTTCCTATTATCTAATCTAAATAGATCCCTTTGTCTTTTAAAACCATTCTCCCTTGTCCTATCCCTGCATGTCCTGGTAAAGCCCCCTCCTGCTCATCAGTACTGAAAGGCTGCCCTGAGGTCTCCCTGGAGCATTTTCTTCTCCAGGWTGAGCAATCCCAACTGTGTCAGCCTGTCTTCAGGGGAGAGGTGCTCCAGCACTGTCAGCACCTTAATGGTCCTCCTGTGGATGTGCTTCAATAGTTTCATGTCCTTCTTATGCTGAGCAACCCAAGAACTGGGTGTAGCACTCCGAGTGGTGTCTCATGGGACTGAAGCAGMGAGGGGAAATCACCTCCCTCAACCTGCTGGTCAGTCTCTTTTTGCTGCAGCCCAGGGTACAGTTGGCTTTCTGGGCTGTGAGTGCACACTGCTKGGTTGCATCGATCTTCTTRTCAGTCAACACCTCAAGTCTTTACCTTAGGGCTGCTCTCAATCCTTTCCCTGCCCAGCCCATATTTGTGCTTGACCCACATTCASGACCTTGCACTTGGCCTTGTTGATCTTCATAAGGTTCACATGGGAGCTCTATCACGTGATATAGTCAAGGAAAGGAAAAAAGAGTACTAGAAAGGAAACTCTTTTGTGGCTTTACATATTAAGACCAAAATGACAAAAGAAAACAGTTAGAGCAAAACTATGCAGATWGGCAGAGCTGCCTAATGTCATATAAGTGATGAGATAAGTATTAAAACTGTAAATGCTTTTTGAGTGAGCTATGTGGGTAAGCCTGACATTTCTTCACAGAGGACTTTTTTTGACATCTAGAAAAAAATTGCRTATCTGCAACTGCTTAAATCTACTTGCAATGAGAAAAGCACTTGGACATTTGTTTATATAAGAATATGTGCTATTGACATAGCAATGAAGCAGCTTACTGACTCGGGGCCAAGAAACACTAATGGTAAAACTTTCCAGCATTTGTTGTTGTCTTGCAGTTTTACAGATATAAGRCAACATTTCTTATTGTTGTTTCAAGTTGTAGTTATTTTCCCTACTGCCTCCTCAATCTGTTCCCAGAAGGAAGAAGAAAATGGCTTATTATCTGTGTCACATTARGGTGGAGTAGGTTTGTGTCTTGACTCACAACCAGATCAGGTACCAGTGAAGTGCAGGCTCTCACCTAAAGAAGATATTACTTCTGGGCAAGAATTCAACCATGTTTCACACTTTATTCCTCATGTGGAAAAAAGATTCACGCCAGTGAAARATTCCAGCCAGTTTTGTAGTTCTTAATATATAGGAGTGTGTACAGCAACAGAGGTGTATGTACAAGACTCTCTAAGTAAGTTATCATCCCCTTCTCAGCTTCTTTGGTGCTGCATTGCAGTGAAAAATCTGATGCCCTAGTTAGCTGGCAAAGCCAGTATTTAGAGGAATCTAATCCCACCTGCTTGCCCCAGGCAAGACTTCCTGTATGACTGTGCTGCAGTCAATGCCCCAGGGAAAACATTGCTTCACCAGTTCACAGGACAGATACACTTAAGATTGCAAAGTGTGTGGGTAATGCAGTAGTGGGATGCTCATAAATGCCACAGAGAAATCCCAGGCTTCATGGCTCAGCAGCCATGTATCGCACAGTGAGCGTATTTATCTCCAGGAACTGATCCTGGAAGCTGCAGGCTGCAACAGTTCCCACTGAAGGCATTCTCAGACCCCTCCGTGATCAGAGCTTCCTTGGGGTTTTGAAATCCTGTGACATGTAAGTTAAGAGAATTAAGGCAATAAAATATAAACACTGATTAACAAAGCAGGTCTTTATAGCCATCAATTTTATATTTATAAATAGCCAGAGACATGACTGAGTGACGATGTTCAACCATGCAACAAATTGAAAGCAAATAAARATATGATGACACAGTAATTGTAAGTGAAATGAAAACATTCTTCACCAATGTTTTTAGATTCTTGCACACACATTAACTTTTTCTAGGTAGCAGGCCTTCCCCACCAYTCTTCATAGTTTAAAGGTACCAAATCAAACCATCATGTGCATTGTGTGTTCCTAAACATTTAAAACTCTGCATAACAATTGCAATAATCCAGAATACCATAAAACAACAAAACAGAACAGTTTTTCTATGAAAACTTAGATTTTGAATTTCAATTGTGATTTCAATAAATTCATTAATATCCCCATGGCCATGATGGCATGGATGTAGTGAACTGTGTTTGCACAGCCTAGGTTCCACTTAAAATTCCAGGATTCTATTCTGTCATATTCAGAGCATAGTGGATGTATTTTAAACCTCAAAGTACTCATCTGGATCATGATGAGTTTTTAACCATGTAAAAGAAGATAACTATTTTAGGAATATTTTGAGATGGAAGTGGTGATGTTTATTTTTGCCCATGATTTTCTTTCAATTTAGTACCAGCTGCTGTTGTACCAACTTCAGAATGCATAGTTTGATTCTCAGGTGCATGGCAATTTTCTGCTGCATCCCTGTTGAGACTTTCTTCCAATCTGAATATTGTATTACACACATATAACACAGACTGTGATTAAAATGAAGAGAGGTTAAGGTGAAGCATGATGTGGAAATAAAGATCTAACTGTTAACTCAAAGAATATTAACTGGAATAGACAACACAGTGATACTTATAGATGGAAAAAACAGTGGTAAGAGAGATCTAAGTGGAGCTGTCTCATTCCAGGAACATATCAAAAGTAAAACAGCTCTACTGTTGTAGTGACATCTGAAAAAATTTTGAAGATTTTCATTAATATACAACTCTTTCRTATGACCAGTATCATAAGGGTCCCATGCCTTTTGTGGTTCGTGGTGGTTGCAGTGACTGTGTTAAAGTTATACAGCTTCTGCCAACACGTTTACAGACATAATTTATAAATCACTATTGCTAAAGGCATATTGGCTACATATATACATTCCTGTAGAAGAAGTTTGCTGGCTCCAAACTTTAGATGCCCTCTATAGAGTTACGCATTAGATTATCACCATTGTAACAACTGAAAAAGACATCTGTCTTTGGAAGACTTCTCTTCTGTTTTTGCTCTTGGATTAGTTCTAAATTTTCTATTCACAAAGCCAATATTCCTAAATAAGAAGGTGTCACTTTTCAAGTTGGATTTTCAGTGTAGGACAGTAGTTTATTGCATTCTTGGTTGGTATATTGAATAGCAGCAAAATACTTCAATAGATCATCTTTTGAAATGGGTGCACCTTCTGTCTGAAAAACAACATTAGAGATTTCTGGCTCTAATGTTTCTCTGACTTTTTTTCTTTTTTTTTTTTTTTTTTTTTTTTTTTTTTTTTTTTTTTTTTTTTTTTTTTTTTTTTTTTTTTTTTTTTTTTGTAGACATGTCCTTTATGTAAGTATAAATAAAGTAAAACATTTTCAAGTAACACTGTTACTTTGTTATATGAAGAAAACAAGAGGGATCATTTCACCCATCATTGAAATGCAGCCATTTCAGTGAGGTGTAATTTTATGGATGCTCGCAAACTAAATAAGGGTTTAGTGAGCAGTAGAATAATATATGCAGTTAAAACTGCAGAGAAAACTCAAAAACTGTTTCGATAAAGGGAGATGGTTGACCTGCTTCAAGCTGTAAAAGAAGATTTGTGATTCTTCTTAGTCCACAAGCCCTAGATTAATGTTAGTGTCAAACTGATTTTATGTTAAGCTCATTTGATGTACCTCTGGGCTATAAGATGTTACTTTGCCAGCAGCAAAGGTCACATGTTTTCAGGTATTGACAGTGCAAGTAATGACAAGTTGTTTCTGTGTTTGAGTGGATCAGGGTCTTTTTAGCTTTCATTCAATGAATTTGGCAAAGTGTAGCCTCTGCCCAAGAGGGCTCTATGCCTTTGAGCATACAGCTGAGGGAATTACTAAACCTCCAGCTCTGAAATCTATAGCTTCATTTAGTTCAGACCTCCCAAAGGAATGTTTATGCCCTTAGCTAAATAGCAAATAATTTTGAAGCTTACTTTACATAGGTAGAAAATTTCTTCTTGATCATAAAAAGAAGTTAAAWCCTTTATATATTTAGTCCTTTCTAAGAACATTTTTTTAAATATATTTAGGTATGATAGGTCAAACTTACAATTGCAGTTGCAAAAAACAACAGCTTCCATAAAACTTTGTTAGCRCCAGTCTTAAGGAAGGAAGCCTGATCAAATAGCTGAAACTCAGGAGCAGAGCTGAAGTGCTGCTTTCCTGGCTCCTTCCTGGGTTGTTGAGTGACAAAGTAAGTCATGTAACAATACCAAGATTTACACAGCCTTGTGAGTCATCTCTAACAGGTAATCAGAAAATACATTAAGCCACTCAGATGGGAGCCTGAAACTTCCCAAACAGTCACAGAGTACACATGACTTCTGTGCATTGGAGTGGTGAAGAGTGCTTTGAGAAAACTTTTGTTCTTTAAGGCAAAAGGCAATAAAAGGAGTTTAGGTAAGAATGCTCTGGGAATAGAATTTGCTAAGTATTATCTGACACCTACAATCTGTGGGATAGGTTTTTTTCCTTCCCAGCATGACATCTGAGCWAGGGGAAATGATAATGGCTTATAGTGGATGACAAAGGGATGGATACCCCTGATAGCTGTCTCTTGCACAAACACAGATACAGCCAGTCTTCTCTGAGAAGCAGATGCTTGGAGCCTGAAGTAATGTCCTCTGTCTCAGTGCTTGCTCTCAGGCTCTTTCTACATTATCCCAAAATTCTCATTTGATRAGAAGCAGAAATGTCTCAAGAATGCCAGCAGCCCATCACCACATCAAGTGATCTAACCTGCAGAACTAAGCACCCCTCCTCCTCCTCCCCAGCATGTGGAACTTGCTTGGAGCAGCTTTCCTAGGAGAGGTAGATTTAACGTCTTGTCACCATTGCCTGGTGACTGAGRAACACTCCTGAGACTGGAGCTGGAGCTCCAGATGTCATCATGAAGAKGAGCCCTTGAAACTCAGACTTCCAGTTTCTGACAAATTCCCAGCATCCCATGAATTTTCCATGAACAGTGTGTGCCTCACAAATTGGACTCCTCTGGAGAATTATGCCTGTTTTGCATCCCCCAAACAGCTTTAGCTAAAAGGCAGGATCTTAAGCAATTAGTGCAACACAGACAGGGTGACAACTGAGCAGACCCAGAAGCCCAGCGCTAGGTCTCCAAAGAACTTGAGGTATCTTAAGCTGTGCAGCACGATAGGTATGGATTATTTTAATTGCTCTTGTGAAGTTAAGCCCCTAAGTTTCTCAGAAAGGGCACTGATGTGATTTGTTACATACTTGCTGAAAAGCACATTGGTTCATKCTGTAGTGACCCGAGTACTGACAGAGATTGTTAATTTGTTTGTATACGTGTCACAGTTCCTAGAAGTGYCTATGCAAGGGTTTAACTGAACCTGATTATCTTAATCAGCACAGACTTGTACATGGACATACCTTTCTCACATCTGTGCCATTTGTTTCGCTGTTTCCTGTCTCTCTTTCCTTATTTTTCCTTAATGAAGTTTCTGTAACTTTAAACACTTCACTGTGTCTTTTCCTTTTTATTCTCTTCCTAGTTGCATTTCTGTCRTTGTAGAAAGCTGCAGAAGGTGCAAAACTGGCAAAAAAAAATAAAAATAGCAAAAATATGAGACTAAATACAAAGTGAAAATGCAATATAGTTTGCCCCCAAGCTTTTCATTTCAAAATTTGGGATCTGGACATCTTGCTGAGCCTGCTTAGCACAGCAGAGCAAAGGGAGGGGGRCAGAGCACCATCGAGTATGCTGATACATTGGGCTTGAGGGGAAAGTAAAAAAATACTAGAGGACAAAACTGGCCATGCTTTCCCTCACAGTAGCTTTGGGTACTCAGACACAGCTTCCTTAAAGCATAAGGAAAAGCAGTAAATTAATAATTTTAGTAGTGCAAGTGTAGCTTATGTAGGTGTCACTCTTCCAGAGGCAGCAGCATTCTATTTGYTGGTATTGATAAAATTCAGGGTTACAATTTTTGCTTCAAATACAAGCCTGTATTTKTCATCCCAGCTGCAGATTACAAGATATTAGTATGTTTTCTCTCCCCTTATGAGAAAATTAGAACACTGAGTTTTAAATGCATGCATAAGAAAGGAACATAATGCACATATGTGTATGTGTACCTCTAGGTAGATGTAGRTGAAAACATAGGTCTAACTTCTAGCCTTGTTTTGTAGTGGTGGTCTCTGCTTCCCCAGACACAAGCTGGAAAATCATAAATTTGTGAAAATGTCCCCAGTGTGACCATTTAATCCTATTCCTCTGTAACTTTTGTACAATAGTTGTACCTTTGCATACAACTTGAAGGGGAAATTTTAGTTCATGTATGTATGGTAGGTTGATTATACCCTAAAACCTTCAAATTTGTACTTTTCAATATCTTTTTCAGTAAAAGGATAAGGCAATAGCTCAAAAATCACCATTTACCTCATTTACTGGGTAGGCTCAAGATACCTAGATGTAGGTGCTAGGGTGTGAATATCTGGACTCCCATTATAGGCAATAGCACTTGAGTCAATCCAGCCAATCCAGTGGMGTTTGGAGAGCTGCACCTGGATAGTCAGATAGATTCCAGGTTCCCCTAACTGTACTGGCTAGGTTGCCTTCTGACTGTGGTGAGAGTTTGAGCACCTACCTATATTTTTAGAATTAAATCTTGATGTCTGTGCTGTAAAGGTGAATCCCATCTWGTGAAATCATTTAAGTAGATGCAGATGTACATGTGAAGTAAACAGTGATTGAATTAAAACCATTGTGATTTTAGCATGAGTAAATTCCTATTCTGTAATGTGGCCCTCAGGTGTAATTAAAATCCAGTGAATGGTTAACTTATTTACCTATCACAGGAGGRTTATATATGCCTGTATTTGGGAGGCAAGGAATTCTAGATTATTTTTTTCGTGTTTATGATATTCAGGGTGATCAGTAAGCATTTAGTAATGCTAAGTCCCATTAAGCATTACATAAGTCTATTACACTTACTCATTTCCAATGAAAATATTAAAACCAGAAGGTAGAAAGCTAGTCCAGTAGAGTTTGAACAATTCCAAATAATGATTAGTACCATAAAGTAAGAGCAGCCGTCACCATCAGAAGTTGTTTAGYACCAAGTATGATGGAGGCCTCAGGGCCATGTTCATACCATGAGAGGGGCTCAGCCCAAGACCTACAAAGCACTGACAAGGGGTCAAAACAGACCTGAAGTGATTCATAGATTTTCATGCTTGATCCTATGTGTGAAGGTGAATCTGACTCTCTGACCTTCCTTTAAATAACAAGATTCAGTCTTGTTTTTCTGTGCAAAACAAGTTGCTGACAGCCTAGAAATAAAGAAGGGTTTGAATTTCTTTGTGGCTCAGAGCTCTTAAATTTTTCTGTCTCAGCACTGCCTCGCTAGGTATGTCAGTTGTGTGCCCATTCAGAAGCAGGAYGCAGTCAGCACTTAATTATCCATGTGTTGCAGATTATTCATGCCACAGATACCAGCTGAAGCARAGAGCTGCATGAATGTTTCTAAAGTCCTTCCAGGAGCATCTCAACTCTATAATCAGTACAGCTGCTTTTGCATTACACAGAGCTGGAGATGATAAGCCCATATAAATCTTATCTGKCTCCATAGTAAGCCAGGTCCCTGGGAAACAGAGACTGGTGGTACCAACCTGTGTCCAGCTGGGGTTTATTAATTTTGGCTCAGTGCTGCTCTGCCAAACTCATAGTGGAGCTGGGAGCTGGCTTTGGTGACAGTCCTGAGGCTGGCAGGTGACAAGGGGTGAAAGGAGTGAAGCAATTGCTTCTGAAGCAGGGTCCAGTTTTCTAGCAGAGGAGTTTGCAGTTTATTAGAGGAGGCACAGTGCCACAAATTTCAGACAGTTTGGTCCTTTTTTAAAAGTATTTTTTAATTTTTCTTTTAATTTTTTTTCTTGTTTTTATTTTTATTTTTTAATTTCAACTAATGTCTTTTTGAAGTGACAGGAGGAGTTGGCGGGGACTTGTGTTCAATCAGAAAAGTAAATTCTAGATAGCTATAGATTGAAAGGAGTTTAGTTTTAGTAGGATAGATGTTTTTAAGTCACTGACAAATGTCTATTCATCTTTAGAATATACTTGACATCAAGACACTTCAATGCATCAGTCCTAGGCTGATACCATGACCTGGACTGGTCTTTGAAAGCCTATGGCACGAAAAAGCACTCCAACACTRATTTTTCAGTTTCTCCTAACTTTTAGCATTCATTCACATGTTGTTTCTTCATATGGCAGTAAGGCACATATGTTCTAGAGTAAACTTGGAGGCCTAGCCTCAGACTTATCAAAATCTGTGTGGTTTATGGTGGCTGTGAAAGTTGCTTACTTAAAGCATGATGTTTCCATATCTGATGGAGACACTTCCAATAAAGCTATTCTTAGAGGCCCTTGATTTTGTTTTTTCAAGAGTAGARAATTCTGAACCATAAATTTTTGGATCATTCAATCAGCTTCTTCATGATTCTGTATTAATTTCTATGTTTTTACTTTTCCTTTCAAAGGTCCTATTTCAAGTATGGTAGGTTCTAAAACTATAATGTCAACTTGTATATTATTACACCAGAAACCTCAAACATTCTGTTAGACAATGGAAAGCTAAGATACATGGACAAGACTGAGACATAACTAGGGAAAACGTAATAAGAAAAGTATCTTAATTGTGCTGAAGAAAAAGTTTCTATGGGCTGCAAATATTTTTGATTTCTATAGCAACTTATCATCAAGAACTTTCTAAAAATATGAAATAATTGAGCCTCACAATTTGAAAGCTAAATAAGAGTTATATTGGGATGGTCCTGTTTACCACTAGAGTACGATCTGATCCATTTGCAATTGATATTTGACAAAATAAAAAGCTGTTGACCCAGATGGTAACAATCACATACAGCAAGTATTTCTAGGTCGTAAGTGTAGTAAAGATTGTGATCCAAACTTCCTAGCATTYAATGTAAGCAGTGGCAGAATTAAGGCACTACTTAAACTGAGAAGGAAATTATTGTCAGTATTGTCTGTTAAATGCATTGGGAACTGCCATAAATACAGGTAGTTCCAACCATGCTTTGCTAATTGCCTGGGCAAGTCCCTCAATCTTTTCTTATCAAAACAAGGACAAAGGTACACCATGTGGAACAGATTCTGAAAGCTCTGTGGAGCCAGAAAAATCTGTTGCCTGTGACCCCAGAGAAAACTTCACATTTGGTAAGACTTCAGTTTGATTTTATTTCTTTGAGTCTTTCTGGTACAAGTATTTAATTATTTGAACTATGTCAATAATTGCCCAAGTTTGCCTACATGAGCTAAGTAATTTAAGAAATTATTTAAGAAAGTAATGAATTTGATGAGAGTATAAGTTAAGCTAATTAATCATCAGTTAGTCATGGCCTTTTGACTACACAAGCAAAAGTCTTGYAAGATGCAGTACCTGGGGCTAATAAGTCAAAATACTGTATTTCACATGAAGCTTTTATTTCACTGTGATTGTGGTAGTATACAGACACACTATAACATGATTAAAATGCAAAACCCAATGTACTTTGYACAACATTTGCCCTCACGGTGATGTGATCCAGATACTGTATTGTTCAATTGAATTTCCTCAGCCTGTTGGATAAAGAATGCCTCTTTCATAAAGACACATCTTTCCCTAAAGCTTCAGAAATTTTAAGTATAAAAGAAAACTATCTTCAAGTTGTCCTTGTTGTAGAATTGTAATTCAGGAAAACAGATAATCTGTGGAGTACAATGCTCAGAACCATTTCTTTGTAGATGAAATTCAGTGCTTCTCACACCATCTAGAGYAGCTTTTGTTGGTGCATCCTTTCTGTCCTGTAACTCTCCTGGAGTGGAATGTTCTGCAGCAGCATTAGAGYCTCAGTGTGCTTCTAATAACTCACAGCCACATGAGATACAGTACTGCAGCTGAGCATTGATGGGATAAGGGTTTTTACATCCGTAGTGGATTTTTTATCCAAGAGGAATAGTGTCACTGTTTTAATAACAGATTCAAAAAAAAAAAAAAAAAAAAAAAAAAAGCCTTTGTGGTTTCAGCTGTCATTTCCAACTTTAAGGATTTAACTTAAGGGCAGTTCAGCATGCTTAGCTTTTGCATGGCAGATGTGTGGTGTGTCCCTTGTCTCTCACCGTGGGTTCCCTGCCTGGATAGCTACTTTCAGCTCACATGAGTGAACTTTAAGTCCACTGGAGACACCTTTACAGCTTCTTCTGCAGCTTCTTTTTGCTGTATTTGTCAAATCTGTCTGATTTGTACCAAAGTTAGCAGTAACTAGGAATTAAGAAACTCTTAATGCCAGTGTGGCCAAATATACCAATCACAAAACAAAGTAATAAAATTTCACTGCTCAAATGAAAGCTTGTTTGCTATAGTATGCAAATTCCTTTATTTTACATGCCCAGTGCAGAATCGAAGAAATGTCTCTTTTATAGRGGATGATCTAGTTCATTCATACCATAGCCATAGGCAAAATTCCTCAATATAGTATATTTTGCTGTGGGAATATTCATGTTCTAAAGTCAAGTTCAAATGTTTAGTCACTTTCGCAGTTTCAACAAACTGTTTAACATTTTCAGTCACTTTTTAAYGAAGCTCATTTTATAGACCAAAAATGCTCCTAGCTAATTCTTGAATTTAGTTTTCTAGGCCAACCACACTGAACACTTGAATACTTAAGGAGTAGGTACAATAACATGAAAGTACAGTAAAAACACATTACTCTATTCACCTTAAGCAAATTAACTGTAGAGGAGGCCCTGCACTGGCAAGGTGTCCAATGGAACTTAAGGCAATTATGTGATGTAAAGCTGTAGTGSCAATACCATTATTCCCAGCCTTGCCAGCACACAGGAAGACAGCAGCTTTCTTTTGTGTGGGAGAAGAAACAATCTTCTGTCTGTTTCCCACTACTCCCCTTCTGCCCTATCAAAATGAGTACAAGGACAGGATCCTCACCAGAACAGTTACATGATGAGGGAACTCTTTCATGCAGGAGGTGCATACCAGCTCTTGTCTTGATAAGGATGACTGCAGAGCTGAGAAGGGCTGAAATTTCAGACTCATATTGTTCTGTGGCTTCTTATGTGGCTTTCCACTCTCATAGATGTGAGATTAGTTTATTGCAAAGAAAAGAAACATGGAATTAAAACATTTTAATTCTATCAAAATGAAAACCATGCTTCAGAAACATACAGCTGGTTTGGCTTAGTACGTAGGAGCGTTCTTTCTGATTCTCTGTATTAAATGAGGCACTAAGAAGCATGAATTAAATTATTAACTTAAATCAATTAACTAATTACATTAAAGAAGTAAGTTGGATAAAATTATTCAGATTTGCTTGACAATATCTTTAAAGAAAATTCCCTGCACAGCTTCRCATATAAAGTAGAAAATACATAATTGACTTGACTAGAGGATTTGCACAAAGAATCAGAGGCAGAAACAGTAGTCAGAAAGAAATGATACTTCAAACAAAGTGAAGCAGTATTGCCTGACAGTTTTGTTGATTGTTTCTTTTRGGGTTTAAATTCTTTATTATTTTTTAAGCACTGAATGATACTTTGTCTTAGTGGAGGTAAGCTGCCCAAGCTAGCAGGCTGTGTGACACTGAAGTCATGTTTTGATTAACTTCAAGATTCCTACCTACCTGAATCAATTCATTGTGCAAACATATGACAGCCATAAAAAAAGTTATACTCAGAATTAATGATGTTTGGTCATCCATTCTCCAGTRAGGTTGAAAATACAGATGAATGTGGTGCCCTTCCCATTGTGTGTCATCAGATCTGTCTTTCTCAGCCCTGAAGAAAGCACATTTTTAGCATGTCCAGCTCACTCTTTATCAGACATCTCTTTTTTTGGCATCAGAGGATTCTAAGAAAACTTACCTTGCATTTGGAAGAAAAAAATAAACATATTTTAGTATGTAGRATTGCCAAAAACACTTTCAAAATACACAATCATAGAGGCTAGGAAGCCAAAAGATAAGTAGCATGAACACAGAATTTATTATTTTTTTAAAGAATGTTATTTTGAAAACAGTTTCTTGATTTATCTTGGGAATTTGACTGACACCTTTTTTTAATTTCACACTTGCTGTTGGCAGGAGTARTCTTCATTTCTCAGTGGTTCTTCTGATTTCTGATTTCTGATTTCCGTAGTAGCTTGAACATCTCTGTAGTTCCATGCTCTGTAGCATGGACCACCTTCTTTCTTTAATGTTACTGTTGCTATTAAGTAAGCAAAAATGTTACAAATAATTTCAGAACAAAGCTTAACAAAAATGTATTTTGGGAAATCTAAGCGGAGTCCTTCAGACTGTTTCAGACTGGACCCTCTTGTGCAGCATGGTTAAATCATTGCTATTCTTTTATTCCCTCTGTATAAATATAACGGCAGTATAAAAATCTTTTTGATGTCTAGGATAGTGCATGGCATCACAGGAAAACTAAGGAGGCCTTCTAAGCTGATTAAATAAAACCAACAAGAGTCACAGGAGRGAAGGGAGGAGGGAAAACACTTGCTTGCCTGATCTGAGATGTTTGCAAAAGCTGCAGCAATTCTCCACCAGTTAAGGATTGAAGTTTCCCTGGTGGACTGATGACCTTTGATGTGATAATTGCTGGTTTTCCTGAAACTCCCAAAAGAGAGCATGTATAGTAGGGTTAGAAGAAAAAGGGATAAATATTAATGAAGCATTGGATTTTCATTCAAAAACAGCAGGAGCCAAGCAGTTAAACGCTCCTTTTCATCCCATGAAGCAGGATAGAAACTAAGATCCCTATAATATTTGCCACACAACTTAGAAACCTTAATCTCTGAGTAGTTTTACAGTGTCATGTATCTCTGTGGGTAAGAGCTTATTCTGTTGTTGAAAAGATTATTAATGATSTTAGATTTTTCTTCTTTTGAAATTGTCATACAAAATTTAAATTTTAATTTTTTTTTTAATATTAAGTTTTTGCCTCCAACGTATCACATACRTAAATGTCAGGGTATTAATTTTCCATTACRCTGACCTTWGAAGCTTTATTCTTTACATAAGGCTGGAGAAAGTGCCTCRGGATAGGAAAATGGTGAAAATATTATCCATCTTTTGTTGTGGTTCACGTGAAAGTTTTTATCCTTTACCTGAATCCAAGTGAGTCCTAAGTTACTACTTTTCAGCATTCACTTGCACAAAATTTGCTGTCATGTCGTTGATATTAGAAAACAACAGGTAAATGGGCTGTAGTTAGCATGCAGTTTGCTTGCTCTCTCACAAGATGGGTGAATAGAAAAATGCTTGCACAGAAAAAAAGGGACAATATAGCCCACTGCTTACCACAACAAGCTTTTCTAGTTGTTTGGGTTTTTTTAGGGGGGTTTTGTTTGATCTTTTGTTTTTGTTTTTTTTTTAATAGAAAGTATTGTATGTATCTGGTGAACTTACTGTCTTCTAGAGCTACATGTTGCTTTGGTTAGTAGGTGAAAAGTTACTTAGAGTTTGCCAAAAGGCTTACGACCTCCAGTCAGATGTTAATTTGCATGTCTGTCATGGCTTGGAAAAGACTGAGTATTAGCCTTTCCTCTAGCATGTCACTCATATTGTGCTGTTATCTTGAAGTGTTTTAAAGACAAATAAAATTGAGATTTTTCAGACTGATTAGCTGGTGTGACTGCAAAGGCATTTTTGCATTGAAGAAATTCTTTGTTATGGCAGCCATCATATCTGACCTGCTCCCTAGGTCAATAAAGATGAAGGGCTCTTGGTCTGTTGCAGAAGAAACTCGTTGTGACCCACGACTGGCCCYGCTTTCATATGCATACACTTACTGCCAGCCTAGCAACATGCACCTTCTCTCCCAATGATTAATACAGCATCCAACGAGACATACTGTTTCTCTGGAAAACATCCTTGTAAAGCTGGCTGAAATGGGAGGTTAAATATCAAAGGGCTGACACAAAGAAAGGGACTGATCAAACAACTAGACTATTCTGTGATTTACATGGGTTATTTTGCTGATGATTAGGTAAAGAAAAACCTGCTGAGATGAAGAGTAAGCAATTACATATTGAGGAAACTCTCATACTTATTACCTTATTAGTGGTATTCATAGACTGAGAGACCCTCCACAGGGTGATCCCTTGCTAATTCCTTATCACCAATGGCTTTGATGTGCTTACATTATGTGATTTTTCTGGGGGAATGGAAAAGGCAGGAATTTTTGACTGAATACATAACCACCTAGCATCAGAGGAAAGTTGCAGAATTCAGGAAACATTTGTAAATAGAAAAGGCTGCATGTTTGCTAATGCATGTATCCCATCTACAGCTGTCAATGTAATTCCCTAGAAGGCAGGTTAGAAAAAAAAGAAGGAAAAATAAGAAGCATCATAACCACTGGTTAGTTCGAGACAGAATAATTCCCAAATTGAGAGTGAGACACTTCACTGTYAGCACAGATGACAACATCAGTAACAGCTGGCTGTAGGAGTAGAAAAAACATTGATCACTTGACCACAAAAGTTTCTTTTTACTGAAGTTCTGGTGTGTTACATGTACAGAAGAGACTTTGAAAAAGTCTTTGAATGTAGAAGATCTGATGGCTGCTTATTTATATATGGCAATGAACTATAACACAGGTGAAGACTGTAAAATAAAATTGTCTGAAATTTTTGTAGGTGGATAGGTAAATCAGTAAATCTTTTCAAGTTTCCTTACTTAGCTCCTAAGGTAATGCACACCTTACATTACTGAAGAAATACAGWGCCATGATTTGATCCCAGACACTWAYYMMYMYSSAKSKRSYYGMTYRCTCSCWCCCAYCMRWMWGRRKGRGRRARWRRRWASRRWMARWRMRAGRRARMMWRYSKKTKGWWWKARAKWKARTKARYSARYSRAKGRRGRMGRWWRWTRWWMKWAMYWMAYWCWWAYWRAWWRAMWWKMMRYAMAMMAARYRAKKGAYRRWSWAWKTRMYYRCYMYYYRMTKRMYRAYMKMARYCMRKYCMSWWSCMRMRSMKYMSMKYCMRSYCWSCYYYCMMYYYAKWTWMTRWRCWSRRYRMSAYRYSWTRTGRWGTRKMMYWTYSMTYWGWTSRGKTSRGSTSWSCMGKCYGKGYYCYSTCCCMWCYCMWYKYMYYSYWCCMSYCYWSYCWTYYYWTTCWKYWYRRSAWGMKRARMWGMMMMKSMCMWSAMMWSWRRAMWYKYRSWGTGTKCTYWWWATWKTKYTSKKAYWMWWMYCMMAAMACAACACTGTATCAGCTACTRGGAAGAAAACTAACTCCATMCCAGAAKAAACCAGTCTYATATTACTACAGTATAGAACAAWAAGTGAAATTATGGCTTTACTATGACATGGCCTCAAATATGGCATTGCCAGCTTATCATTTCTCTTAATTTCTGAATATGAATATGTGTGATCGTTCAACAGATAAAGAGTTGAATTAAGTRTAAGACAGTATTATCTCAAATGCAAGGTTGATGAATGGGAGTTCMGGAATACATCTTCATGGAGTCTTACCGGATCCAAGTTCATGGTCCAGTCTAGCTTGACATGCCATCATCCATAATAAATTAATTAATGATGTTGGTTTTGGAAAGTCTATCTTGTGTAACATCCTCAGTCATAATAACATTGGGTTTTAAGGCAGGCCTTGTACCTATAACTCCTGTAAYTTAATATTATAGGGGTGCATGATCCGCACTATGTCTTTCATTAAGAGTAGAGATGGCCAGAGGATGACAGTTTARCTTTCAAGGATTCAGATTTTTTTCATTTCATATTGCAATGGAAACAAAACTTCCTGTGYTTTTGGGTATTTTTTCTTTCCATAGCATGAAATTGTATTGAAATTTATTTTCAGACTGAAAAGTTAAGGTTTTCCATCTGAGTCTTCCATTTGTGAATAAGCAGAAGGCTTAGTCYGGAGTCAGAGTAGTCAAGCTGATCCTTCTTCATTTTTGTTTCAGTGCTATTTCATTGATACCAGTCACAATCAATTAACAAATTCTTTGCATGGTGAATCAAGGAACTTATATGAAAAATGTTATGTAAGAAAACATGAAAAAATACTGGAAGTGTTATATTCCATGTATCATTTACAAACAAAGATGACAGATTTAAAATTTGTCCAAAATCCTATTCAACAGGATATTTCCATAACAGATGGCATGGAGAGCAGTTTTCCAAGCCTTAGGCAGGTATGAGATGCTAACTTGTGACRTTCATCATGCAGTCTAGGAGATCCATCTGATTCACACTAGTCAATCAGCTGCCTTGGTTTTAAGCAATTTCACGCTAAAAAGAAAATGTATTAGCAATAGCTCTTTGCTATTTTGTTACGGTTATTTGCTCTCTAAAATTGCCATCCCACTGTGTCCTCACCTGTGAGCTAAAACCTCTAACATTCGACTGTTAATGATGGATATATACTTTCCATAGGTGCTGAACTGAATGTTAAGCCATAGAAGATAGGATAATTTATAATAAATAGGCTCTTCTTGATCATGCTGGTAAAGGTGATTTGTGACRTTCTACTGTATCACAGGTTGTTGTTGTTTACACCCTTGCACACACACTAGCTAAGGTTTTATCTGTCACAATTTCCTGGTAAAATGTACTTGCCCACTACAACTTTTAGTGCAACATTCCTGCATTTGTAGACAGTTGTTTTCATTCACATTCAGCTGGATAAATCCTTTTTCCGTCACTTACCACTCATCCTGTTGCTGCCTGTGTGTGGCGCAGCCGTGGGGCGCCACTGTCTATGCTGCCCCTGCCCACTCTCCTATGCCTATGGCCCTCCCTGCCAATGGCCCAGGACCCCATTTCAGCCCTCCAGGGCTCCCCATATCTGCCCACAGTACAGGATTCTACTTCAGGRCCCCAGGCTCCCCCCAGCACTGCCAGGCATTCCCAGCCTGGCCTGTGCCTGTCCTCAACCTCGTGGAACTKGGTTTGCCCCTTTGCCCTCCCCATGCCCTGCTGCTGGCTCTGGRCTAGGATGGGACAGGCTGCCAGATCCTGCTGGGGAAAACATGCTTATAGGTGTTACTGGAAACACAGGAGGATTTCATTTACAGATACATAAAAATTACATTAGCAGGTGTAGGAAACAGATGCCAACGTTCAGGCATTTTGTCGTATCTCTTTCCCAGCTCTACTCTGTGAAAARCAGAATATGTAACTCAATATTGTAATAAAGGCTTAGTTTTGGTAAAGAAAGTCATGCGAGGAAATGTGCAAGAGTTTAAGAAATCATTGCAATGTTAACATAAATGCCCCTGACAGAGGTCAACAGAGCTTTTTAAATGTGGGAGATAATGGAAACATAAGCTGGTGCCACATTATACTAGCACAATGCGTTTCTCATTTCAGATTCTTTCTCCTTTTTCATGCCCTGAAATTTTTGGTATATTTTTGACCAAATTTAAACATGTCTGTAATCTGACCATATTTTACTGGGCTAGGGAGAAGGTAAGTTTCTAGGAGGTCTAGGAGCAGTGCATCTCTKCATACCACCACCACCACCACAGTAAGTGTTTTTCCCAAACAGTGTTAATGCTTTTCTTTATGTGCAAATTACAGATCAGTCTTCAGATATGCATCAGGACACTAAACATGAATTACAGRGTATTTTCAGTCTGAAATTTTTTCTGTGTTAATGTTCAGTGCTGAATTCTTCTGCCATGAAGGAAAATGTTTGTGCAAAAAACAGTGGGGATTATGCCATGGCCTCCTTGAAGACTTTTTCTAAAACTTCTTCCGAGAGATGTTGTTTGCTCTTCAATAAGCCATGGAAAGCACCTTTAATTTTGGAGGGAAGTTGTTTGGAGTCTGTGTTAATCTAAGGAACCTGTGATCCTCAGTCTCAGTTTATGTAGTAGTAAGAGTTTATGATCAGAKCTTGCCTCCATGAGTAACCTGGACTTTTGGGAAGATTCTACAAGAACATATGCAATAATGCAATAATTTCATTTTTAATGTAGAAAAACTCTGGAAAACACATTAATCATTATGTGGTTAACAGATCATAATGATATTTCAAGAATAATACATTTTTTGATAAATTTTAAGATATCTAAATGCAAAAAGGATTTGTAAAATTTAATGCATGCAGAGCTGGTTTTGATTTGCCTTCTTTTCTAGGACACTTTTCCTATTAGACTGCTTTATTGTAGTTATAAATTTTCCATCAGAGTTTCTTAAATTAAATCTAGAAATAAACACATTTTGCAAGTGCAATGCAATAGAGATTTTGGAAAATTATTATTCACCATCTGCAGGCCTGTGTTTAGCATTTTGCAGTCTTCTAAGAAATGAATAAGCAGTCCAAATGATATTTTAAGGAACAATTGGAATTTGTTGACAGTGTTAGAAATTGAAATTCCATATTTTAAAGCAGTAACTGTTTCACATAGTGAGACAGTGGATGTAGCATTTAAGCTGCTTTCATTTAGACTTTAAAATCAGCCATATGGGACACAAGGGGTCCCTCTGGAAAACTATTCRTTTAACTCAATAAATTACTCATTTTTGCTTGTTTATTTTAAAGGACAACATACACAGAAATGTATTCATGGCAGATGAATTAGCTCCTATATTATGAGTGTGCAGTGTGGTTAGTGTGAAACATTTACACCACCCAGCTCATCAGAAACCAGTGAGATCATTTGTTTCATTCCAACTGTGCTCTTTGGGTTTACATGGGGCCTGGGTATTTCAAATCTCTTTTTACATACATAAAGTTGTACTTTTTTCCCAAGTCCCAACTGCTTTAACTTTTTTATTAACAAGAGAGAAAAAAAAACCAAAAAAAAAATTAAATCAGCTTTCATTTCTGTTGCAGAAATGGCCACTGAAATAATTGGAAGACTTTCCCCCATTTCAAAGGGCAAGGATAAAACCTGAAATTTTAACTAGTTCCTTTAACTGAGAAACAAAATKTAGGTTTTAGCATTTAAGAATTTTWAATAGGGGAACAAAAATTAGGGATTTCTTAGAAGTAGTGTACAATGATGAAATAATTGGAACAGGAAGTCAATAGAAAGGGTCTCTGAAAATGACAGACACGGATGTTGCTTGATGATGCTACTATATTCTAATTTCTAGGATAATCTAAAATAGTATGTCCAGCGCTAGTCTGCCAGCATGGGAAAGATGTCAATAAACTGGAGTGTGTTCAGCAGATGGCCATCAAGATGCTTGGGGATTGGAGTCCTTGTCCTGTGTGAAGAAGTTATGGGAGAAGGATTGTTCAGCCTGGAGCAGAGGGAAGTTTTAAGGTGTSCAACAGAAGCTTCACAGTGCCTAGAGAGATGTCATGGATGAGACAGAGCCTCATTCTTGACTGTCATGCATGGCAGGAAAACAAGGCAAGAGGCAATGGACATAACTTGAAATGTAAGATGTGCAAACTAGGTATAAAGAAAAACCCTAAAAAATTTCACCCTCAAAACAGTCAAACAGTGGAACAGGGCCCCAGAGTTTTTGGGCAGTGTCCACCCCTGGGGTTTTCAAACCTGGCTTGGTAAAGTCCTGAGCAGCCTGGTCTGACCTCACAGCTGAGCCTGCTAAGGACAGAGAAGTGGATGCTCTGTGTCTTGGTCTAAGCATTCCTGAATTGGRTCATTGACACAGTTTATGAGACACCTTTCATATAAGAGCATCTCATCTACATTTAGGGGGGAAAAAAAAAAAACCCAACCATCCAGTAAAGCAAGCATTGATGGTTTCCCCACAATAATCACCGTAAAATGCCATGCCTTCCAAATTCCTTCCTACACAAAATGAAGAAAAACATTACAGTCCWGTCCTTTGCCTTTCTATATGCTCTCAGTTTTCTGGGAGCAATTTCCTGTACATCCTAGTCCTTGCTGTTCCTGATCCATGCTGTATTATTCAGAAGCTTCTACCTAATGATTGCCAATTTCCATTTCTGTCTTCATTTCTTTGGGCATAATACACAGTCCAGTGTGGGACATTAGGCTGACTGCCTGCTCCATCACTCCTAGAAAAAATAATTCAGTATGTGCTGTGTCAAGCACCTGAGTAGAATCTTGGCACATGAGCAAGCTTACAATTATCTGTGTATAAAGATATATCTACAGATATATAAAGATATATATACAGATATATAAAGGTATCTGTACTTATAAAAGTTAAAGATGGCATAAAATCACATCTCTTCATTGCTAAATAGAAATTTTACTTAATAAGAAGTGCATTGGAAATTTAAAAAAAGTTTTCCTCAATGTATTCAGCTTTATCTTCCATGCTTTAAAACTGCTCTCTCATCTACAGAAGCCAGTACTGTGAAATTGAAATACCTGTATGTGTACTTGAAAGATGAAGAAAGTGTTTCCGTAGGCATTTTCGCTTGGAAAATGAAGGTGCATTTCTATGTGCTATCCTTTCAAAACGTTCTCTGACATGAAGTTATTCACAGAATAAGTCATTCTTGAATCTTTTAGATCTCAGGCTGAAGATTATTTTCAAACAGCCCTTTGAGAACTGATTTTCAGAATTCAGCCTGGAAGAATTGTTATTCCTCAAATAAGCTGTATATGGTGTATTCTGTCCTTGAACAGGCAAATGTGACTCTAATTTTAGGCTTTTTTTTCATAGGAGTTTTCAGATGAAAGCCAGTGTTCAGATGCTTTGTAGATTTTGGCCTTTCTTCATGTACCATTGATGCTTAGATGTTTTCTGAAATAAAGATACCAAAGATCTTAAAACATTATTGCACCAGGAATATATTGAAGAGCCTGCAGGAAGTTGTTTTAAGAAACTGAGCAGTCCTGTTGAATCCAAGAGATTGGTTTCATTTGCACAGCAAAACATATTTAKCAGAGACTAAGTGAATCTTAAAAACATGATTTGGCAGTAAAAGCTGCCAGTTGTACTCCTTGCTCATATTTGCTGCCATTCCTGTACAAAACTGTTTTCACCTGACCGGACAGGGTGATGGGGAGATGACTTTCTGAGTTTCCCCGTGGTGGCTCAGTCACAGGTCACTCTRCAAACCCCCCTGAGCTCACATAGGTGTGTTCTTGAGTGGGGACTGGGGACAGTGAGATGAGGGGAGGCAAGGGGACTGGGACAATTACTGTGACAGCAGACACAAGTCTCCAGTGTTCTAGGTAGCTGGGGTTCTGCCTTGTGCCCCAGCAGATAATGGAGCTTAGGGAACACCAAGGGCTTCCTGATTACAAAGGAGACTAAAAGTAAGGTTGATGGCAGGGTGGTGGTGTTTCCAGCAGTGCCTCAAGTCATTGCATCTTCCTTGCTGACTAATCTTTATGGAAAAAGATATGAAGCATCTATTTTTTGTAACAGATTGTTTTCTTTGGWCTGACTGTCTTTACTATTAATAGTAGGCTCATTTCTGTATAGAACTGGTTTGTCAGGGAAGAATTTRTGTGAAAACACATTTCTTGGCCTGTCAAGGAGCTTTTACATGTATATCAGTGAAGGCATAATTTATACTGTGCCAGGACTGGAAAAACTGCTTGACAAAAAGTAGTGTAGTAAGGGAGATCTTGCTTAAAAAAACAGAACTCAGGACCTGATGYATTGGTGCATATCTTAGTAGTCCTATTAAATTCAGTTTGAAATTATTGAAAGTAAAATTCATTGTAATATAATGGGATTATATAAAAAAAATTATTAGGCTTGGAGTCAAACCTGAAAGTGAAAGAAAAAGTCAACAGACACTGCATGCAGTCTAGTAGTGGGCCTAGTTGCACAAGAGAATGCTCACTGCATCTAAGTACACAAARTGCTGATGCTACAAATAAATTTACTTTCTGCACTGTAGTATAATAGAGTAAGTTTTCCAAAAGCACTTCCTGACTCTCCTRGTTATCCAGGGAATGGCACCTATCTAAAGTCTTAGGTTGTTTCTGAGTAGTCCCTCCTTTGACAATACAGCTAAAAGTGCATTTGAGTTCCTCTTCTAGAAATACAGATGATGCTCTCTGTTTACATAAATACATTTGTGTAGATTCAGACTGGCAATTCCTCCCCTTCAGTCCTTGCATAAACTCCTCTGGCTCCCCTGAGCTCCCGTTGCTCACCCTGGGCTGTCAGCAAGGAGAGTGRCCAGAGCAGCCATGCATTAGGCTCAGGTTCCACTCAAAACCACCTACCCTAACCCCTCCCTGTGATAACAGACATTTGAGAGGAAGTAAACRTATCTAGAAAAGAATCTTTTTTAATTAAGAGTTTTCTCTCCAGAAGAGATGTGCAAAGCTRTGATCTTGCATGGTTTCTAAAGCCAGTGAACTTAAATAGTAATTTAAAGAAAGGTGCAAACTGTGTTGCTGTTGTTCACCTCTGCGATATGATCTGCCAGTGCAAGACCACTTACTGAATCATCAGTGTTATTGTGTAGTAAATTTTCATAATGCCCCACACTGCTGAAGTGAGCAGGAGTATAGCAAAGAGATGTAGGTTTAAAATGGAATTTTAAAATTACCTGAGATTCCCTCATACACAGAGTTTAGTCTTTATATTTGAAAAATACTTGGAGTCTTTTAGTTATTATATTACCTTCTAGCTGGAAAGCCACTTCCTTTAAAGATAAAAAAAATCTGATATCAGAAGTCTGCTTGGAGCCYAGTGCACATCTAATTATCTCTCTYAGTCTTAATTATTTAGCAAGAGCTAATAAACTGCACGTATCATGACACTCATGTTTAATAAGCATATAAATTTAATTTATTTTTTTCCCCTCTCTTTGAAGGCTAACAGACATGGAATTCAATCACAAGGCAATGGCATTATAACCTCCAATATAACATCAGGTTTTAATAAGCCTCCTGTTTGCTGCACACATGTGCTTAAGACTGCCTGGAAACCAAATCAGTAGAAAAAAAGGGATTACTTTAGATTACTTTGAAATGTGCATTGTTTGAAATGGCCTCTGGTGACCAGCTTTCATGAATGGCTGATTTTACTTGTGGGGCACGTCATCTGGCTCAATTATACCAGGCTCTTTTGTATGACAAGTGCGCTTCTTGGCTGTGTTGAAATATGAAATTTTAAAACAAAGTAAATCATATGGTGAGAAATAAACTTAGGTAACTGTATATTATTATAAGTTTGTAACTTAGCAGCAGGCATTCTTCTTACTGAAAAATATGTGGGAATTTTCTCCTAGAACTTTCACAGATTTGAAGTTAATATAAAAATATTAATTTTCATTTTCTTTAATGTTTTGTTCATCTATATTAGCATCATTAAAATTAAATACATATTTTTCCTTTCTCAAAGACAGACCATTTTTCCTGCAGTTGTGTATTTTTAAAATGTTATAGGAATTTGTTGTTTCACCCTAACAGATGAAGTGTTGGAAACTTCTACCTACTAAGAATATCTCGTAACCTGTACAAAGTTATAAAAGTGGGTTAGCAAGCCTGCATTATACTTTCAAGTCACTGCAAGCTTTTTCCTTTCCTGTTGGTAACTGTTTGCGAAATTACAATGTAAAAACGTAATATGAGGTTATGATTCTCYCTACCTGCAATTACTTTAAATTATAGTTACTTTAAATTAATCTAGCCTGAGGCACTGAGGATACATCATTAGAATACACAGATTACATTTGAAAGGGGAGAAGATATCTGATTGATTAGTTAAGTGTGTTGGGAATCCAATAGATAATGATTAGATTAGACCCAGATAGGAACAACATTCTTTGTGTTCACTGTAAATCCTGTACTTTACAACCTAGATTAGGGGATTAACCTTTAAGAAGAAATGGTAAATCTTGCTTTTTCCTGACTTCTGCTGTAGTGTAAATGTGTTTCCCATGGCTGCAGGCTCAATATTCCCACAGGAAACTGACCTGCAGATTTACGCGGTCGTGCCTGGTAGTCTGAGATTGCAGTGTTTGCCTTTAAATACAAGATAGAAGAGTAAGAYGTGAGAAGAGCTTTAACATTACTAAACTTAAACCAGTCATCTGTCAACAGCTTTTTCCACTGAAGTGCTTCAGTGTATTAGTGAAAGTGTTGTTATTGTTGTTGTCGGGTGTTATAACCCTCTAGTCATCAAGGCAATATGATTTAAGGGAGAGATTTAAGACCTCTGAACTACTAGGTTGCTGTGGTGCAGATGAACATCTCGCCTCCCTGACCTTTTATTATGTAGTTTCAATCCGTCTGCACCATCTTCATGCAATTACTAATCTTACGAAGTTGCTAATTTTGTTGGGTCTCAAACCACACTCTTGTTATGATTCACGACATCGACCATGTGAGACTTCAAGAGGTCCATCCACCCTTTAACACAGACATCAAAGATTCACAGAAGCTGTATTTGTGTGGCTGAGAAAACCCCTTTCACCTCCTTTCACTCTGGAGTTACCATGTATGCAAAATATTCTCAAGTACAGCACCATTGCTAGGGGGACACATGTCAATTTAAATAATAGAACTTATAATGATAGGTGTAAACCGTGGATCTGGCATTGTARGGTCATGGGCAGATGAAACCATGTTCAGTTTACATGATGCCACTGACAGTGATTATAGGCAAAGTGTTGGGTTKTTGAAATGATGCTGATCAGGTACCCACCAATGTGACCAATCTTCAAGGTCATATTGGAAATTACAAAATACTGACAATAGCATAATCCCARCTTTGAACTAAGAGAGTTGTAGTTGTCCTTTGCCTGTCTCTTTTTCCTATGGAGAGTCTGGTTTTAAGGAAATAGGCACTTGGATCGTATTTCATTAAAGCCAAAACTGTCAAGTGAGCAGGTCAGAGGTGAGATGCATAGGAAGATGTTCTCTGCTTGAGGTGAGGAAGGAAAGCTCATTTTTGGTGGCTATTAATTTCTGAAGATTTGTTTCTTTGAGAGATTTTRTCCATTTATGTATCAGAGAAGCATGTAAGAAGACATATATCAAGATTATCTTCTGCATAAAGGAAATGAAGCAACTTAACACTTGCAGTGACAAGGCCTTCTGCTTCTTTTCCATGCATTTGATGTATTTTTGTGCAAGTTCCTAGCACTTGTCAGAGAAACTAAAAGATGTCCTGGGTTACAAAACATTTGTTTSTGGACTATATCTTAATCATATATAACTATGTCAATTTTTGGGGGCARGGAACTGTAACTACAGAGACCAAATCTGCAGTATACTGGATAGTAAAGAGAAACACAATACAAACAGGTGCTGCRTTAGAAGTGTATTGATTTAGGAACCCTGAAATATCTTTCATTCTCAATTCACTGGGCACATTTATTGCCAGTATCTGGGGAACAGAAAGCAGAATTCTCATTCTCATGTTTGCTGATGATACAGAACTGGGGGTAATGACTGATACACCTGAGGGCTGTGCTGCCATGGCAGGAGGTTTGGACTAGAATATCTCCGGAGTTCCCTTCCAGCCCTAATGATTCTGTGATGTTTTAGGCTCCATAATTAGAGTCCTCATTATTACCAATATTGTTATTATTACCACTATATTGTCAAATCTATTTTTGCTTCTAAGGAAAGGCCTCTAGAACAGTGGGCCTTAACCTATGACTTTGGATAATATAATGCCTCAATGTTCATGTTCAGAAGAAAACACTAATGCTGTGGTGCAGGGAAGGCAAAGTTGTTTGCCCTTTGTTACCTCTTGGTCATGAATTACTGATGTGGGGCACTGCATAGCACATGGTACTGGGAATGGACATATGTCTAGTAACCTCACTCACTATCCTCACATTTGATGTCAGATTTACAAAGAGGAAATCTATTAGTGTAAGCCAGATTCCCTGTGCAAGGATATGTGGAAGCCACATTTGTAGAATATTAAATATGAATAAGTTAATATATCTTTAAAACTTATAATGGAGTGTTCATGTGGAAACTCAGYGCCCTGTTTCACAAATAAAGTGCATGGGCTGGGCAGATTTTTATTGACCGAACACAAAATGGCTTTTTAGGTGAACCAAGTGAAAATGTGGATATGAGAACAAAGTGGCAAAGGCTTCTTTCTGAATATTGACTGTGTTTTATTGTGTTCCAAACTAAGCAGTTTCAGTCAATGCTCTGTAAAATCTTGAACAGTTCTGGATAAAAACGAGTAACAAATCCASAGAGTTTCAAAAGATACTGTTCTGCCTTTTGCTTTTCTTCTAAGTCACTGAAAGATTCTCTCTTAAGAGACCTAGAAATAAAGTCCTCCTAGACTTTTTTATGCCACATCACACAAAGTGGCACTGTAACCTTTCTTTGCAGTGCTCTGCCAATGTAATTCAAGTTTCATGAGTAATTAATTCTCCATGCCAATAAGTCCCTGAAATGCATGTTTTAATACTAGCTGCATAGAAACAACTMAAGATCCAAGTTTTCAGATTTTATCCCTTGAAATGTGATTTCAAATTATGAATTTCTGCTCTTGTGGAAAAAAAATTAGTTTCTTTGGATTCCTCTGGTTTCACTTATTTACTGACTACAATTTGGTTATCATAGCTATCTTCTATAAGAAAAATATACTCTAAAATTCCCATATAGAAGTTAGATCAGCACATGTTTATTTGGCTAAAAGAAAAGCATTTTGTAGTACYATCTTGACTGCTGAACACTGCCCAAGAAAAATTTCAATTTGTTTCCCCATGTAATTTTGAAAAGGTCTTTTTTAGAATTTCTCCTATTTTTGTTTCTCAAGACAAATTGCAGTATCTGCAGGAGCACTGATATGCTATAAACCAGCATCCAACACAAACATAACAGCCTTGTCTTCCCTATCAGACCTGTATTTTCACAGTTTTYTTTACTTCATTTCCTTCTAGGACTGGGAAATGAACTGTAAAAGGACAAGTTGTCAAAGATCACCTTTTAAAAAGATTTGCCATATGCAAAATTGAAACATGAGCAACAAAACATGGCATTACTGTGCTCTTGTAACAGAACCATTCAATGAAACTTGGATAATTAATTTTATATGTGTAGATCTGTCCTGATATTTTCCTTTATCCACCAAGGAGAAAAAATATTAGAGCTGGAAGGGAAACTTTCATACTCTTGTTTCTAGAAAAGACTTGCCTAAAGGTGTCTCAAACATGCTAGAGAAAAGGGATTTTTTTTAAAGCTAATATAGACCAGACAGGTTGAAATGAAGAATAGTTGTTAATGTCCATTTGGATTAGTGTAAATTTTATTAGCACTGAGGTGTAATTGTCAGGAACTTGCAGTTTCATACGCTGGGGGATTATTCAAACATGTTGGTGCCAATGTTTTCTCACTACAGTCAGGATGACTGCACTTTCTGGGTCAACATTGTCTGAAAAAGTTTGCCATATAACTGAGGTAAGAAACTAAACATTGCGTCTCACTTCACATAGCCTTTCGTGCTTTGTGATGTGAGTCAAAGTTTTGCTATTTAAAGATCACACATTTAGAGMCATTGTATTTCTGCTTTTGCACCAAGAGTGAGTATCTGGCGTCTGTCAGAAGAAAGCTGACTTCTTTGGTAACCCTGGTCTTCAGGGCTCTTGTCAGCTGTTATGTGACTTAAGAACATATACATAGAAATGGAACTATTTTAAAAGTCTATCCAGACTAATTACAGACTTCCAGTTACTTATCTGAATGTTGCGTAATAGTGAAATAGCATTTGCTGCTCAATGGTGAAACCCCAGTATTGACTTTGCAGTGCTGTAACGTTAGCAGAAGACTGGAGTGTTGGTTGGTGCAGAGACAATGAAAGACAAGATTTCTCTGCCACAGACGCTTGGATTTTCCTTTTAAAGATGTTCACACTCTTCTGGTGTAATTACAGCCTGCCAGAGTGAGGAGCATGAAACTGTTTAGCTTGCGAAGCTTAAAATAAAAGGTGTATGTGGAAACAAGAACATGATCCTTTTTCTAGCAGTCCAGCACCAAGTCCCATCCCCTCCCTCTGCCGTGGCTTCTTCCCCCAAAATTTAGAGCATCTCCCTATTTATGCTTTTTTAGGTGAGTAATTGGGGGTCCCTTTTTTCTTCTGTGTTGCTCTCATTATGTCTGTTTATTAATCTGTTCGTAGCTCATGTTGCATGTCTGATGTCTCAGGTGTGGGTGCTCAGATCTCGTGATTTATGCTCCAGTCTAATTATATAAGGCACATCCCAGTTCCCATGCAGTGTTCCCCTTGGGCAGACTTCGTGATTGCTCTTGGGCTTGGGTGGTTTTGTGAGGTTTTTTAATTGACCAATATCACCRTGCTTTTATCCCTAGTCCCAGAATAAAAACAGGAGAAACGTATGTGGCAGGTCAATACCCTGGAGGGAACAGGCTCTGTGATTTCTTTCCCACCCCCTTCCTTTTTGCCCCCAGATATTCCCTCCCTTCCCTTGCGTTACAGACGGGTTTTGCAGAGCTCCAGTCAGTAATGCCAAAAATGTTCGAGTGTAAGTGGCTACCCCTTCCTCTCCAGACCAATCAGTCATTTTCAGTCACAGGTTTAAATCTGCTGCAGCAAAGCCAAGCCTCTGTGCTTGCAGCAGATCTTACAAAAGCAAGGCTGTTTGAGTGACAGGCACGGGGAGAGGGTTTGATAACGTACTGAGACAAGTCTGGAAGCGGAGTATCAAGGACGAGGCTGTGGCAGAGGTGCTGTGCATTATGGATGAGGTGCTCAGGTCTGTCGCTGATTGATCGAGGGACGCTTGTGCTCTTTCACAATGCTGGGTAAGATCATATGGACTGTCATTTAATAGGAGCTTTCTTGTCAGTGGGAAGATGACTTTTCACATAGTGATCCCATGCAGATTGTAAATGACAGCCACTCTCTCCCCTCTGCTTTTTAAGGGTTTAGTCYCTCATGCAGGTGAGTTAACCTAAAACAGCTTTATTGCTTGCCAAGTGCCACAYGCTGGAATTAATGYTTGTGCTCAGAATCTCRCTGTAAATATGACTATAAATATTGGAAAAGCACCTGTGTCTGATGATGTGAGATATATGTCCTTTAYCTCTAGCAGCCAAGGTGCCATCCARCCCTTGCATARGTATGGTATTTAATTAAGTRGGGGAGCCAAGGGGAATGCAATTTTTTTCTATTATTTTCTTTCAGGACAAAGAAAGAAGCTGTAACTAACAGTTCTGGAGACCTTGAAGCAYAGCCACAGTACTGAGGTCTCTGACTGACAAGGCTTCTGTTTTCTCCTTCTCACAGGGCTCCTCCTACAGATGTTCTGAACACGTGTGCATCCCAGCAATTTTTTACTGCGCCCAGGTACTGAATGTAAGGAACCGAGCTGCATAAAAAGAAGCGTGGGGTGTAGGAGAAGGAGCACTGTGAGGAGTATACCAGAAGTCATGTCTATACCAAATGCAGGCATGACTTCAAGCAAAAATTATTTGAGAGAGCATAGTTACAGAATGACYGAGTTTATTCTTAGAAAATGACAGAATAAAGCTCTCATTCAACAATATGGCTTATAATCATGTTAAATGGTATGTGTCAGGCTTGACTTCCCTAAGTGTCATATTTTCAATGACACTGGAAGTTTATTTATTGCTTGAACAGAATCTCTTTTCCTCCCTACAGGTCTTGAAAATTAGAGTTCAGGAACTTCTGGATCGGTCTTTTCATCGAAATACTGGAACTACTATGAAGCCTTCTTGCTTTGCACTAGTCTTGGCGGTGCTCAGTACTGAATTGCTAACAAGTCAYTGTTCCACCATCAAGTCCCCAAGGTTCAGAGGACGTGTGCAGCAGGAGCGAAAAAATATCAGACCAAATATCATCCTTGTACTCACAGATGATCAAGATGTGGAGCTAGGTGAGAAATAATGGTTGTTTGCTACTACATTTTGTCGTGTGTCTTTCAGTAGTTCATGCCAAGCAGAAAGAACTTGAAATTCAGGGAAGGTGCTGGTCCTGGAACGGTATCAAAATGTGGGACAAGTTTGGAAGCTGAGTTCACAAATGTTATTTAATAGAATTTATCACATTTAATTATAGACTTCAGGAAACATATGCTTATCAAAATCCACCATGGGAGGCTTTAATGAGCMCAACAGAAGGATTTAATAATGCATGCAAGGACATACAGGTAAAAAACTTACATCAAAAGCCTTTTCTCATTCTATGACTTTTTGTAGCAGTTAAAATTTTGAGCCATAATTATGAGGCCAACCTTYCCCTCAGTGCTGTGTAGGTGTCTCTACCTCCACATATTTGTCACAGGCCTGTATGTCATCTGACATGTTTATGCACACAGACAAACTGGTCTAGTTACGGGATCTAACCTTAATATTTGMATGAATTACTGAAGTGCTTAAAACCCATCTGCTTTAAAAACCATGCTATATGTATAAAAACATAGTAGTTTTGCTTTCACAAGTATACTAAATATCTGAACATACCAGTCAGAAGTGATTTTCACGTATTTTTCTTAGGGTGGAAAAAGTTWAAACACTTGGATGATGTTCCAGGGGCGTTTGAATGTTTTCCATTAAGTAAGTTAGAAAGATATTAATGGTAGTTATGCATATAACTGATTTTTTTGGTTCACTGCCCAAAATGAAAAATCAAGGAGAGAAAGAGTATCATTTTAGGTTACCCCCAAGCAAATATTTTGGGTTGTGAGATCAAAAAGGTGAAAAAATGGTAAATTAAGTTGAAATGAAATCTTGCATTCTTAGCTTTTTTCTTTTTTTTTTAATGAGAGACATATTTTTGATAGAAATATAGTGAACTTCTAGACAAAATGTCATATGACATTGAAAAATAAAAATGTTCAATTCCAGAAAACTTCATTTGTTCTAAAATCACATACTTTCAGACAGAAGATTGTAGATGAAAAATGGTCTGTATTTAAAAGCAATTCTTTGGTTGCTAGCATTTTTGTATTGGTCATAATGTAATAATAATTTCACAGTCCTTCAGGGTTCTTAGAAGATAATTAATAAACTGTATTTTGTGACTCAGGGCTGCTGCTTTTATGCAGCAGAACRCCAAACACAGGGCTTGGATCTGAGCAATTCTTACCTTTTTTATTTTTCACTCTTTCAAACCTCTGCTCTGTTTAGCCATGCTGCATAATGAATAGCTGTTCCCAGCTCTATTTTTGGTCTAAAATACAGCTATTACAATAGGAGTGCATTTCTTCTTGATAGAGTCGTTCTGAAAAATTTCCTTAAAAGGGTCAAGTCAAGTCTTCCTTTTAGTGGTCTGAAAGAGCCTACTCTCTCCGGGGCACTGGGGAAGGTAGGTCAGCAGACACACGTCTCTGAACAGTGTTACCAACTTACTGTCTTCAGTCTTGCGAGAAGGTTTGCGAGTGGTAAAAGAGGAGGAAGGATGTGGCGAGCCACTTTGTTCATACTGTGGAGCTGTTCTCTTTGAAAGCTGCTCTGAATTTCACAGGGCACTCTGGCTCCTATTAGCAGGCAGCTGAGCAATAGCCTGGGTGTGTGTGCATTCCCACTGCCTTGAGTGAACACACAGGTTTCCCCTTTCCATAGATCATTTCACAGGAAACAGGATTCAGCCCCAAGATTTACTGTACTGCATTATTCGCACTTCTGCCAATAAATCATTCTGCTTATTTGAAAAATAAAGCCAAACTGTTTTCCATGTGTGAATTTTCCTCTTGGTCTTCATCAATTCCTGAGAAAAATCTTAAATTTCTCTAAGGTCAATGGGAAGTAACACTTTCTGCCACAAACAGAATGAAACTTAGGCATTGCTATCCAAAAATCACAAGACTGAAAGTCGCTCAATATGGATTATTTGCTGTTGTATTCCCAGCACGAACATTTCTGAAAGCTATTCTAAATGAATGCTTTAACATAAAAGCATTCCAGGTACATTATAGACTTCAATCAGGAAGAACTTGTCTCCAGAGCATGTATATCATTGAACCAAAATACTCATCTGCCTGAGTGCAAATGAGGAGTTATCCAAAGAAAAGTTTGCTAGAGGCAGGGAGTTTGCATTTAGTTAGTGCTCAAGCCATAGAAGTATGCATGTCTTCCTATTGATCTGCACTATCCCTCTGAGTTTTGCTTTCTGAGTGCAAAGGAATTCAGCAGAGTTGCTGTGTCATTCACCTTCTTAGATAAAACCCATAAACTGCCTCACAACTCCAGTCACTTCCTGTCTGTCACAGAGGAAGGATATTATGGATGAACTGGTGGATTGCAGCTTAAGCTGTGTGAAGCAGCCTGGCCCACAGCTCTTGAAGAATCTCAGCAAATCCTTGGGCTCAAAAGMTGGGAAATTACTTCTTAATTTTTGCCACTGTGCACTTTCTTTCCCCTACCAAGATCCTGAGGGTAGAGAACTACCTGTCCAAAAATGAGGCCAGTGGGCGTCTTGCTCAAGGCAAGGCACCAGCTCCCAGAACCCAGAACTGCTCCCCTCYTGGAGATAACATACTGTGGCCCTTTAGTGGCCCCAGCTCCCACTGGGGTCAGGTCTGTATTCTCCAGTCCCATATTTTGTTGGCCTTTTTTGGTCTCTTCCCCTGTCCTCCTGATTCTCTATTATTTACACACATCAGTATCTCAAAACATGACCCCCAATCACTTATAGTCCTCATTGTAAAAAATATCTTGCATAATGTGAGAAAGGAGTAAAAACTAATGAATATGTTGGTAGTTCCAGTGTTTCTGACCCTTTTTTACAGCCTAATGCACCACCCAGTGAAATCTATATAAACCATCCACTGAATAGGTCACTGGGTGAGGAGATCATCTAGAGCACCATCTAGATCATCGTATCAGGCATAATTTTCCTGGTGTGTTTTCCATCTTCACTAGAACTAAAGCACTAAAAAACAAAAGCTGAAAAAATGGGGATATGTGCTGAGATCTGAAAAAGTCCATTACCTTCCCAGGGCCCTGTATACAACCCATATAAAGACAGGGTAGCTCCTAGATACCCRTTTGTAGAGATGCCCACTCGTGATGAAAATCTATACCAACTTTAAGACTTGATACGGAATCTTGGTTGCCAAACATATTTCTTGAGGTGTAAGAATAGACTGAGAAGTGACACTRAATGTCTTGTCTGACAAAACTTACTAACTTCAGTGTCCAGAGTGGCCTTTCCCTGCTATCTGGTTCCCCTCAGGTGCTCCCCAACCGGTCATGTAGAGCACGAGTGTCCTGCTGACAGACAGCGCCTGAGTACATGTGCCCTGAAGACTGGGGGCCAGATGGTAAAGAACACAAGCTGTGAGGAGAGCTACAGACAGCAAAGGATTATAACTTATATCAGCAAGTTTTATCTCCTACTTGTGTTTTGTTTTCCAAATGAGGAAGTCTCACCTGCTTTGAAGTGCCTGTTCCAGAATTTCCAGAGGGGCTTAATCTATTATCAGTGTCAGTAAGTGCATACCTGGAGGGAAAACTTAGTCATAAACAGCAGGTTTGCAAGAGCAGAGGGCTGACCAGCTGGAGGAATGAGGAAGCACTCAACAGCTACTCATTTATAATACATGGAGACAGGAAAGTGCAGATCAGCTCTGCTGCAGTTACTGTGCATTAGGGTACCTGAACAGCCCACTTTCTGTTTGAGCACCTCGAAGCACTTTACAGCTGACTTCTCAGGARTAAACTGTGACTTTTCAAAAATAGCAGAGCTCTGATCAAAACAAAACAAAACCAAAACTAAAAAGAAAACGTCAGTCTGGGGTCTGAGATAAAGGCTTGTAGAATGAGGATGATCTCTTAYTTGTCTTTTACTTAACAATTCAGTGAAATGCTCCCACTCATGCAAATGGAGACCTTTTGTGTACAGAGACCTCTGAGTTACTCCTCTTTTCTATATCCCCAAGCACATGGGGTTCAGGAAAGCACAAAYGCAGATGTTCTGCATTTAGGAAAAAAGGGCTATGAAAGACAAAGTATCTAAAGTAATGGTGACTTTCATACACAGTATTAAATGTATCCTTAACGACACAGACCCTGGCATTTTAAATGAAATGCTGAAGACCCTGCTATATCTTCTCTTTTATTATTTTTTTTTTTACATAGAAGACTTCATATTCAGCACTGACTCTTTTAGCCTAAAACCAAAACAGAGCATGCTTAACTTCAACTAGTAAGATAATTTATAAGATTTTACTGCTTACACCTAAAGTTGAGCCTCCTTRGGAGTTTTATGGTTTTACAAGCAGGTTTGCAATTGCTTTAGAACTTTTTTTTTTAATTTGATTTTCAGGCAGCATAACAAAGCCATTTAGAAAATTGTCGTTGTGTCAGTGGAATCAATGGATTTAAATGTAATGTAAGGACAGTCAACTGTGCAAAAAACCAAAGGGAATTAAAAAAAGAAAATATAATTCCAGAAACCACTTTTTACCACCAAAATTGTGCAAGTACTRCAATTCACAAACTTGTTTCCTGGGCACATACTGACATATCCACGGTTCACCCTCACCCTTCCAGCTCTTCTCTGTTGGATAGCATAAAGAACAAACTTTGACAGCTGTCAGCAAATACTGACAGACCCTATCCAGGGCTGCTCATCCCTTCTGAAATCAGAAATGTGAAAGCCCTGCCTTTCTCACCTTGCAGTTCATGAAGATGTTTTGAAGGATGCAAAAAATGRCATTGTTCTTTAAACAGTATCAATTTCTTGAAAAAAGTGCTGCATTTTGCCAATATTTACATACTTATTTATTCCAAAAAACTGATTTGAGCACAGTGCTTTAGTATCAGARCCAGACATTCTGATCCTGTGTCCACAGAAACTTTCCTTTAGAAAAATTGCTACYGAATTGTCTCCTTCCTCCCTCCATCTCTCACTCGCTCCTTTACTATCTTCCTCTCTTTTTCTGTCTCTTCAGTCTTCTGATATAATGGAAAAAGAATTAACATACTCATTGGTAATCTCAGCATTTTACATAYTTTACAGGCATATTGACTAATTATTTAGCCTGATT
The DNA here is from genome assembly GCF_030028575.1 of Malurus melanocephalus. NCBI lineage: Eukaryota > Metazoa > Chordata > Aves > Passeriformes > Maluridae > Malurus > Malurus melanocephalus. Next base: position 1,089,193 of record NW_026623264.1, read on the forward strand.
TTCTACAGCTGCATTTGAAGAAGTATTGACCTATAAATCTGATGGAGCTTTGACACTACTACTAGATTGGTCCGTATTTTAACTTTATTTTGAGTCTGAGAAAAAAATAACTCAGTCTTTCTGGAATCCTGAAATTTTATTTTTTTTTTTGGTTTATTAAAAATCTGATCTTTTCTTCTAAAATAACCAAAGGTACAGAGTGAAGCAAACTGATGTTCAGAGGCAGCCTAATCACTGATACTTTTTTTTCAATAGCATGATAACAGCCAATATATTCAGACTATCTTTAGCAGCACAGTGATGATCAGTACCTCTTATTGCAGGGTCTTTGCAAGTGATGAATAAAACCAGGAAGATCATGGAGAATGGAGGGGCCTCTTTCATCAATGCCTTTGTAACAACCCCGATGTGCTGCCCGTCACGTTCCTCGATGCTGACTGGGAAGTATGTGCACAACCACAACATCTACACCAACAATGAAAACTGCTCTTCTCCCTCGTGGCAGGCTACCCACGAGCCTCGTACCTTTGCTGTGTATCTCAATAACACTGGGTACAGAACAGGTAAGAGACAAAGCAACAGCAGCTMTTTGTTTAAAGTGAAGATGGCATAGTCAGCAATTGGTCTTAAATCACTACYTAAAATTAAGCTGATCTTGGCTATGATAGAGCTCATTTTCKTCCTAGTAGCTGCTGTAGAGTTGTGTTTTGGATTTAGCAYGAGAATAATCTTGCTAACRCAGCAAAGTTTTTAGTTGTTGCTAAATAGTGTTTATACTGGGTCAAGACTTTCCAGTTTCTCATGCCCTGASAGCAAGAAAGCTGGAGGGGCACAGGAATTTGGAAGGGGACACAGCTGGGACAGCTGATCCAAACCAGCCAGTGGGATATTCCTTACCATCAGCATCATGCTCAGTAGGGGGAAGCTGGCCAGGGGATGCTGCTTGGAATCTGGTTGGTTATTGGTAAATGAGCGGTGAACAATTCTATTATGCACTGCCTGGGGGTTTGGGAGTTTTTTGTGGGATTTATTTCTCTCTCTCTTTTTGTTATCTCCCTTTTTATTACTATTACCATTATTATCATTATTATTACTGCTACTTTTATTATTATTATTGTTACATTTCATTTTAACTGTTAAACTGTTCTTATCTCCTTATCTCAATCAATGGATTTTACCTTCCTTCCTGTTCTCATCCCCATCCCACTGTGGCAAAGAAGTACCAACTGAGTGGTACTTCATTGCTGACTGGGGTAAAACCACAACAGGAACAAGTGTTGTTCCAAACCAGCTGTGCAGGGGAGAGGYTGAATGTTATGGAGAGGGAGGGCAGTACTGCCTGCTGGTCCACATCTGCAGTACAGAAGCAGCATATTTTCACATTTGGATGTCCCAGGTGGGAAATAAGCTGTTGGGCAGTTACACCACCGTGAAAGAGGTGCATTTTAGTGGCATTGTGGGTCTGAACTGGCAGTTCCAGACGTGATTATGGTCAGTATTACGGCCTGCTTGTGGACARCTGCTAGCAGTTATGGAAGAAGATGTTAGGGCCAGGCTGAGAACTGGTGCCAAAGACCTCACAGGAGTGGAGGGACTGTCATGGGAGCAAAACAAGGTGAATGGTGTAATTTAAASTTTGCCATGGGGCAATATTTCATTTGCATTTTCTGAAAAGGAATAGAAACATGCCTTTAAGAAGGATTGTTCTACTGTGCACCAAAAAGATTTGATAGTTTTCTTGTAAATTCCTGGTGGTTTTCCGTAGTCAGGAGATCCCTTTCCTGTCTACAAAGAACTCTTCTTATTCCTCTCRTCTGTGCTTTGGCTTGATGTAAAACTCGATTCATTTCTGCATCACCCATCCCCTAAGATTGAATCCGTAGACACTTTAGGCTCCAGCCTGACTTCCCCTTCGCGAGGTACCGGAGTTGTGCGCGGTCATCAGAGTGCAATTTGTCCAGAAGTGTCGTTCAGCTACAAAGACTCCCCTTTACAGCCCAACGAGGCACAGATCTCCTGCCAGCTGCCTTCCTTACAATGTATCTGGCAGCAAAGGAACTTGTTTCTGTCGGTGGTTTAGACACAAGAAGGGATTGCTTTCAAAACACRGAGCTGGCGAATGTCTCCATGCTGTCTGCTAGTCCTAAATCTCTTAAAGCTGCTGCATCCAGTGCCTCAAGTTTATCTGCCTCTTTGCTATCTTTTCATCACCACACAGAAGTTCACTCTTTTTTTTCTGTCTCTCTGCATCTGCAGTTCTGGAGAGCTTCTGCTTCCTGTGTGAAAAACAAAACCAGACAAATCTAACTTTTTTGGACCTGGTGTTGGCTCAGACACATGAGCTGAGTAGTACTTCAGTCTCTATTAAGCTGGTCCCAGTGAAGTTGCCATCTGAGTGCAGCACTGCTAAGCCTGAGTAGGGTTCAGCATCAAGGCTTTGGAGGAGAAAAGGAAGGGAGAGAGTATTGACCATAACTGTTAGAAAAGGTGCTGGATTTGACCTATAATATAAGCATTATCTCATGGCTTACATCTCAGGAATCCTTTCTGCTTGATGTATGGCTGTTCCATGTGGGGCATAATTCTTAAAAAAWTTTAGTGTTCTTAAAAAATTAGTATCTTATTGGTTTGTCATCTACGCTTTGCACAGCTAAATGCTAAAACTGGACTGCTCTGTCACAAGCCCTCGTGGCCCTTCTGACGGTAAACACTGCTTTGAGCATATCTTCTGCACTGCCTTGTATTACCAAGGCATGTGGAGATGTCTGCCAAATGCAGACTTGACCCTATYATATGGAAAGGAAAAAGGGGTCAAAAGGAAAGGAACAGGAAAAAAAGTGCTTTTTCAAAGGCAGGCAGAGAACATCAGTCCTATAACTGTCAGAATGGGTGATTTTTAACAAAGGACAGAAAAGAGTAAAAGAAAATGGAAACAAATGAAAAAACCTGCATGAATCTTCAGTTCTGACTGAGGTGCATTGTTCAACCCTACAATACTATGGCTGCAAAGATTTATCTTTTTACTCCTTGTAAGATGAGCCTGCCTCCTAATTAAGCCACAATTATTTTTTTAGGTGGTAGCTTAATTAACTGCAGATTTTATAATACATTTTTCAAGGATAGTGTTGCCTTATTAAAAAGTCACCAAAAGTCTGCTAGCCAAGTAATAATCTACACTTCACAGCTAGAAAGTTTAGTAAAATTATTATGACTGAAAAATACCTGAGAGTCAAAAATAATTGGGAGCAAAAATGAGGGAACTGCAAAGAGATTATGGAAACTTACCCTGTGCATTTCTACACATTTTGACAGTAGATCAGTAACCTCCTCAATGGGAAACTGAAACACAGAAAGAGAAGTGAATAACTCAGGCCAGTCACAGTTTGGTGACAGTCTGATAAGGCTCTTAAGCGGAGAGCTCCAGTCCAGATAAAACCATTTACAATACCTCCAACCTGGTACTCCTAAATGATGAGAATTTTACTCTCACCTTTTTGGATAGGATCAAATTATTRTATAAGTCAGTGGAAATGAAGGGGAGGAGAGTGTTTATAGAACGTCCTCACTTCTGCTCACTCCTGATAGTTTACAATGTGCATAAAGCATCCATTGTCTAAACCTGCAGCAGCCTTAACTAAACCCTGTGTATTTCAATTGATTACACGTGGGCAGACTGTTATGAGGGGAGTTCTGCTGAAGCCACGAGGACTCCACACAAGCACAGCAGGCCCTTTAAAGAGAGGTCTGAAACGTGCTCTAATAAACTGCCATTATAATTAGAGCCCACTGGGGAAACCTGGCAAACGACAGAATGGTTTTCTCTTTCCTTTTTCTGTTTTACTCTACTATTCTGATGTGACCTAAGGGCAACGTTGCATTTCATGGAAATGTCCCTTTTGGAAGATTGTGTGTCAGTGCTAAATCATAGGCAGACACTGTTCTGGACATTCAGAAACAATACTGGGCAGTAACAGGGCAGACAGTAYTCAGAAATAACACTGCCAAACCAAAATCACTTTTGTTTCTAATCATAATTTTTAGAAATTCCAAAACTATTAAGGATGTTTCAATGTTTACAATTTCCCTTATTCACAAGCTGTATGTTAATGCAACAATCAACCAATTGCACAGCTTCTTGATTGTCCACAAAATTGATAATATTAAGTTCAAATTTGTAGGATGTAGCAGGGAAGAGTCACAGTAAATAGGTAGAAAGAGAAAACAAAGCAGCTCTGGAGAGTTTCAGAGATGACATTTGTTTTAATTATATAGGATCCAGGCACTTGTACTAGAGAGGAAAAAGAGTCCCCCACTTTCAAATCTTGTGGAAGTTGTGAGAAAAGCTTGAGAAGTTTTCTTTCATCTCATGGTTTTTATTGTCAGTAGATACCCCTTCAGCTATTCAGGTTTAGAAGTTCCATTCATAAATTTATTAACTGCAGGAGTTAGGGGTTTTGCTTTGTGCTTTCCAAAGTATTGACTKGTCATTTGCTGTTCTTTTAGTCTCATAATTTGACTGACCCAATCCTAGAGCATGTAGTCTTGCCTCTCAGATGTGCCCTTTGCTGTGCCCTTTGCTTTGCCATTCACCTACACAAACACAAAGGAAAACCCCAAAAGTGCAACACTGGCTTCCTTCAGTAGGAAAGGAGGATTGTGCTACATCTTAGTAACAGAGCAGCAGCCAAGCATAATCTTGGTATTTTAGAACACAAACCCATTACATGAGAACAGMCAATATGTAGAAGATATGAATATGATAAACATTTTATTTTAAAATAGTGGGGCCATACTTTGCATGCTGCAGAATTTAACATTTTTACCAGCTGAATTTTCATCCCTTTGCAAATAGGAAAAGATGTATAAGTTTAAAATTCTTACCCTGACTTAACACACCTACGCCTTCTAAACCCTCTCTGCTTAATGTGACTTTGTAGAATTACTGCTCTCTAATCCTCCCTCCTCTTAGCCCTTCACAGCCAGTCTAACTGTGCAGGAGAGAGCAGGACTCTGCCTTGGCTCAGCAGCTGCTGACAGCCTCACAGCACCATGCCAAACACAGGACCAGGCTCTCCTTTCATGGAATCCCACCTGAAAGAACAGGGATCACCAAATTAGGCAATTATTTGCTTGCTCGTTCTGGAATTGTATTTCCCAGCATTTTATTTCTTGCTCAGATGTATCAACTGATTAGAATGACATTCAAGATTCATGCATGCAACTGTTCTGATGTCATTCTCTGTCTTTGTGGGATAAAAATGGTAACATAGCAAAGTTAAGTAGCTCAAATGTTAATTCCTGAACGGCTTCATTTGGAAAACTCCAAACTCAAGAAATGACACCAAGATGCCCCTATCTGGCACATTTTGACATTAGTCTCAGTGTTCTGTGCAGTGATGAACAGAAATGGTCACTTGGTTGACAGCTAGCTCATGTATTCAGCAGCACACATCAGTGTGTCCATTGCCACCTGCCACTTACAGGTGCATTTCTGAGGGCAGTGACCAAAGAACCAATAAAGCACTGAGATGACAGGAAGCTGAAAGCTAAGGAATATTTTAGCTGTGCACCATTCCCTTCTGACACACAGGGACAAGTTAAGCTTTCATAAAGYGAGCAAAAGCTATGCCTCCTGAAGGTGTGGGCAGACAATAAGTTTCCTCTGGAGGCAAAGCCAGTGTGTTTCCTGTTCACAGCCCTGCAGTACAAATCACTGCCAGCACATGCTATTTTTAATCTGCGCTGTTTCAGTGACCTAATTTGTATCCTGCCTCACRCACCCTTTCAAAGCAGAAAGGGTGGCACAATGTGATACCAGGGTGGGAAAGAGTGAGCAGAGAATGAGTCCCGGGTTTCAGATTATTTCTAAAGTGAAAATAAAGAGAGAGACAGAACTCTGAGTTTTCAGGTCCTTTCTTAATTGCTATGAAAGATTCTGGGAAGCATCAAACATAATTTAATCYGTAAATATTTTAAATAATTAAAAGTATGTCTCACTTTTCAGAATAATTTGCACTTTCTGTCAAGGAAAAAAACGTATAAATAAAAGTGAAATATGCTAAATGTATGCACATAGTCCATAAAAAGTGAAATGTAGAAGAGGAAAAAGGCCAAAAGGATAACGTGCAGGATTTTCTAGTTCTATGGTATAATGTGRAGTGAAACTTTTTTTGGTTTCTGTCCAGGACCTCATCAAAAACCACAGCATATCTGCCTACTTATGCTTAAAGCAGAATTTCATGCTATTAAATATCACACAGAAAACCATACACTAAAAGACTTTTAGCAAGTTTATATATTCAAGTGCTTCATTTGGGAAAATCTGGGTAGAACATTGTCTATGCAGCCATTTCATCTCATGTTCACATGGCCAAATTATAGTCTTTAACTACATAATAACACACCACTCTGTGGAGGGTGAAATTTCCTCAGTTTGAAAAGATAGACTGGTTCTATCAAAAGACAMAGTGCTGGCATCCACATCAGCAAGGATGGGGGTCTGACATCCCATCTGCAGCACTCCACTGCTCACTTGCTGAGACACAAAGCAAAGCAGGGTTTTATCACGTACATGGGGCTGGACACTGGGGCAGCTATAGGTTTTTGGATGCCTGATGAAAGGCAGGTACCAGTGAGACTCAGGAGTCCTTTCAGATATTGCTGGATCCTCCACCCTGACCAAAAGCACTTCTGACTCAGTTCATCCTGCCCCATTAGGTAGTGCAGTGTCCACTCCTGAGTTTTCTCATCCAGTTTTCTGGCCCTGCAAGACATCACCTTGATCTCTGCTCTGAGCCTCGTCCCTCTGCTTGTCTGTCCTCAAATCATTCCCTCCCTCTCTCCTTCCCTACTCTTTCAGGTCGAGTCAGTTCTTGACAGACATGTCCTGCTCCCACTGCTTACCACTAACAATCTCCTTTTCCAGCCAGATCAGCAAATCTGCTTCTCCCACCCSCCTTGTCAATCAGCTTCTTTCTCCTTTCTGCACTCATTGTCCAGTTTCTTGGTTGACATTGCTAGTCCTGGGCCCCCAAGCCCCACTGCTTTTTCCCTCCCCCAGCTCCTTTGCTGGATTTCCTGCTGTTCCTCAGACTGCTTGTCCTTATCGGGTCACCTCCTGCCCTCTGCATTTCAATCAACTTTCTCCCACCTACTGACACCACTCGCAGGTGGACAGGGAATAAATGTCCTGAGGTGTCCAGAACTCCAGCACATGCAAATTGCAGGGTTTTTTTCAAAGGATTCTAATAGATGCTTCCTTGATAGGGAGTCCATCATGTCTTTGACAGAGTTCCTGCTCTCAGTGCAGAGCATGTAAGTGCTATCAAATGAAATCTCACATAATTTTTTTCAGATGTGAAGCGTAATTCCTTTTCCATTACTGCGGTTCTCAAAGATGGCTACTGTTTGGGCTAAAAAGTTTCAAAAAAATTCAGCCTGAGGCAGACATCCAGCGTGGAAAATTTAAGTCCAAGTATAAGAGWGTTATAAGCAGCTGAAAACAGGGTCTTATAATGAGAAGTGTCAGAAAACATCAATATTGGAAAATGCTACCAGCTTGGCCCATAATACRGGCTTTGTTAAAGACATCACTCAGGCTAACAATTGCTATATCAAGTTAAAGTCTAATGCCTTTTGCAACTGCTGAGTTATAAAAACTTTAATGATCTTTTTGGTTGCAATGGTAAACCTGGCAGCAACTGRGAAAGACCCACAAATCTGGAGAAAAAGTAGAAAAACCTGGGTTTTTCTCTACTGTGTTTAAGTTACAAGACTGGGAACTGTCAAATCTGAATTACATTCTTGGCAGTGCCACAGGTTTCCTGTGTGACKTAGGTCTAGCTGAAGGTTAACCTCTTGGTGCCTCAGTTTCCTCACCATAGTTTTTGGGACAATGTTTGCTTCATTTCCTAGGCGGTGCTGGCATACTGAGCTGGCTTTCTGTACCTCAGTGAMGTGATACACTAATCCTCTGCAATTTTTCTACAGAAGGGGAAAATCAAACTTCTTGGGTTTGAATCTATGGCTTGCATAATGGGAAGAAAGCAAGGAGGAATTTACTGGAATAATCGGAAGCTGAAGTTACGTTGGGCTCTGTCCACAGAAGCATAAAATCACTGTGTTTCAGTCCCGAAATGTCATATAAACAATGCTTTGCAACTCCTGCAAATGGTTTCCTGACTKTGTTAAAGGAAGTGGGCTGTCTACTCAAAGCTCTTGTCTGGGTCACGGTGACTAAACCTTTCTGCAGCATGCCTTTTAAAGGTTTGCGTTTGTTTTAACTCGGAAACGTTCCCATAAGCCTCAACAAATAACAAGGCTGTAGAACATGATATGTGTCCTTTGATCCGTGGAAGTGCAGAGATGTCTCACTGGTAGATGCAGCCCAGTTCACCTGTACACTAATCCACTAATGCTGACAGGAGTTAGAGGACTAACTCTATTGTGCAATACTGTAAACATTAGTCATAATTGCTTGTAAAATATGCTGGGGAAAAAAAATCCTGGGAGTTATGAGAAATCAAACCACATTCAGCTGTAAGTATCCTGGTTTCAAAATCCAGAGATCCCCTGGATCTAATTATCTTTGTCTTGCACTCATTGCAGCCCCCTGGATCTCTCAGTTCAGTTCAGAAATCATTAGCTAATTGCAAAAAGGAAAATAAAACCTGTATTAAGGCATCTGTTCATGTCAGGTACCAGACATGTACGTTCTGCAGCCCCTCCAGAGACACAGAGATGTCTGTGTAGCTGTTCACCATCCCATGTGTTGTTGTTTGCATAAACTTAATTGAATATACTAATGCAGAATATAATTATTCTGATATACTAAGCTACACTACATGTGATTAAAAAATAACAATGTGTCCTGGGAACAGTTAGCAAAACTGCCAGAATGCAGATAAAAATTGTCTTATTAAAATGCAAAAGTAAGCATTTATCTTTCCTGTTATCCCTATGGGGGCCATTACATGTAATAATGAAAAGATGTCCCTTGAAATGGCATTACTTTTTAATGAGGCCTTTACCCATTGAGTCATAATCTCCATTTTACTAATTACAAGCAGAAATGGCTTCCTAAACCCTTCCAACTGCTGAGTACAAGTGGCTTCTAAAACTGAGGCTTCCCAGTCAGTTCTCAGAATTGGGCAATCCAGCAAGCGTTGGTCTACAGCTGAGTTAAAGATGGGGGTTGACTCTACAAGCCAAGYATGTGAAGACCCAGCAAAGACAACTGCATGTCAGAGTGTCAGTTCCTGAGCAGTTCTGTGACATATTCCATAGTGCTTTAGTTGTTACCAATCCTCTGGTAATCCAAGAAACAGCTGGGACACCCATCGCGATTACTGGCTGATTGTCACTTGGCCCCTGGACACCCCTGTGCTTTCCTTTTACTCTGGCACTTGTCTTCATTCAGAGCCTGAAGAGACAGACACCAACTGCTGGTGCAGGGCCCCAGTTCTGACTCACTTGCCCTATCCTATACTCAGTGATACACAAAAACCCACACAGTGCAAGGACTGAACCCTTTTATTTCAGTAAAAGTCTGGCTTTTCCCTTCATCTACCTTATTACTCATATCCTCCTGAGGTTTTGATCACCAAATCATTTTTGGTGAAAGCATTTTGGYAAGTATGATCCATTATCACACCACTGCTTCTTCTGCTAATGTTCAGGGCTTGGCTATGCATTCAACATGGGAACTGCTTTATACAGCAACAGGGGGAAACATCTATTTCTGCAAACTGTCACTCAGGGAGCTGCTTAAAACTTGACAGCTCTAAGATTATTTTTGTGATAAAATACTAAATCATTGCCAACACAAAGGTGAATGGTTCAGGTTGTCARTCTGAATTCTCATAACATGCACTGAAATATGGGGTTCAGGGGGCCAAAAGGGATCTAACAAAACATTATTAAAGTTAGAAAATTAAGTAATCTACAGCAAGGAAATTCCAAGATGAATTGGCCCCCACCAGCTCCAAGCCATACTTTCTTTTTTAAATTTACTTTATCTGTTCTCATCCTTATGCCCCAGGTCATTTCATCTCTGCATTTTATGCTGGTGGCTTTCTCTCAGGTAATGAATATCAAAAGAAAGAGGAGAGAAGGCAAGAAAGAAGCTGATGGCTTTTTGTTTTAATGTCAAAAATTAAATTCTGGGAGCATTCTCAAGTCCCTAAGGGAACATTCCATGGTGAYGTTAAAGAAGCTGGAGTAATCATCTGTGTGCTACAGTTTTTCTGAGCTTGGTCATCTTGAGACAGGTTTTCTTAGACACCTCTGTTATTTACAAAGGCCCTACATCAAAAYCTACAAACACTAGAACTTCTCAGAGAAAAACTTGACAATTATTCTTAAATGGGTGAACCCATTTCTTTTTCCCTAGTCTTTTTCTTGGAAATTGCTGAAGTGTTTGGCTAAAAGGTTCCACAGGGCAAAATACAGCCTGAGTCAGAGAGCATGGAAACTAGCACCACTAATGATTGAAGTTTGGCAAGACTGTAAATAGCAGAGTCCAGGTCTCTGAGTGAGTCAGCCTTAATAATAGATGGGGCAATCAAGCCATCCTGTATGATAAATTCTCATAACTTCCATTTAACAGCTTGAAAGCTTCTGATGTTTGTGAGAGGCAGGTTGGCARTAGAGCCCTTTACTGATGAGCACGGCATGCTGAGGTTCCCCAAAATCATGCAGCATCTGCTAGCAGACCTGGGATGGCACTCAGAAGGGCTGACCTCAGATTTCCCCTATAACCACAGACTGTCCTTGGTTTTGCTTGGCTCAACAATGCTTCCTCTCTCTCAGTTACATCACTTTCCCATATTTTTCTTCACTGTTGTCTCTCTCTGACTTCTCTTYCCCTTCTCCTCTCTCCTTGGCTTCCCTTCTCAGAGTATTTCAGCCTTTGCCCATGTACTTTCCCATGACATCTGAGTGAGAGTTTAAACCAGTTTGGCTGCCTTAGATGAGAGGCATGGCTTCCATTCCAGGAAACAGCAGTGCTGGGCATGTATTCCCTGCCCATTGTCACCCTCTTCACCTCACAGTTCTTGATGTCTGGTTGGCCTTAGGATAAAAAAGGAGACAGATTGGATTCCTTTCTTGGTGGCTGTGGGAAGAAGAGCTGGAAGCCTGGTCTGGTGTCTGTAAGACTTGTTTATATGTCACATTCCACGTGGTATAGGAAAGTAATATTATATATTACTGTAATCTCTGGTTAATGATATTTGCCCGGTCCCTGATTGAATTGCATCATATTTATGTTGCCTCCGACAAGTCTTAATTATGAACATTTTGATTTTTCCACCAGTTTTCCCAAGTTCACCATGCCCACATCAATCAGATCTGAATTATTTGAGCCCTTCCACAAATGTTCTTCTTTGGTTAGATTGAATGTGTCTAGGTTKGATATGAGGTTTTCCAATGTAATTTCGTTTCCTAGTAGGAAGCAAGTACAGGGGTTCAAAGTATGTCCCACTGCCCAGCTAAGGGACAGCATCTCTGAGCTGGGGCTGACAGCAGGGGCAAGGGCTGGGCTCTGTAAGGGTGCAGGGAGGGGGGCAGCTGTCACCCAAAAGAGCTCTGTCCCTGGAAAGGGTGAAATCTCTGTCATTCCTCCTCCTCAGTGGTGATTTTGTGAGCACCAGGAGTGCCTTTGTGCAGCCTGCTGKGGACACAGGCAGCAGAACTGCTGGCACAGGTCACCCTCCAGGGTCTTGCTAATATCAAGAAAATTAAAGAGGAAAACAGTGAAGCTACTGAGACACCCCAGTAACTTGCTGGGACTGAAGTAGAGATAATAAATCCCAAAAACCCCACATTGCAGACCTGATCAGGTGTTTTGTCACTACATTTCCCAGACAGTGGAAAAGCAGGCTAGAGCTGTGCAAACTGGCTATTCTATCCAGGTCACAGACTGTGCACAAGCAGGTAAAGACCTCCCATTCCCCTCTCTCCCCAGAAGCAATGGGGTTGCATTTGCCAGGGTGCTCTGCCAGCATGAATGTTCTCTCCCAAGGCCAATTGGCCRGCTTTTGGTGTGTGTTTATCTTTGCCATAGGCAATCCACAGCTCCCTGATAGCTGGGAGCCTGCTCATTGTGAGACTGCTTTCCTTCCTTCATCCTTGCAGAGGAATTGGCAGGAGCAGCTASAAACCCTGTTAGGCCCTACGGCAAAGGCTGGAATTTTCAGTCTGAGTGGGTTCTGACTTGTCACCTTGAGCTAATGGAAAAACATACGCTGGGTTTGGCAGGCCAGGTAGAGGAGCTTGACCTCCAAACCTTTGTCTCTTTGTTTTGCCTTAGGGAAGATATGGCAGCAAAGCAGGGTGGGGATTCCTTCTTGCTCTACCCAAAAGTGTCCTAATGGGATGGAGATCTGTGCTTCCCAGACCTTTTATCAAAGCAGCAAACGTAGCMAGGACAGCAAGCCTGAACTTTCAAAAGTCATAAGCCAAGCTCCAAATCATTGCAGGACTTGCTTAAAATCACAAGGTGTTTCTCAGATGTTTCCTCTGGGTACTGAGGTTTTATTTCATATTCTAGTGGAAACCAAGAGAAAAATACTGTTTTCTAAAAAAAAAACCCTGAAAATATTTCACATGAGCACTAGATTCCAAAAGATTAAGAATAAAACATAGAGTCATGAAGGCTTTCAACTCTCATAAACTCTGGAAATAACTTATTTTAATTTCAAAACCCTCTAAGCTATAAAAGGAAGATTTTTSGTAAAGCAACTCTGACTCATTCTAACACATTTTCTCTTCATTCATACATTCTTTTGACTCAGACTAAAAGACTTGGATTGCAAAGCCTCATGCGTGTGTGTGTTCTTTTTTTTTTTTTTTTACTTCACAGCTTTTTTTGGGAAATACCTCAATGAATACAATGGCAGCTACATCCCTCCTGGGTGGAGAGAGTGGGTTGGATTAGTGAAGAACTCTCGCTTCTATAATTACACCATTTCTCGCAATGGTAACAAAGAGAAGCATGGATTTGATTATGCAAAGGTATTTTCCAGACACATAAATGCCATATGATTAATCCATATAAAAATAACTTTCAGATAATTAATTAACCAGATAATTAATTAATTAACCAACTACAACCAYGAAATTGAGATGTCATTTTCTCTCCAGGGCATTGCAGATCAATTTCCATGTGAGAATATTAATCTCTCAACAGAAGATAGTTCCCAGTGCTCTTCAGTGGAGCCTGGTGATTCCTCCCTCTCTCCTTCCCTCCCTCCTCCCTGATAAAAAGTGATGTTTTGGTGGCAGAAGCAAACAGCAAATAGAAGTCTTTCCCCAAAAGAATTGTGCCCCTTGCGCTACTGAACTTTGAAGTGTGCTGTGTGTTGTGAGTTGCTACCCACAGAAGAGCCTTGGTTAGCGTTGTTTTCCATTATGGAGCACACACCACAGAAAGGCTGTGCGTCTGTGGTGTCAGACTCCGGATATGACTTTGAGGATAGATAAGGGCAAGAACACGGCTTGGAAAAGTTCAGAGCTTGTTTGTGCTCTTGACAAAGTGTGGAAAGTATGCCAAGGTGACCTGCCCACTGCCATGAAGTTTCTCGGAAAGGCTTAGGAGCGCAGATTGCAGACTGTCCAGCCTGCAGAAAGCAATCTGGAATTTCCTCAGATTGTAGCTCAAGGAAGATGATACAGATGTTGCAGCTGTGGTTTCTGACCCATGTAATGAGTTTTTATTGGAAGCTAGTGATGCCTGTTTCTGATTTTCCCATCCATAGAAATTACATTATACTGATTATACATCTATACAGAGTAAAAAAAAATAAAAGAGAGAATATTGGTTAGTTATACATTCCTGGCAAACCCTGTGTATGTAGCAAGAATAAATAGGGAAACAGGAGGGGAGKAGATGCTTCAGGAGAGCAGTCATGCAGGCATTTCACTTAAACAGGCCACAACCCAGAAATTATCACAACCCTGGTGCCTCACCCTCATTATCCATTTTGGAAACKAAGGGATCGCTCACTGTCTCGTCCATATCGTTGCAGGGTTTACAGCAGCCAGGGCTACCGTGTGTGCTCCAAGTGTGCCGCGGGAGAGGGGAAGGGGCAGGGGGACAGGGAGCGGGTGAGCAGGGAGGTCACAGCTGGTTGGCCTGTCCTAGCACTGACATGCGACACAGACCTTGTCCCTCAGGCTCTGCTTTTGCAGCTGTTCGGGGCCTCGAATCCACAACATAAGATTAGTCATGCCTGGAAGTGCTTGAAATTACAAACATTGTCTCAGCACTTTCTCAATGAAGCTCGAGCTAGACCTCCAGGCCAACAGTGAATACTCCAAGGTGGCAGGTGGTTTAATTTAAGTTTTCATCTTTTTTTCTTAGTTCCATTTCCTCCCTTTTCCTTGTAGGCTTCCATTTGCCACCTTAGCTGTGGGTTAAGCCAGTTTATTAGCGAGTCACAACCTTAATCTCAGCAGCTGCACTGCTTAAAGTTGCACAATTAAATGAACAGACCCCGCAGGAATTCAACTGCTCCCTGCATTCTCATTTGCAATTTCTTTGATTAAGATTTTTTGCAATCTGTTGCCTGTTGTAGCTTTCTTCCACTTTGTATATATGCAAAAATATAGTCTGAACAAAGAATGTGCAACGAAGGTTTATGTAAACATAAAACCAGCTTAAGATACAATGTTGTTGTTGTTATTGTTATTATTATTATTATTATTATTATTATTATTATTATTATTATTATTAGGGAGCCATTACCTTGTGAAGTGTTTTATCAATGAAATTTAAGAAACACATCTTTGTCAGTACAGTCTGTCGTTTTAAATGTTACTTAGCATTATGTTACAAAATCTGGTAATCAAGTTTAGTTAATACTTACTGTTGTATCTGATTTGCAAAATACTGTCTCATTTTGTGTAGCATTRCCTGCTTAAGAAAGTAATTACTTCTCAGTCTCCCCTATGCTCCTTCAAATCATACATCTCTTTGATGGTATGTTTTTACTTCCTGATCTGAGCTTTAATGAGGACTTGAAAATAACATAATAACATGATAGTATGTGATCTAATTAATCATGCACTTTGTAACTTTTGCTTTGTGTTAATCGTATGTTCCAGGACTACTTCACAGACCTAATCACTAATGAGAGCATTAATTACTTCAGAATGTCTAAGAGGATATATCCCCATAGGCCCATAATGATGGTCATCAGCCATGCTGCACCCCACGGTCCTGAGGATTCTGCGCCGCAGTTCTCAGAGCTCTACCCCAACGCTTCCCAGCATATGTAAGTCAAAATCACACACTRCCAGAGCTGCTCCTTGAGTCTGCTTCTGCGAGGGATTTGTTTATGGAGACATCKCAGGAGCAGGGAATTCAAATATGAGACACCCATGTAAGCAGAGAATGTTTGCTTGTTTCTTTTGCTGTGCTTGCTCCTTTTGCGGGGGAGAGTGACAGCTCTGACCATTATTAAAGCAGGGAGAAGCTCTTTTCCTCCTGGGAAGTTGTGGGAGATTAAAAGGTCAGTATTTGGCTTTGTAAGGGCAGCTCCTTACAATACCCTGAAAATATGTAGACACRGGTCAGGATCTGTTGGAAAGATATTACTTCCTTCATTTCCCTCTAAGATATGCGCTTCCTGGGCTCTAACTAACTGAATGCATTGAGARTAAAAACACCCTTTTGAAGCTTTTGAGTACACCAGATTTGTTTATAGACTAGATACTGGCAGATTCCCAAAGTAGCCTATCAGGCTGCACTTTTAAATAACACGCTTAAGTTTTTCTGGTGTTTATTTATAACAAAAAAAATCCAACTCTTTATTTTGTTTCTARAACCAAAAGCAACTTCAGGTAAAAATCTGTGGATAGTTCACATCTGTGGATTCTGCATCTTGCTTCATACCTTAAATATTCTGTTGTCCTTTTCATTATGGGGAGAGGCTATGGAAAATTTCTATTGCACTTGTGTCTACAGTGGGTTTGTAGACCAATCTTTACACTTTTTCTGAAACAATGCCTTTCCACATCTTGGAAAAAAAAAAAAAACAAAAACCACTAATCACAAAAACCACCTTAATAAAATATTTCAGCTGGATTGTACATTTATTTGTCCTCTCAAAATGAGGATAAATCAATTTCATTAGACAATGGAAAATCTCCTTGGTCTAAAAACTGTATTTTGGATACTCTGCAGTAGTTCRCACACAAGTATAGTTTTTCTACTTATAACAAATACTTTAAAATTTCAGGGAGTGATAGTTACTGTATCAACTGCATGCACAAACTCATCACTAGTTGGGACCAGAAAGAGATTTTGTTGTTCATGGCACATAGTTACATTTTTGTTGTTTTGCATCTCTTTATCCTCTTGCTGGTTGCTGCTTTCTAGATATGCCAGTTTCYCTGACCTTATATTCTCCATTCCTGAGCCTTGGCTTTGCAAGTAATGCAAACCAGTCAGCAATGTCTCATAGTTATTTAGACATTCAGAGTAATTTCTGGCTGTATAGAGAACTAATGAAGTTGAGATTTTAGTTGGCAAATAGGGTAGACAGGAATATATGAAACATGTTATACTGAGTTGTATGAGAGAACATTCTCAGTCAATATCCTGACTTATGTGCTCCAGCAGAAAGTAGCAGGGAAAGATAGTGGTGTGAGGGAGAACGTAAAACCACAAACAACTTTTTTTCCCCTGTTTTTCCRGCTTCTGAAAATCACCAGTTTAGGTGAAGCATCCAGGTCACTGTGTCCCATTCTTGTTACATTGGTCTGATCTCTTTTTGAACTCTGGTGGCAGCCCCACCATCTTGTGGCAACAAGTTCCACAGGGCCCCTTCCTGCACTGGGGAAAAAGGACTACTTTTTTCTTTCCTTCTGAACCTGAAGCTTGGTTATGGCACCTGYGTCCCTTATTCCCATTCTGTGAAGAATTATGAATAGCCACTCTATCAAATTGAACAGATTTCTCCCATGTCTCCTTTCAATTGCTGCTTTTCATAGCCAGAGAGTTCTATCTATTTGTTCTCACCCCGTTCAACAGATTGCTTCCCATTTAGTGGCACAGACTGCCTGGCCTCAGGCAAAGCTATCCTGTCTGCTGGGGGACCATCCATCATACAGGAAGGCAGGATTCAAACTGTTTCCACTTAGCTGTGGGGACAGTGCAAGAAAAGCACTGAATCATTGTMTCTCACCCCACCTCTCCCCAGGCCAAAGCAACTCATTTTAGGCTCCTTTCTCCCTGTCTTCTAACAAGTGCTTGTAGGAACTTGCTTTAGTTTATCATGCTTTTGACACTTTCTACTGCTTGGTGTTTTCAGCATACTTGTTTTCTAGCTTGTGCTGGTGGCTTTAGTTAGTCTCCAATTTTAACTGCCTCTCMACCTGATACAGGTTACCGGTTACCTGCAAAGATTAAGCAAAATCCTAGCTAAAATCAGTTTTTATTTGTGTGGACTCTTGGGGTCTGAATACCTTGCTCTGTTAGACTACTTGTGAGAGCACTCAGCTGCACTTCTTTTCTTCTGGTGTTGTTGATTTCTTGGCAACCTTCTTGCAAAGAGTTTTTTCTCCTATGACCTCAAGAGATCCTTGCTGGCTTGTTTTGTRTTTCTTATTGCACTGACTGACTGAATGTGTTAAAGTTCAGTTTGCAGACTGAGAAATGAGACAAATTGAAGATAAACTGCTAATTTGGGTTTGGGTGGCTGAAGATTCCAAACAACTGATTTCTCTACCAAAAATATGAGCAATGTGCTCTAAAATAGATGAGTGTTCATTTCTCACAGAAATATTTGGTGATCCCTAGGAAAACAGCACAAGAACAATAAAATACCTCCTGCCAAGTTTCTGTAATTTGAACATTTAACCCTTAGGTTTTCTTCCTTGGTGGTCAAGCACCATTTGAATCTTTTTTGTTCTGACCTTGGGTGACAGCCATCTGACCTTGGATTTTGTTTTTAAAAATGTAGTTGCTGTATCATGTTACTGTAACGCCTACCTCCAACAAAGAAGGGAAACCAGGTCAAAAGCTGCTTGCTGGCTTAACAAACTGGGATGGAAGGTTATACCTACAAACCAAGGATTAAGATAGCCTGTCAACCACATGTGAGAAGTTTTGCTTAAAAGAGCAGTAGCTGAAGCAGACCCTTAMATTACATTACGTCCTTTTGCTGGTAAAGTGTCTGCTAAAGATTGAAATGCTGCCTCCATAAATTGCAACAAAACAAAACCAAACCAACATCAAAAAAACAACCCAAAAATTTGTTTAGATGAAGTTTTCCACTGGCACATATAAAGAAGGGAGTGGCTATGGCAGGAAATACTCCAGTTCAGGGAGAGCTCTGCCCTCAAGTATGGGCGTCTGTTGGTCTCATTTCCTCACTTATCAACATGGCAAGAATAAAATCAAATGAATGCAGCGGCAAAGTCCAGAATATTTATGAAAAAAGCGTYGGAGACAGAAAGAAAATGAAGAATTATATACCATCATTATGTTACAATCCTGTCCTCAGAACAAACAGGCTCTGGAGTGGCATGAAGAGTCTTACAAAGACAAGAATAGTAGTGATGGGTACACTGTTTACTTATTAATATTAAGTGATTCCTGTTACTTCTTATTAACTCCAGTTAAAAATGAAACAAACTATATCTTACTGGAAGCAGTTTTTAAGCATACACTATTGTTTTTAGGCATCCATTCTCCCTCCCACTTCTCCTCTCCATGAAGTATGTCCTATTTCTGACATCTAAAAATATTTCTGAAGGTTTATCCTCCCTGCCATCACAATAATGAGCGATATATTTTCTGAAAATAAATCATACTAATGCATGTACTCTAACTATGCCCAGACATTATTGCTGTGAAAGAAAATGTAYCTGGAGAAGATGTACTAGATGAAAGCAATACATAGAATTTGCTGTAGTAATGAACATCATCTGTTAGGGAGCAGGGTTGCTAGACCTTTGGAAATGTTGTTGTTAAATATGAAGTTATAGTACAAGACAATCTTGTTCCATTGGGCAGCTGAGCAGGAAAGCTGAGCATCTGACTCAAAGGATGCTCTAATGAAAGCCTGAATWCTCCATTATGCTCAGGGCCTCTGGCACTTTGACTTCTCTTTACCTTCCACTGTGAACCAGTCTTAGGGGAACTGTGAATCAGACCTAAACTGTTTATAAGCTGTGAAGTAAACAAATATTAGAAGAAAAAATCTGCAGGAGGGAATTTTACTGAAGAATGTGAAAAATRGAAATCTGAAATACTGCTGGCTGTGCTGAGTGAAAGTCCTTGGGCTGGCAGGAGGACTGGCAGCCAGATTTTACGACTACCTGGCAGCAATCCTATTGCCAAGCTAGAACCATTAGGAGCAGCAGATAGAGCTGGTGTCTTTGAGGAGATCAGAAATGTTGTTGCATCTCTGGATCCCCAGAGCAATCTTCAGTAGGAGTTTGGGGGGTGAGCTGGCTGTGTCTGGAGTCACTGAGGCCGAGTCTCAAACATCTGTCGGCAACAATGGTACTTCTTGTGATGTGGCCATGTGGCCATTAGAGTGGGATCATTCATTTGCATCAGTAATAAATCCTGACATGTCAGTGTGTAGTGTCACCACTGGCCTGAGGCCTGCTTGGACTCCTGACTTAGAGATAAATGATCAAAATCACACATGTCATTGTGGGTGTGATTTTAAACAAGACAAGGAGAAATGGTGTGAAATAGAAATGTGACATTCTAGTTGCACAATTAACTTCTGCAGCAGCAACAAATAATATTTCCTAAATGAAAAAGGTGTTATATTTAACAGACAACAATTGTTTTACTTCTTTATTCTGAAATATAACAGTTGTGTTACACTTYGGGAGTGAAATTTTCATACCCCACATATCCATATCCATAAATATCACTGGGTTTAAAAGATTCCCCTTTTAAAAGGCAGCAAAAGCAGACTCAGAATGATGAAACTCAACTCTACATTCATACTGGCCATAGCCACTGGTTGTGGGTTGGGTTTTTTTTTACTTTTAATTTTGCTCAGAACCTGGGCTTCCTGCTTTCCAAGAACAGTGTCTAAACCTGGAAGTCTACTTTCCCTGGAAACAAAGAATTTGCTTCCTTTGTTTATTTACACTTGAAGAAACATGACCACTTATGTCATGTTTGCTAATCATATTTCAAAKAATAATAGAGGTGCTAATTCTGTACAGAAACTGTTCATTTCTCTCAATCAGTTTTACTGGAGGCATTATTTTAAAATGTTGTTGACTTTTATTTTTATGAAACAAAARTGTTCTTGGGGCATCTAAGTACTGTATTATTTTCACTGACTGGAGTCCTCCCAATCCAAACAGACAATTAGCCAAACACTTTTGTGATAAAAACCCCTGAGAACTCCATGGAATTATTCAAACCAAACATTTTTAGGCAATATTTTGTGAACATAATTTATTTTGCTAAGTAGAAACAGGAGGGAATGAGGAGATTGCAAATAGGGGCAAAGACAGATTTTTACTATGAGGAATTGAACAATGTTTGGAAACATATTTGTTTCTTTCCACGTTATCCCATCTGTTAGAGACATGTATATATTTAGATCAATTTTTCAGAAAGCAAATGTTAATTTAAAGTTGTACTAAATTCTGGGAGCTCTTAAGACATGCTGTGCTCTTGCAATCCTTTCTTAAACTATAAAATAATTTTTTTAAATAATCATTTGTAAAAGGGTTATATTCCATTTATTTAATTGAATATCACAATTCAATTACTAGTAGAAGCTAGTGRAATTCATGTCTGAATTATTTGCTCTTAGGGCACCCCATTTTAATAGATTCTCAAGTACAAGCATCCATTTTTGGGGTTGGGTTTTTTTAATTATTTCTTGTCTAACTTAAAGTTATTGTGGTACCTTAAAAGCATTCTTAATTTTGAAGTTTAAATTTAACTATATGTAGTAAACATTGTCAGAAACATTTACTGAGGCCTTTTGATTACAACAGTGACTGCTAATACAATTCCTTTTCACTCAACGTAACTAGTATCTACTTGAAGTGATGTTTGCAGAGAAATAAAGAGAAATAAATTATAGACTTTATGGAGAATCCTTCTTTAAAAATGCACTAGTGCTCATAAATATTTACTCCTTCCATAGCCTGCAGAACATCCGATTATCACTGTAAGTTTCTCTGTAAACTTACCTGGATAGGTGATTMTAAAATCTCAGAATGAAATGTTCTCTTTACGAGTATGATTTTATAGGAAAGTGCCTGACTGTGTTCAGCATTTGTTATTGTTGGGTATTTATATAATAAGGATTTTTTAGTTGGTTTAACTCAGGGCATCAATTCAAAATTTTACGAACCTGACATCTTCCAGCAGTTATGGAGTGCCAAACGGTCTTTGTGTATTAAGTTCTGCATAGTATGTGCTAGCCAAACAAAAGTGAGCGACAGAGAAATCTAAATTTGCCCAAATTGTTCTTGTTCTACAAGAATGGCAAATACTACAGTAGCAACTTGGCAGACTGAAAATCATGGGCTCCTTGGCACTGGTTGCTGATCATGGACCAACTAATGTGCTCAACATGAGATGGACTCATGACGGAGAGTAGGCCATGGARGACATGGTACATATCTCCAACTTTATATTCCCAGTGCAAAGAGAATCAAGGAAATGTAGGTGTCAGTAAACTTTAACTGTGTTACTTTACAGCAGTACTTGCCAATACAGAGCAAAGTTATTCCCAAAAATGGAAGAATAGAAACAGTRACAGACTGTGCCACAATGACTCTTAAGGGCTTGTAACAGCTGAACATTTAATTGATATCTCCAGCTACGTCAAGAAAAAGATGTTGTGATAAACTGCTATGCCTGAGAGGGGAGAGGTCAGTCTACATGAAAAAGTTCTCAGAAATCAGCAATATTCTCCCTAGGATATCTTTCTTCAGTGGTTGGTTGGTTGGTTGGTTGGTTGGTTGGTTGGTTGGTTGGTTGGTTGGTTGGTTGGTTGGTTGGTTGGTTGGTTGGTTGGTTGGTTTATACCAAACAAAAGGGTAGATAAAAGTTAGGTAGATCTGAGGGCAGTATCAGATCTTGAGCCTGGCAACCAGTGCCATTCTGGTGGATTTCTGAAAGGCCCAGGGGTAGGAAATATATACAAGCTGTGGGGTTTTTGAATTCCTTTCTGTCTCTTCCTTAGTATTCTTTCTCYGACACCATGGACCCTGTTTCACATTTATCCATCAGCCAGTGACATTGGATATTTCACAGAGGGGTCCTGCTCCTTGAATTGTCTGGGAGGAAAATTCTGCTCACTCTCTGCCTGCTGCATTTCTCACCCAGAAAATTCAAAATGCATTTGGAAAGTGTCTGTGAAAGGTTTTAACCGCCCTGCTAAACCCTTGAGTGCTGCTTTTAAAAACTATCCATTATGTGGAGGAGGCTTTTCACAATAGCCTGGGAACATAAGACCTGAGCTGCCTGAGCAGCTGGCTCTCCTTGCTGGCACGGCCACGGGCTGTCACCGCGCTGCCGGCTGAGCACAGCTCACAGTCACCTCATCCCTCTGTGGCAGGGGAACCCAGCACCCCACTGAAAAAAAACAAGGTTGTACTAGGAAATGCTGATTAATCAAAACTGAGCTCTTTCATGGGAAAACATCATTTGCCTAACTTCCAAGGAAGCAGAGGAAAATTTGCGCTGGAAGTATCCTCCTTTTCTGTCTGATAAATGATAAGCTGTAGGTCACCAAATTCCTAAGTCTTGCTTCTTCCAGTCTCCCTCTGCTGGGACTGCTGGCTAGCCAGCAACACAGAGGGCTGTGATCCTGGGATAAATCTCATTAATTTTATGACAGCATTCATTTTAAAAATCAGGCTTCAACCATGGGAAATGACAAAAACATTGACTTTTCAACATGAAATAAAAGATTTTCCAGCAGAAGAGGAATTCTAGTTTATGTTTGCCTTTGCTCAGTAGGGAGCTAACCTTTTCATACTTATTCTCTATCAAAGTCCCATGATACTGCTGCCTCACTTCTCTTTTCCCTTGAGACTAATGATTAAGTAYGTTAGTCAAAACTCGCTATGTGTACTAGAGGCATGCTTCTCAAATTCTACCTAATTTCTCAAAGAATGGTCTCCAGTTAAAAGGTGGACTCCACTAATTTATTGAAGTTGACTATCAGTTTACAACATTATCCTTTCAGCTGATTTTTATCCTTAGAATATGTAGTTAAAGGTTATACACACAATATCTGATACAAAAATCAACTGCTTCCACCATTCTGTGATCACACACAACCATATAAAGAAAAATGAAAGCTGAGTGAAGGTCAAAGGCATGACTTTAAGCTACACAATATTCTGATATTGTTCATTTTAAGAAAAGACAACTACACATAAATATTTCAGTGGGAAAAATGTACCTTTGGTTAAATCATGTTATAATTTTCAGTACCTAAACACTAAATACTGATTTGCATGTTTATTGTATACTGAAAAGAGAATAATAAGAATGAAATTTACCTAAGCATACAACAGTATTCTTTCACTTTCTATTAATGTTTATTTTTCAAATGTAATGCTACAATTCATGTCTCATGCACTGCCATGTACTAGAAAGAGGGAAAAAATAAAATCCAAATAACTTAAACAAAATGACAAGGCCTAGATTCCTTCTTTCTAGAGAAGGAAACTGCTCTTATGTAGGTKAATCCATTATGGGACATGGAGTCTGTTTGGTTTCTCTTCACCTTGTAGTTGTCATGTATGCTAGGTATAAGAACAGGATTGATGGGGASTTTTTGTGACATACTTCTCTATAGAGAAAATTTACTTGGCACATTTTTTCCCCTCACCTTTTCTTCCAAGGTGATATATCAGTGAAAATACTCTTGTTTCTTATACAATATCTTTCAAAAATACACTGGCTATGGATWGAACAACACTTAAAAATATTTCTTTTGGTGTTTGTACAAACTCCCAAAACATCATTCTTTGCTTTAGATAGGACTCTGTGCCATACTCTTTTTTGTACTGATATTGATAGCAGTGTTAGCTCAATATTGTTGTCATAGTTTGTGTTATACTTGTAATGCACCATGCTTTGTATTCACACTGAAAATAACACCTCAACAGTATTTCGTGTAGAACTAACTGTAACACTGGGGATGTTCTTTATACTGACTACTAAATTTCTTTATCCCACTGGTAAATACATTRCTTTGACTTTTATTTAAATGTAATTTCTCTACTGGTAGCATCAGGGCAATATACCTGAATATTAAGGGGAAGCAATTAAGGGGAAGCAATAATTTCTGATCTCTGACTTTCTTAATTTTTCTGCTTATCTGTATGGGATGCATCATGCAGATAAGCCTTTTTTAATGATTACAGGTTTGTTTGACAAATGGATTTCAGCAAATCCCAAATATTAACATGGAACTTGTAGTGGTCTTTGAGTCTGAAAGAGACCTTGGAAAGCAAGTGGTTAAAATACTTTGAGGAGGTGATACATGAACCAATTAAGCCTGGAAGCCACTGAAGTGATGTTTTTTKATAATTGTCAGATACCACATGGAATTTGTGATTTAACTGTTTGCTAGCTTTGCTGGAGCAGTTCCCACCTCCCTCTGATGCCTGTCATGCTGCACAACTTTTCAGATCCGTTCTTTTCCTCCAGCACTCCCAGCTATAACTATGCACCAAACATGGACAAGCACTGGATTATGCAGTACACGGGGCCCATGCTGCCAATCCACATGGAGTTTACGAATGTCTTGCAGCGCAAAAGACTTCAGACCCTGATGTCAGTTGATGACTCAATGGAAAGAGTGAGTTCAARAAACTGCTGTGAATGCAATCTTATTAGTCGGTAACAACATTAAATTTATTAATTCTTTCTTTACCTTCACTAACCACATTCTGGGGAAAGTGATTGCGCTATGAGGAATTACTCTGCTTTTTCCCCATAGAATTGAATTCTGGTTCTCTGCAACATGATGCCGAGCTCCTGGCTTTCTTCTTTCAATTGCTGGGTCAAAAAAACAGTGGGCTTTTTTAAAGGGAAAAGTCACTGGCCTAATATAAAGCCTGGTATGAACAGAAGGTGCRTCACCTGTGTGTACACATGGATAGACACAGGTGCACACATGACAACTTCTATTCATTTCACACACTCCCTTCACAGTTTGTCCTTCAGTTGAAATCTGGGAACTGGCAAATCACAGCAACTCAGGTGTCAGTCTACGAGTGTTTGCAGAAGTTAGGCAATGCTGTGTACAGCTAATTATAGGTAACATGATACATGAACTATTAGGTGTGCTTTGTATGACTTTTTGTTCCAAAATCAAGCACCATGACCAAAGATCTTCCCCCAGAGAGATTTCTTTAAACTTTAATAAAAATTTACAGCTTTTTCCCAAGCCCACAACTGTAAGGAATGAGAAAGTTGTAGACTAGCACAGTAAATCAAATCTGAGTACCTTTTCTTCTAAAGCTGTAGCAGACTTTTTTCACAAGCTCTATTTGAGTACACAATGAATTTTGGACATACTARTGAAACTACCCTATCATTACCATATTTTTTCTATTCTAATTTTGTGGAGCTGTTTAATTGTCTCCTCTGTTGAGTGTGAAATTGGACTTGTATGTGGAATTTTTAGAAGCACAATAAAGGCAAGATATAAAAATGCCAATCCCCAGAATCTGTGTCAACAACCTCATTGGGTGTTGTGTTTGGTCCAGTATATTTAAGTGTTATAAATGATGG
This sequence comes from Malurus melanocephalus, assembly GCF_030028575.1. NCBI lineage: Eukaryota > Metazoa > Chordata > Aves > Passeriformes > Maluridae > Malurus > Malurus melanocephalus. Next base: position 1,114,952 of record NW_026623264.1, read on the forward strand.
CTATACATGATTATGCACAAAACATGCTTTGCTACATTTAACTCAGAGTTCTTTCTGTGCTGGGTTGCAGTTACACCAAATGCTTGCAGAGATGGGAGAACTGGARAATACCTACATTATTTACACTGCTGACCATGGATACCATATCGGGCAGTTCGGACTGGTCAAGGGGAAGTCAATGCCGTATGACTTTGATATTCGAGTTCCGTTCTTTATTCGTGGTCCAAGTGTGGAGCCGGGATCAGTGTACGTTCCCTTGTGTCTCTAGCACAGCTGTTGAGCCTAATGTAAAATGTTTCTGAGAGCATGTAATTATCACTCTGTCTAGTTCCATTTCATAAAGGATGCACCCTATTATTGCAGAGCAATGAATCTCATAAAGAGGCAGTTCTTCCACTTTGCATATTATGAATAAGTTATAACACAGATGAGAAARTTGTGTTGTGCAAAGTCCTGTCGGGTCAGACTTGGGTTTTGCTTTTAAAAATGATGTGCTCATCTTTACTGCTCACTGTCATTTGGTAGAATGGGTGGCATCATGCCCTCATTGTCAATGAGATAAGAGCATTGGGGCTGCTGCACCTCCTAGTTTTTTTGTGCTTAACTTTTTCTTTGTGATGTCAGCCTGCAGTACTGGCCTATCGGTCTGAGTTGGAGACTTCAAAGGCGGTTTTCTAAACTTAGCACTTCTGTAGAGCTTTACATCTTCAAAGCCCTGATAAGCATTAATTATCATTCTATTTCCAAGAGAATGTGAAGACTTACACATTGAACACGTGACAACGATGACCTTTTCTGTTGATTTGCAGCGTGCCTCAGATAGTTCTGAATATTGATCTTGCTCCAACAATTCTGGATATAGCAGGCCTTGACACACCTCCAGATATGGATGGCAAATCTGTCCTAAAGCTTCTGGATTTGGAGAGACCAGGAAACAGGTGGGTCCCAGGATTTTTTTTTTTAGCTGGTTCAGAAGCGAACAACTTAGTAAATCAACAACTGAGTGGAAAAACAGATTCTGTGAAAATGAGCTGTGTCATGACAACAACCACAGCTTTCCCATTTGAAGAGTCTCTGAAGTAGTAAATATAAAATTGCACATATATGTAAGTGGAGAGTTGTTTTTTCAGAAATAATTTGCTAACACTTGCAGTGGTATACTTCAGTGCCAGCAGTAAATATTATTATTTTATTTGCAGGTTTCGAACAAACAAGAAGACCAAAATTTGGCGTGACACATTTCTAGTGGAAAGAGGGTAATTATTAGGGGTGAGAGAGTTTTGGGAGCGCCTGCCTGCTGGGAACASTCCCTTGTACATGCTTTCCTTTGTGTTCCCTCCTCTTGTTTTTTATGGTCAGAGAAGCAGTAAATTTTGCAAGCAAACTGACAGGCATGACTTTTTTCCTAGTTTCCCACCATTGCCTTTGCAAGCTACTGTGCTCCCAAATCCCTTTCTCTGAAGAAATTTGAAAGCATGCTTTCCTGGTGATTTTCCTATCCTTTCTCCCTAACATTGTACTTGTGCCAAATTTTGTCATTATCCAAACCATTTTCTTACCRAATGTATCAAATCCAGCTGTGCAGAATCTGCTCATCAACTGATTTTGTATTTTCCATCATTTAGTAGAAGCATTCTTCATTTTTGTTTCAGCTAACTCTTACATGTAAATGACATTCCTGACTGTAACTGCTCCTCTCTTCACTGACAACTCCTTATACCCTCTCACCTTCTCAGTTGTTGCTGTGAAAAGTTTCTTGGGTAAAAATTCTACAGCAATTTGCTTTTGGCACTCTGTGACTTTACAGATTATGAAAACCCTGTCTGATGTATTACAGAACAGTGCATACAAGACACACTGTAATATGTAAGATACAGCCAAGCTTGTGCTGGGTATGAAAGTCCTGTTGTGTCTTCAGCTGATTTTTTTCAGCCAAGCAAGTATTGCTTCAAAGAGTTTTGCTTTGTGAAAGAACCTACATTTCTGCATGAATGGTGCTGAACTGTTCCAGTTAGACATATTTTAGCAACGCTTATTTCTCTTTGGGCAATTTTCAGCCTATCACCTGAGCCTTTTTTTTCAGTATGTGACCTACATCGAAGGTCAGTAACAGAAATGTGAGGATTTTTTTCCCTGAGAGGACATTAAACTTTCAAATAGCTTCGTTGTTCAAGTTACATWCATCCTTAGAGCTTAGAACAATGTATCTAAAACACTCAACTTTATTTTTTTTAATAAGCAAATTTCTACGCAAGAAGGAGGAACCCAACAAAAACACTCAGCAGTCTAATCAACTCCCAAAATACGAGAGAGTAAAGGAATTATGCCAACAAGCAAGATACCAGACAGCCTGTGAACAACCAGGACAGGTAAGCCACAAGGAACTGCAGTTTTCTACTGTGTGTCACAGGGAAATAAGTGTTTTATAATATGCGTCAAAAGAATGTGAGGAATATGACATTTGGAAGGTAACKAAAAAGTCATTGTTCTTAATATCTTCAGAGGGGGGGAAAAAAACTAGCAGACACAAGTTTCTCTGAATAGTGGTCCAATTTATGATCTTGAAGGCCTGTCCTTAGTTTGCTGTCTTAGTACAGAGCTAATAGTAAAACTCTCATGCTCAAACATAACATGAAATTACTACTTTTTCTTTSATTCAGTGCTAARTAAGCAAGATATTTCAGTGATAGTYATGAATAAGGGGGAGAATGATTTTGGGGAGTGAAAGCTTGTACTCACTGRGTGAGTTCAGAATTGCCAAAGCAAGTTGGTTAGTCCTGAGGTTACACCTTATTTCATTTGCTGGGATGAGCAACTGAACAGCACACTTAGTACTCATCATCCTTTATTATTTTTTGAAACATCTTAAATAGAAAGGTCCCCTTGCCCAGAAATGCTCCCTGTTTCAGGTCACTGTGAGGATTCAGGCAGTGATGCCCATGCCCAAGCATTACTTATTCTTCCTGCAGCCTTAAATTATTTCAGTATTATGCCTGACTGATACGAAGGTCAAATTGCCTGCTCATAAAACCACAAGTTACTTCACCCCTGACTACTGTGCTTACACCTGCATCTCCACAGTGCATGCACAGGAAGAGAACTAAATTAAGAAAAGTGATTTTGACTCCAAATTCTCTYCAGTCCATCTTTCATTAATGCTATACCTATGGTAACATATGAAGATGRATTTACTGGGGAGATGTGTAAGCGAGCTGTGTGCCTTCTCACTGACACCACCTCCAACCATGCTGGGGCACATGCGGGGGCCCCAGGCAGTGGCTTGTGCCTGCCTTGCCGTCCCTGTGCTCCGTCCCCATCGCCACACACCTCCCCGGAGAAGTGTGAGGTGATTTCTCCCAGGCAGGCTCTAGCGTTTTCCCCTCAGATGTTTGCTCAGAGTTCTGCAGCCAGCCTGGGCCGGGCGCTGAAATCTCAGTGGGCTGCTTGGGACAAGGGCACAAAGCCCTCTCTGTGCCGCGCTCCCTCCGCTGCCACCCAGGGTGCCGCGCCCAGGGCAGGTCCCGCTCGGCACGGCCAGCCCAGGGCACTGGGAGAGCTCGCCTGGAGAAATGCTCCATCCCACCTTTCCCCTTCTCATCCTGCAGAGTGTAGTGTTACAGTAAATGGTGGTTAATCACAGATTGGGCTGGATTAATGTTACGGCTGTCACATCCTTGGTCAGGTCCTCCATCACAGCTCTCACCTCACACATGCTCCTTAAATGCAGCCACTTTTGAAGGGATGTACACAATATCACAGTCTCACCCAAGGGCAAAGTTTTCAGGAGTTCAAGCACTGCCATTGTAAACAGAGATTAAATTTGAAAATCTGAATGCTTTATAAAAGCTAAAGGAGATCAGTGAAGTCATTTAGACTCTTAGACGCTAAGATGTTTCATTTTAAAGTAACAAAATATTTTCTTTGCAATTATTCCTTATATTTATTRCCTCTTATGCCAAAATCCAGGTTTGCAATAACTACTTTACCACATATGAATAGAAAAAGTTGTGTCCTGGCCAGATACCACACCTGAAGCAGTGGGAAACACTGCTCACAGYCCTGTTCTCAGCCCAGGGCAGCAGGTTGTCCCATATTGGGTGAAGGAAGGAGGGCTTCACYCATCAAGGAGGCTACAAGAACAATGGCATTTCATAGAGGGTTTCCCACCTCCAAACTCTCATCAAGGTCTTCTGAATGCAAAAGATTTTTTGGCTGCAAAAGTGCAGCAGCCATTCCTCACAGCTGGATGAAGGAAAGGGCTGGAGCAGTTTTCAGACACAGCCATTGGTGTGTACACATTGTTTTCTTAAACAAATAGATCAAAGTTGTCCCTGATAATTCTGACATCCTGAAGACTACCTGCAGGGATGCTGAAGTTAAATGAGCCTACAGAAACCTTGTCAGGCAGAGCATCACGAGGGCTGGAGTATGCTCTGGGCTTGTGCAGCTCATGGGGCATGGATCCACTCTTCCTGCTCCATTCRCCCTCATGCCAGCCCTGGGCACCAAGGGCAGGCTCTCTCTCGAGGACAGACTACACGTGGTGCTCACAGGGAAGCCAGCATGGAATAGCTAAGGTGTGAATTTGAAGAGCAACACCAAAATAACATGAACTTCACTGAGGCATTGCAATATGAAATAAGAGTYTGCAGGATTTTTTCCATGTAGAGAAGTTCTTAAAAAAAAAAGTTAGTAGGTCAAATAAATATGCTTTAGTCCAGATGTGTTTAGTTCTAATGTGCACTTCTGAGCCATTCTAGTTTGAGGTTCCTCCAGCAACTTTGCTCTAGTCATTTTCCACCTCTTAGAAGAGAGKAGATACTGCTGTGCATGACTGAGCTTTGTTTTATCTTCAGAGATTAGTATACTCGATTTCAATTACATAGGTGCATATATAGAAGTGAAATCTTCATTTAAATTATGATGGTTTCTAATACTTCCTACGTTTACTCTAATCAGCTGCAGTTAACATCAGTGAAATTAAAATTGCTTTCACTGAATGAGTGAGTGCTGACAGATTTTAAATAATGAAATTACTGATCTGTGGGAAGCTGCTGCTAGATGTCTGCAACTAATAATAAGTATTTGGGGAATTAATACCGTTAAAAGATAGTTCTTAATTTAAATTTACTCTAGTCAATCTGTAGTTTAATTGAAAAGAAAAACACAAGGAAGCTGAAAAAGGAAAAAAAAAATTCCGGTATTAAAATGAGGTGCGATCCTGAGACCTGCTAGTTCCCAACTCTCCAAGGATGTGGTACTCAAGATAATATAATTGCTTCAGATTATTTTCTCTTTTAAAAAAAGGAAAATAAGGGAACTTAGCATAGAGAAGATAATTTTTAATTAAAATTTTCAAAATTCCAATTCTTTTCTATGTCCAGCGTGTATCTGAAAATGGATACACCTGAAAAATGGCGGGGGAGAGGGGGAAGGTAGGAAAGGGGGGAGAAAATACTAGCCATCTGTAAAATATAAATCTAAAATACTTTTAATGAATTTAAATTTTCTAGCACCATTGACAGGTTGCATCAYTTCCATTGTGGATCACATTATAGATCGCTGTCCCCTTGCTGTTTTTGCATAAACCCCTTTATGGGAGGACAGTTTCCACAAGTTGACCCACCTCCTTGAGAACATGTCCGAAATGAGATGCGCACAGGATGCGTTCCCTCCCCAGTTGTGTTCCGGCRGTCATTAACGTGGCTCAGCAGTGAGCCCACGCCAAGGAGAGGAGCGCTCCTGCTGAGCTGCCTTAGCAAGAGCTCTGCTAACAGGTCATGGGAAGTGAGCACTCCCCTCTCCCTGGTGCCTGTGGGCTGCAGCTGGAATGGGGTTGGGATCTCCGTGAGCAGAGGGRCTGCGGTTCACTGGAGCAAGTCCAGCGCCAGACCCCAGAGATGGGGAGGAAWTACTGAGGAGGGGCAGAGGTTTGTTTAGCCAGGGGAACAGAAGGCAAATGAAGAACCTAATTGTTTCCTTTGATTAACTAATGGCTAATTAGAGAGAAGACAGACCCAGGTATGTCCTAGAGGTGCACAACAAAAGGGCTATCAGTAAGAGACAAGTTGCAGCAAGGGAAAATCTAAATGGATGCATGGAAAAAAGTGTTACCATAAGCATGACTAAGAACTTYGGCCCAAAGAGGTTGTGGAAAGTCCATCCCGGGATACTTCCAAAACCTAATAATGTGTCTGCTTTGAGGAGGAGGATGAACTAAATGACCTCCAGATGTTTCTTCCAGTACATGCTCTRAATTTTTTGCCTGCTTAGTACCTGGACTTGAGGATTTCAAGTTTTCTTCTTCCTCCTCAGCTTCATAACTTGAGAAGTGCTGTTAATTTTATGATCTTGTAAGTGAGTTATGGGTCACCTGCCCCTATCATATTTGGATATAGACCAGATTTCAGCTCCCACCCCGTCCCAGCTGTTGATCTGCGCTCACCCAAAGCACCGGCAGTCCCATCACAGCAGGCCAGGTTCACTCCCCCAGTGAAGGGAGCAGGAGTGGGTGGGCTCCCTGCTCAGCTTGGGGGCTTGGGGCAGAGTAGAAGTTTCCTTTGTGGTCCCTCCACGTCTCCACATGAGAGAATGCTCAAGAAATTATGATGGGAACGGGAGGTTTCTTTCATAGTTTATATGCCAAATTCGTCACCAGTTTATATGGTGTAACTCACTGAGGTCACCTGATTGAGCCCAGTTGGTTTAGCAGTGGATACTGATAGGTTGTAACGCTTAAATGGTTCACAGAGTATTTTTAGTTTTCATTGATATATACTCTCTCAGAAATAAGCTGCACAATACAGAAGTATTGATTCACTGCAGCGTTGCTTTCCCTGCCTTTGTTTTAAAATGGGAACAGTTGGTGTCAACTTGTAATAAAGCTTTGTTAATTTTCCAATAGAGCAGAAACATGAACAAATGTTTGTCTGCATTAATGCAACCTTATCATGACACAAATCTCTTCTCAGCTTTCCACTGGAATAACCTGRGACGAGAATATATATTAGTTCAGGAGGTTTAGAGGCAAGCTGCTCTTAAATCCTCCAGCAGGTTATTTTTCTTGAACTCATTCCATCTTCTCACTCATGAAATTCTTCTGGATACTTAGCAAATATCAAATAAAACCATGTTAACTGTGTTTTCATTTGTACTTTTTCTTTCTCTCTTCCCTTACCTAAACGTGTAATTAAGGAGTTGAGTTAATTTGTAAGTATTTATTCTTTTTCTCTCCAGTCTGAGTCATAGGAATTTTCCTAAGGCATAATTTTGACTTCTGGGACCTAACACTCTTTCCCAGATCACAGTTACCTTATGAGGTCTGGTGACTGATAGGCTGGGTGTCTCCAGTGTACTGCTCAATCCATTATTTATGATCAGTATCAAATCCATAGCCAAACATGCATTTTTGTCCTCTTAGAAAAATTACACAACCACAATCTTTTTTAAAAATTTTCCCAGTAGAGTGAAAAAAAGAACCACCCTCCCAAAATGACAACTTTGAAGCACTGTGTTTAAAAATTCAGCTCTTAGATTGGATGACTCAGCAATGAAACCCAGACACGGGTCTGTTTATTTTATGGGCATACATCTCCTACCATCTGCTTGGCACTACCTGCCAGTTTGTGMACAGCAAAGGTCTGAAACTTGTAAAGATCCATGGTCTTCTGCCAGCTCCAATGAGAGCTGACAGTGGGCAGAACAGAAAAATGCATCGTGCTGCCCGTGTTTATATGGCATGCACGCAAATGAGCTCACGCTGCTGGACAGGTATAATGTTGTAGCCACACCTTCCATGTGCTCTCTTATTATGCACCTCAGCTTTAGGGATACATAATATTGTGTTTCCTCCCGAGGAACTGTATCCCAAAACTACCCTGAGGAAATAATGTTTCATTTGGAGAAAATGCCTGAAGGCTGTACAGTGAGATTTTAGTTAGATTAGGTCTCAGCGTATTTTACAGTGATCTAAGGCTTTACGGGTAGTCACTGGAGACATGTTGCTGAATCCAAACATCAGCTCTGCGGTAAATGTGCAAGATTCTTCTGGCTCTGATCCAAAAAGCATGTTATGTAGCCTGTACTCCTATTTCTCACATATTCTTCACCCTCTAAAAACGTAGCATAAGAATTTAATTTTATTATTCATATTCATATTTATCAAATTATCGTATCAGCATTCAGTCAAAAGCACGTCTATTTGTCATACTAAAAGAACACTTGCCATCAATCAGCTTACAGATAATATTGTAAAGGAAATTAGAATGGGGCTTATTAGGTGTAGTCTGGTTTGGCTCGAGTATCTATGTTCTCATAAAATAAATATCACAGGCCATACATTTGTATAGGTCAGCTTTATGACCAGCTGCAGAGTATGAATAAAAACACATTCGCTGGTAAGAGCTGGCCAGAAGTGTCAGATGGCTGGCCAGCCACTGACAGCCAGACCCTGAGCACCCACTAAAACTCAGCTGAAATTATGGTATGGCWTATAAACATCACTCGTGGATCCTCCAGGTTGCAGAATAACCTCCTGTACTTGCAGGAGTTAAAAGGCACTGGTCATCAGCCTGTTTTACCAGAGCATTGACTCAAAGCTGTCTCTTCATTGCCATCTCCCCATTGATACCATCTTTTCTTAGTAAAACTTCAGTGGAGCATCTATACACAGGTTTAACTGGAAGCACATGTGTTTGGGACCAATTGTGTGCTTAAAAATAAGCACGTATTTCAATGCTTTTGTGAACAGCTCTTTTAGCCATTCTTCACTTTGGACCCTGAAGAGTCATCCCTCATAGCTGACAGAAAYATGCCTGCAACTTAGTTGCTCAAGAATTCATAGGAATTGCCAGAAATTATGATACCTCTAGTTAAAATACCATTCTGTTTATGAGTTGAAACGAAATATGAAGATAAGTTTCTTTATCTCTAAAAATAATCTTTCAAAGCATGGTATTTCATGTTTCAGCCTAAATAGTTCACATTTCAGCCTAAATATTTAAGCTTTTATTAAACAGAGAGCAGCTCTTCCCAGATTTGACAWTTTTTTTAATTCAAGCAATTCTTGATTGGAAGCATCAAGTCTATTTTGGATAAAATCCAGAGATATTCCAGGAAGATCACTGGATTCACTGGTTTCATGTTTTTTAATGCACGACTGTGGTCAGCCTTTTCACTATCATCTTACTTGTGATCTCTAACAGAAGGACTTYTTAGTAGAATGGCACATTTTTTAACAAAACAAATTATTTAAGTCTTTTTTAAAGTAATTCTATGTACCAAAAATGTCCAGACAGAAAACATAGTTTATGCGAGACCTATTTTTTTAACACTTTCTGTAGTACTCCTTTGAGGTTCTCTTTTTGCAGAGTTTCCATTTTAAAGTATCCAGTGAAGTAGAGTGCAAGCTAAGYCCTCTGCAAGCTAAATGTATATGACACCATAGTAACAGAATGTTATTGGTATTACTATTTATAGCTAAAGGATTAAATTTATCCTTTTCATTGACTCCCATTTGCTTGCACCTGAGAGTGGATGTTTACTGCATAACAGAAGTTTCTTGATGTTGAGTTGTAACTACAGGCAAGTTAATAGATTTGGTAGAGGATGCTATACAGGTGAAATATTTGCTGTCTTGACCTAGGTGCCTACATTTCTAGAGCTGACAAAGCAGTTCATGCATTTTTTATCACTACAGAACTGCTATAACTGTGACACTTAAAATCAATCTTGTCTATACAGCGAGAATGCAAAATAGTGTAGTCTGTAAAATTCCTAGGCATTTTTCTTTCTTTCTTTTCGTAAACTTGTGAAGTAGCTCAAAATTGCCCAATTTTGTATACTCATTTCTGTTGTACAGTAATTAATTCCTTCATTCCTTCTTTCCTCCAGTTCTGTCCCTGTGCATTTATCTGAATGTATTTCTAAAGTCTGTYATGCATTTCTGTCCATATTACATCAGTTCTTGTAGGACAAACTTCTTCCCTATATGTTGAACCMGTGACCATTGCATTTTCCAGGAGTGCTTCTCAGGGGCTAAGGCTGTATGTAATTAACTGTYTTTGAGTATATTCATGTAGTCAGAYTCTGGAGCATGATTCAAYAGAAAGTGGTTCAGTTTKGAGAGAGCAGTGCAAAAATTGGGATCTGYCATTGTGGGCAGTACCAGCTCAGTTCTAAAATGGAGGAGATTTTTTCCACAAAAATGCAGCAATTCCAAATTCCCTGAGCAAACCTGGCAAACCATCCCTGTTAAACAGCTTCACTCCTGTGCAATGTTCAAGTACTGCTGAGATGAAACAGCACAGACTAGTATTTCCAGGGGCATTTAGGAGCCTTGGTCAGGACCAGGGTTCACTTCTGCTCTACGGGAATGCGTAGAGGACATGACCTTAGCTAGTAAACATTTCTCAGTATTCAGGTCCAGTTCAGCAGAAATGAACTGCTGCTACTCTGCACTGTTTACCAAAGACAACTAATTACAGGGCACTTTTCAATATGTGGTGTGACATGGCCTCTTTTAATGGCCCAGAGAAAGCAAGAGCAAGACAGTTCTGATTGCAGCAGCTCAGCCCTGAACCAGACTCCTTTTCCAGCGTTATCACATCAAGTCCCCTGGCACTCCCCCAGATCTGGTTACTGCTAATGGAGGAAAACAGTACTCAACCCGTGATGGTATTTCCATCTAAACTGTTTTTGAATTTAGAGCATACCTTTTGAAACAGGAAAAAAGGGAAATGAGATCTTGAGGACATGTTTAAATTCATGAAGTCAGGCCTTATCTTAACATTCCCTAGGCTGAGCAATAATACTCAGAGTCAGTCATACATTRCAAAAATGAAAAAGCACCTGTAAAAATATCGCTGCTATGTTATATTTCCAGTTGCATGTTTTTCAGGGTTTCGTAACTTTGTGATAAAATCTGACAAGGTATTTAACACTGACGTGTCTACTGCAAATACTAGGTGTTTACATTTCATAGAATCCCTTAGCTAGCCTAYTGCTGGGACATTTTTCACAAATTGTCTAATTCATTTCCTCTCAATGTAAGGGGGCAGCACCTGTCTCAAAAGTGTCACAGTCTGTTAACTGCACAGAGTTGATTTGAAGTCCTGCCTGAGTAGCTCTTTACAGTGCAGTGCATCACAGTGATTCATTCTGAATGTATAGTTTTATGCCTTAATTATAATCAGTAATGAAACAGGCTTAATTTTAAGRCTGTGGYACAACTGATTAATACCAGGAAATCRAGACCCCAGGTAGTTATGAAGTCAATCTGAGTTGTCTTCCTTACGTAACTCTGAGTCGCAACTGGAGCCATGCCAGTAGCAAGGTAAAGCAAAGCCACCAAGTACAAACAATCCCTTTTAACCAGCACAGGTTTTACCCTTTGTCTTTGAAATGTCTTTATAAAGGCAAACTTCTGCCCCCAGGATAAAATCCATCATGATAGTGCCATTATCCAAGGAAAAGCTTCTGCTGCATTACTGTTGCAGTGCTTGCCTCAACACTGAGGAGCAGGCACAGGCACTTATGTGTTTAAACTTCAGGCTCAGCAGAATTAAAGCAGCTCCATTTCTGAAGGATAGGAT